>NC_132912.1:17988016-18295427 GCF_047675955.1 Chlorocebus sabaeus
TAAATGATTGAAACCCAGGCTTGGGATTTGAAGCTAGGCTTTCTGATTCTAAAACTCATGTTCTTTTTTTTTTTTTTTTTTTTTTTTTTCCTTTCCTTTATATGACGCTACTTGTGCCTGAAAACTGTGGTGGCTGTACTTTCTGGTGGCTCTGATTGCACCTGATTTGTTTAAGTCTTCACTTCTAATTCTCTTTTCCTTCATTCTGCTCTCCACAACATGATGTACAAATTGGAGAAAGAAAGGGAAGGGAAAAAAGAGAACAACTAAGTTTTTAGCAATATTGACTCATGAAAATAGTGAATATAGAAGGAAATGTAATTAGCAGAAGTTTAAGTACACTTTATTTCTACTTTGCTCTTGTTTTACAGGACAAACACCAAAACCTGAGCCAACGCCAGCTCCTCAAGACAGTAGGTGTTTTCTTATTTTTTGATCCCTGTACTGATAACCCTTTCCCGGCCTCTTTTTTTTTTTTTTTTCCTCAATGAAAAAATTACTTGCCCTAGGAAGGTAGAGGGCAGAAGTCCTTAATACCTATGAGTGAGAATGTAATGGAAGTTTGGATCTTCCTCTCCAGACAGAAGCTCATATGCACAAACATAAGGCATGTTAATACAGTTCCTCAAGGGTTCATGAATCAATTCCAAGGTCCCGGGTTCTTCTTCCTTAGCACATATATTAGTGTCCACTGGCTGCTGTAACCAGTTACCAGGAACTTGGTGGCTTAAAATAACACGCAGTTACTCCCTTACAGTTCTGGAAGTCAGAAATCTGGAATCAATTTCACTGGGCCAAAATCCAGATGTTGGCAGGACCACGCTCCCGTTAGGGGCTCTAAGGGAGAATCTCTTTCCTTGCCTTTATAAACCAGCATCTAGAGCTGCATTCTGTGAACTCATCAGCTCATGGCCCCTTCCTCCTTCAAAACCAGCAATGTAGCATCTTCTTCCAGTGATCACATTGCCTCTTTCTCTTTTAGTCAAATGTCCCTCCGCCCCTCTGCATAAGGATACTTGTTATTACATTTAGGGCCCACCTAGATGATCCAGGATAACCCTCCCATCTCTCAAGATCCTAACTTAATCATGACTATAGAGTCCTATTTTCCATATAAGCTAACATTCATAGGTTCCAGGGGTTAGGAACTAGATATCGTTGGGGGCTTTTATTCAACCTACTGTAGCACAGAACTGTGGAACCCCATGTGTTGGAAAAAGCCTGAGGGGCCCACTTGATAAGAGAATTCCTTGCTTCTACCCTGAGGCACCCAAGTCCATCTATTAGAAGTTTTGCTTTTTTTTTTCCTTCTTATACTGGGGTGAAAGCTGCTTTCTCATAGTTCCCACTCCTTTGATCTAGAACATTATGGGTGCCTTGTATATGAATCCTCGCAGCTATGCTATCGTATTAATGAAAGTGACACCCAGAGTTCTTTTACCTGGTAATGACATATGGGACTTAGCTGGGAATACAAAATGGGTCCTTTTTACTGGGTTGGTAGAAAGTGGATATTTTGGCTGAGGATTCAAATGTCTGTGTTTGACATGGACATTCTGCTGTTGTGGTCTCTCAGAGTTGCAGACGCCTCTTGATATAGCAGCTCTATCCCTTTCACCTTTGCGTGCTACACACACCAGATTTTTGAATTTGTCTGTGTAAAACTCATGGCCTTTTCTCGTTAACTTTTCAGATCCACCAGTCACTGAAGATGGGTGGGTTATTTACAAAGACTACCAGTATTATTTCAGCAAAGAGAAGGAAACCATGGACAATGCACGAGCGTTTTGCAAGAGGAATTTTGGTGATCTTGTTTCTATTCAAAGTGAAAGTGAAAAGAAATTTCTATGGAAATATGTAAGAGCATCAATACATTTTTTAATGTTAACAGTTTTGGGGGGAACAGGTGGTGTTTCATTGTATGGAAAAGTTCTTTAGTGGTGACTTCTGAGATTTTGGTACACCTGTCACCTGAGCAGCGTACACTCTACTGAATGTGTAGTCTTTTATCCCTCACCCCGCTCTTACCTGTCCCTGAGTCCCCAAAGTCCATTGTATCATTCTTATGCCTTTGCATCCTCATAGCTTAGCTTCCACTTATGAGTGAGAATATACGATGTTTGGTTTTCCATTCTTGAGTTACTTCACTTAGAAAAATGGTCTCCAATTCCATCCAAGTTGCTGCAGATGTCATCATTTCATTCCTGAGTAGTATTCCATAGTATGTATATACCACATTTTCTTTATCCACTCATTGGCTGATGGGCATTTAGGCTGGTTCCATAATTTTGTGATTGCAAATTGTGCCAATATTAAAAACGTGTGTGCAAATGTCTTTTTCATATAATGACTTATTTTCCTCTGGGTAGATATCCAGTAGTGGGATTGCTGGATCAAATTGTGTTTCTACTTTTAGTTTTTTGAGGAGTCTCCATACTGTTTTGTAGAGTTTCTGTACTAGTTTACATTCCCCCCAGCAAGGTAAAAGTGTTTCCTTTTCACCACATCCATGCCAACATCTATTATATTTTTATTTTTTAATTATAGCCATTCTTGCAGGAGTAAGGTGGTGTCACATTGTGATTTTTGATTTACATTTCCCTGATAATTTGTGATGTTGAGCATTTTTTCATAGAGCATCATTGATTTAAGGATGGAACAGTGACATATGATAAACATAATGTCTACCATTGGTACCCCCTAGCACAATTTCTAATTATGTGCTGAATTTGCACCTCCAAAGGTCCAGGTAAAGATGGAAATGCAGGAGGAGGAGGAGGTCATAACACAAGTTATGCCCTATTGTTTAAATATTTAGTGCAGAATTGCAGAACTCAGAATAATTTTTTTGTTTGTTTGTTTTTGAGACAATGTCTTGCTCTGTTGCCCTGGCTGGAGCACAGTAGTGTGATCTTGGCTCACTGCAACCTCCGCCTACTGGGTTCAAGCAGTTCTCCTGCTTCAGCCTTCCGAGCAGCTGGGACTACAGGTGCATACCACCATGCCTGGCTAATTTTTGTGTTTTTAGTAGAGACAAAGTTTCACTATGTTGGCCAAGCTGATCTTGAACTCCTGACCCTAAGTGATCTGCCTGCCCTGGCCTCCCAAATTGCTGGGATTGCAGGCGTGAACCACTGTGCCCAGTCCCAGAACCATTTTTTAGCTTGGATTTTGTGAGGATCCATATTTGTTGGCTTTGAGTTCACTAATTTGATTTGCAAAGATTATAATTCTTAACTAGTTGTTATACATCAGTCCTGGACCCTTTGTGTATCATATAGCTTAATTTTTAATTTAAAAATCTGGCTTACTTGGCCCAAATTGTTGGCCAACATATAACACAGTTTGATTATTTATTATAATCATCTTTCTTGGTTGTAACAAAATTGTGATACCATCAATATACCTATCACTGAAGGTATAATTTATTTTTATAATTTATTTTTTCTAAGAGTGCTTTGTTCAGTGTCTTTCTGATTAAAATTCTTCATGGCCTCATTGCCAGAGAGGAGGTAACAGAGAGAAGCAGGAAAAAATAAGTTGAACAGTACTGAAATAATAAAAATGCGTTTGATTTATAAAGGTACTAGAGTATACTCTGGCTTACCATCATCTTGTGGATATAGCTTGCTTTGAAATTCTCAAGATGTTTTCTAATATTGCACAAATATATATATGAAAATCAAATATATCTATATATAGTGAAATAACACATTATAATGAAATTAATACATTTTGGGGTTCCTTTCCTTGCTCATGAATACACACATTCTCCCAAGTTTGAAGAACAGATATATCCTCCTTGCTTATATGCAGATATCAATTATATATATGTAACATATACATAAAATATGTATAAAAATAAATATTTAAATAAAAGATATGAAATAAATATATAAAAAATAAATCTATATGTAAAATATATATAGAAAATACATGTAATGTATGTATAATATGTATTATATTATACATATCAATTCTCTCACCTCAGCCTTCCAAGTAGCTGAGACTACAGGTGTGCACCACCATCTCCCACAGGGTGACTATTTTTCATGTATATATTTTGTATATATATTTGACATATAGATTTATTTTACATATATACATTTATTACATTTATAATTATAAACATATATTATAAACATATGATAAATTATAAACATATATGTATAAAATAAATCTAATATATGATTCTTTTTTATATAAAAAAGAAAAATTTGTACACAATTTAATAACTTGAATTTGTAAAGCAAATGCCTTAAATCATTCTCTATAATATTAAATGCCTACAATAGTTACATTGTTGAAGATATTCTTTAAAACAAAGTAGCCAGTCAGGATTATAGGATTATGCTTCAAAGAAAAGACTCTTGCTTTACAAATTCAAATTATTAAATTGTGTGCATATTTTTTTTATTTCTAGGAAGAACGTCATATAGAATGTCCTACATTTCTGTAGAAATTCCTCTCTAGAAAAGGTTTCGATTAGGCTGCCTCATTAATATGTATGTTTTGTTTCAGAACTTGCCGATTGTGTGATTTTAAATTAAATTATACGTAAACTTCCTTGTTTCAGGTAAACAGAAATGATGCACAGTCCGCGTATTTCATTGGTTTATTGATCAGCTTGGATAAAAAGTTTGCGTAAGTAAATCAAGCTGAAAACAGCTCTGCTTGGGTTAGTGTTCTGACCGAAACCTATGAGTTATTTTGAGATTTTTCTTTGTGGAATGCATTTTTTAAAATCCTACAGCATTCTCTATTGAAATAGCAACTTTCAAAAAAGAATTCAAAATAATTCTGTTAAATATTTTCAGCACTATAAATGCCAAACAAACAACTCAAAATTGGATTCAGTTGTGCAAAACTACACTTTTCTTTGTTTTGAGATGTCATCATCTGTCAGTAAATCATCTACTAAAAAGTTGTTTTAGACATATACAAATACTGAACTTATTTAAAACATTGTAATCCCATCTGGGATGAGAACCTTGCTAACCTTGCTGCTGGGAACCACAGTATCCTTTCCTATTGCCCTGTTCCCTGTGTTAGCAGCACTATTTTGAAGCACACTTTCAAATTGCAGGAAATACTTTCCCTTTAAAAGAGTGATTGTCCCATTTTCTATTACATATAGGGGCCAGAAAAAGCTGTAGGGACATGAGGAAATTAATACATTGAAGTTCTTTTTTCTTGTACATTAATACATATATCCTCTAGAGTTTGAAGGGCAGATATGTCCTCCTGGCTCATGTACAGATTTTTTTAGCCTTATGTATTCCAGGGGACTGCTATTGTCATCTTTGAGCAATAGAGACCTAAATTCAAGGTCCTTATTGTTGTTATTATTATTATTATTATTATTTGAGACAGGTCTCGCTCTGTTGCCCAGGCTGGAGTGCAATGGGTTGATCACAGCTCACTGCAGCCTTGAAATCCTGGGTTCAAGCAATCCTTCCATTTCAGCCTCCTAAGTAGCTGGGATGACAGACATGCACCACCATACCCCACAGGGTCATTATTTTTAAAGAGTACAAATGTTGGATCTTCCTTTGGACAAGGAACGTCATTTTATCATTTCTAACGTGAAAAAGTCAAATTGATGATCTCATGACTGGTCCCCTTCTGGCTCTCACAGTCTCTGAATTTCTGTAGTTTGCAGACATAAGTTTAGGCCACCTACGTTACAAGAAACTAGAGTAAACATGAGAATCAGAGAATGAGCCTAATGAGAAATTCTATACGCTCTGCCTCTCCATGGGTGGTTTGGTTTTGTGGGAATCATGCCCGGGGAGTACGATGGGAGGATTTTTGTCTCTGGCTCACTTCCAGAGTAATCAGGGTCTCCACTTTGCGACTAAAGGTGGTTTCTTCCTGGGAGGGAAAAGAAGGCAGCCTGGACATGGCATGAGGGTTCCCACTACTGAGTGCGATGCGTGGAACACACCAAATACTCAGGCATTGGGGGTTTTCCTGCCATTCTCTGGAGGTCTCCCTATTCTGGGTTGACTTGTCCTGCCCCACCAGTAGGCTGTAGCCAACATCTTTTTTTTTTTTTTTTTTTTTTGAGACTAAGTTTCATTCTTGTTTCCCAGGCTGGAGTGCAATGGTGCGATCTTGACTCGCTGCAGCCTCCGCCTCCCAGTTCAAGTGATTGTCCTGCCTTAGCCTCCCGAATGGCCGGGATTACAGGATCCCACAACGATGCCTGGCTAATTTTTTTTTAATTTTAATTTTTAGTAGAGATGGAGTTTTGCCATGTTGGTCAGGCTGGTCTCAAACTCCTGGCTTCAGGTGATCCATCCGCCTTGGCCTCCTGTAGTGCTGGGATGACAGGTGTGAGCCACTGCTCCTGGCCTGTATCCAATTATTCTAATGATTGGATCATTGCAAAATGTCTGAATTTTCTTTTCCAGTTGGATGGATGGAAGCAAAGTGGATTACGTGTCTTGGGCCACAGGTGAACCCAATTTTGCAAATGAGGATGAAAACTGTGTGACCATGTATTCAAATTCAGGTAGGCAAGTCATGCATGTTGAATTTGCTTTGTGGCATGGCGTGTCATTTGCCACATGCCTAGACTAAAAGTAGCAAGTTGTGCGCTATGTCAGGCAAGATAAGAAGAGAGAATAAAGGATAATTCTAATTTTAGCAACATAGCAGTTCAATTTATAAGGAGAATGGATGCTTAACATTTACACTAGTAAATGACATAGTTAATCTTCTCACTTCTTCCCAAATTAGGAACCACTTTTTCATGTTCTGATTTGAAAAAAATTATCCAGAATTTGTTTATTTATCTCCTTTATTTCTCTCTGGCTCCTTATTATTCTGCAAAATGGGAATAATGACAGAATCTATCAATTGTTGAGAAGATGAAATGAAATCATACATCTAAAATACTATGTAGATGCTTGGTGTATACAAAGTTTGCTATTGTTAGGTTATTATTATTAGCTATTACCATTTAGGCAATATATCTGCAACATCAAGTACCTGTTTGCTTCATAGGATGCTCTCTATAAAGTGGAACTATTATTAGTTTAAGTAAAACAGCAAAAGGATTTTGCATACCTCTAGTCACATGTAAAAGCCAAGTTTGATTACAGTCTAAATAAGTTTTGAGAATTCTTGTAAAATATAAATATATTTTTTTAAATAATGTTTTAAAACATAAACATGTGAATCTAATTTAACTATTTCTCTCTTTGCCAGGGTTTTGGAATGACATTAACTGTGGCTATCCAAATGCCTTCATTTGCCAGCGACATAACAGTAGTATCAATGCTACCACGGTTATGCCTACGAAACCCTCGGTCCCATCAGGGTGCAAGGAAGGTTGGAATTTCTACAACAACAAGGTACTAGGAGAATTAGTTGCAATCTTGGCACTGATCAGTATGGAGAGTGACGCAAATCTTTCAGCTCAAAGTTAACTTTTGCTAGCCTCATCACTTTAGAAAATTTTTGGCAAGACTAGGTGAAGATTTGCATGGCAAACTCTCTATGGAAATTGAGAGCATACTGGAGATATTACCCACATTGATGTACCCTTTCTCCCGAGGGAGAATAAAACTTTGCAAAGAAAGTGAGTGGGTCATAAAACTAACAGTTTTTTAAATCTCTAGTTGGTGGTGAGAAATTTCTGATTTAGCTATAATCTTCATGAATAATTTAGCTTTTGGTAGAGCAAAGTTGATCATCTTTAGTTAACCCCCATGGTTTTTCTTTTTTTTTTTCTGCCCCCCCCTTCCATCCCAGTGTTTCAAAATCTTTGGATTTGTTGAAGAGGAAAGAAAAACTTGGCAAGAGGCACGAAAAGCTTGTATAGGCTTTGGAGGGAATCTGGTCTCCATACAAAATGAAAAAGAGCAAGGTATGCGGCCATTTTGCAATTAGTTGTGCATTTAAATATGGAATTTTGACTGCAAAATGGTAAAATATCGCTGACAGTAAATGACTTTTTGGTTTTCCAGTGTAAAAGCTAAGAAAGTGGAAAAAATCAAATGCTTATTGAAAACCATTTTATTCAATTATAGTGCATATTAAGCTGTTTATTTTATATAAAGTCCTTATATAAAGTCATCACAACTCTAAGAAGCAGGTATTATAACCCCATTTTGTGAGTGGGGAAATGGTGCATAGACAGCTTTGAGTGAAGGAGCTTGCCTGTTAAGCAGTAGAGCTGGGAATGAAACCTAGGCTTGTCCAACTTTCTACCAAATCAGTTTGCTCCCAAAGAGTCAAAGAAGAGTACTTCTGGTAATAAGATGCAAAATTGCTGCTTTCCCATTTGTTGCTTTTCTAGTCACTTGATCATATAACTTGTAATGCAACACAATTGATATTTTAAATATGAACTTTGAACAAATTTCGATTTTTTTTTTGAAACAAGATCTTACTCTGTTGCCCAGGATTATAACTCACTGCAGCCTCGAACTCCTAAGCTCAAGCAATCCTCTTGCCTCAGCCTCCTGGGTAGCTAGGGCAGGCCTGAGTCATAATGCTCGGCTAATTTTTTTTTAAGTTTTTGTTGTTGTTGTTGTCGTTGTTGTTGTTGTTTTGTAGAGATAGAGTCTCACTATGTTGCCCAGGCTGGCCTTAAACTCCCACTTCAGCCTCCCAAAGTGTTAGGATTACAAGTGTGAGCCACCATACCTGGCTTTGAAACACTTTTTGATAAAACATGAAAATAAGCAAGAACTATGAAGGAGAATATTCACCATATTTTTAGAGCAGATGGAAAAATCATGATATTGTCATCAAAAGAAAGGTACCCACCATTTGTACCTGATCTTTCTGTGGAGGCATCCACTGAAATAGGTATTAGGTTAAATTGTGACTTGCCCTTTTTTTTTTTTTTTTTTTTTTTTTTTTTGAGACGGAGTCTCACTCTGTCGCCCGGGCTGGAGTGCAGTGGCCGGATCTCAGCTCACTGCAACCTCCGCCTCCCGGGTTTACGCCATTCCCCTGCCTCAGCCTTCCGAGTAGCTGGGACTACAGGCGCCCGCCACCTCGCCTGGCTAGTTTTTTGTATTTTTAGTAGAGACGGGGTTTCACCATGTTAGCCAGGATGGTCTCGATCTCCTGACCTCGTGATCCGCCCGTCTCGGCCTCTCAAAGTGCTGGGATTACAGGCGTGAGCCACCGCACCCGGCCGTGACTTGCCCTTTAAGGAGGGTTTTGACCAACTGCAGGAGATTCAGACTAAACTGATGAAGGGTTTGGAAATCACTGCAAGTGAGTCAGGGTTGAAAGACTCTCAGGTTATACAACTTGGAAAAGAGAGGATGTGGATTTTGAAGGATCACCCTGTGTCGCCTCAGATACAAGACCCGGAACCAACGAGCGACAGTCACAGGAAAATAGATTTAGGCTCAAAATTAGGGGTTAGGGGCCATTGTTACGGAATTGATCGGATAGACTGCTTTGTGAGGAAGGTGAAGTTTCTAAAGGGCTGTGAAAATGCTCACACCGGAAGATACTCAGATGGATGCTAGAGCATCCTGTATGTTAGCTGGTATGCAGTACAGAAGATGCTCAACAGTTGTTTGTTGTATGTATAACTTTATAAGGACATGGTAGGAGACCTGTGGACTGAATATTCTGTAAGCTCTCTTTTGGTACTGAGATTCTTTGACTTCTAGAATCATTTATTTCAAAAATGGTACGAGAAAGAAAATAGAAGAAAAACATAGGAAGTAAGAAAGGCACTAGAAACATGTAGGGTGCTCTCTCAAAAGTCTTATTTGGCTTTGTGAATGCCGCCATGTGCTCTCTGAGAACCCATTGTACAATAAATCCCAACCAAGCTTTCACTGAGAACGTTTGACAAGTTGAGCAATTTGTCAGGCACTGAAAGAAAAGGGTCAAACCAAAGCACACAGTACAAGAACATAACATTCACATTTCTCCAACTGGCCTACCCCATTTTGGGCTTAGCTACCCAGCAGAGAAACACAATAATTGATTTCCCCTGTTAGCCACAAAGTGCTGATTCCTGGCACAATGAAATTGAAACTGGATAATAGAGATGTGCAGAAGGAAACAATTTTCAGATAAAATAACATTATTCCTGGCAAAACAGGCACACGTCGTTGAATTCTTATTGTGGTTGTTGGCAGAAAAAAGTGCTGAATCTTGGCAGGTAGAGCTTTTCCATGTTTCATTTCAAGCTGGGGATGAGGCAAAAGTTATGGTCTTATTTGGAAAACAAAACAAAACCAAAACAACTATCTACCCATGCTCTTTTCTTCTTAGAGACAGGGTCTCACTCGATCACCCAGGCTGGAGAGCATTGATGTGATTATAGCTCACTACAGCCTCCAACTCCTGGGCTCAAGTAATCCTCATGTCTCAGCCTCCAAAGTAGCTGGGACTACAGGTGTGCACCATCATACCTGGCTAATTTTTAAATTTTTTTTTGTAGAGAGAGGGTCTTTCTATGTTGCCCAGGCTGGCCTTAAACTTCTGACCTCAAGTGATCCTCCCACCTTGGCCTCCCAAATTGTTGAGATTACAGGTGTGAGCCACCATATCTAGCTGTACTTATGCTCTTTTTTCTTTTCTGAAAAAGTTGGAAGAATTTAAAAAAAAAATCTTTAGTTAATTGAGAAAAATAGAAGTCTCTGAGTGAGATGGTAGCTGCCTCTTCTACTCTGCAGAAAGAGTAAGCGTATAGCAATGGAATTGCTTGAAATTCCATGAAGTTGTTTGTTCATGAATACACAGATAATTACATCTCTGCAGATTTCTATTTTGTATTTTCTATTAGTAACCCTGAGTACTTAGTCATTCTATTTCCTATTTACATTCAGGAGACGTGTTTAAGTGTAAATGTTTGCAAATTGTTGTTTAGTAGAGTAGGTATTTGTCGGTCTAGGAGGTAATGGCTCAGGTGGTGGTTCTGGCCCCAGATGGCAGCTGCCATGGGAGGTCTGGTGGTGGGCTGAGGGAAGGGGAGGGACACTTGTACAATTCAACCTTTTATGTCTCTTGGATGTTTGCCACCATCTGCTTGGTCACAGAATTGATAAGCAAGAAGCCATATTCTATAGTATCATCCAGTGATGTGAGCACTTTATTATTGATTGATTTGTGTAGAGATGGGGTCTCCCTTTGTTGCCCAGGCTGAAGTGCAGTGGCACAACCATGGCTGTCTGCAGCCTCAACCTCCTGGGCTCAAGCAATCCTCCTGCCTCAGCCTTTTGAAAAGCTGGGACTACAGGTGCACACCACCGATGCTTTGTTAATTTTTGTATTTCTTTGTAGAGACAGGGTGTCACCATGTTGCCCAGGCTGATGTTGAACTCCTGGCCTCAAGCAGTCTTCCTGTCTCTGCCTCCCAAAGCACTAGGATTACAGGCACCAGCCACCATCCCCAGCCCCTGATATGAGCGTTTTAGCATCAGGATGGTCCCCTGGATCCAAGCACACCGAGTAGATGGACAATTGATCTCCAGGGATTTCTACCCCACCTCCCCAGGAAGAATCTCAATTGGGAAACTTTTGGTTTGGCAATCTGAGATACTGAGAATTTGACAGCTGTGTTAGTCTCTCCTCACACTACTGTAAAGAGCTGCCCAAAACTGGGTAATTTATAAAGGAAAGAGGTTTAATGGACTCACACTTCCACGTAGCTGGGGAGGCCTCAGGAAATTTACAATCATGGTGGAAGGGGAAGCAAACACGTCCTTCTTCACATGGTGGCAGGACAGAGAAGCACAAAGCAAAGCGTTAAAAGATAAAACCATCAGCTCTTGTAAGAACTCATCTCATTCACTATCATGAGAACAGAATGGGAGAAACATCCCCCATGATTCAGTTACCTTCACCTAGTCCCACTCTTAATATGTGGGAATTATGACAATTGCAGGTGAGATTTGGGTGAGGAAACAGAGCCAAATCATATCAACAGTCTAATGATTCTTGTTTTGACAGTTTTTATTTTTTCAGAACTGTCTGGGTTAAGAGTCCTTTGTCCCGTAGTTATTATGTAAATCAGATTATCTTATTTACAGAGTCAGGACAGCCACTAATCCATATGGTGACTTTTTATGAATTAGAAAAAGTTGTGGCTGTAGGCAGTCACAACCCAGATAAGGGTGCACAGAATGGAGCCCTCGGGCAGGGTGCAACTTGCACAACTGTCTTCAGTGGCCTAGATAAAACCTAGACTTTTATTGTATGAAACTTTTCAAAGTCCAAAGCTCAAGTGATAACACAATGCTGATATTAGAATGTTCGTGTGTTCATGGTAAGTGTTTTTAAGTAACAGTGACACAAATCACATGCTCAGTATTTTGAAATTCATATATTTTGAATATTTTCCATATTTTGAGTATTAACCCTCAAAGTTTAAAATTATTTCATGAAATTTTCTTTCAGCATTTCTTACCTATCACATGAAGGACTCCACTTTCAGTGCCTGGACTGGGCTGAATGATGTCAATTCAGAACACACGTTCCTTTGGACGGATGGACGAGGAGTTCATTACACAAACTGGGGGAAAGGTTACCCCGGTGGAAGAAGAAGCAGTCTTTCTTATGAAGATGTAAATATCAGATTCAGGTCACCTCTCTACACACCATCAGCTTGCATAGGGTTATCATCTATTGATTACTCTTCCATTTAGGAATCTACCAGAATACTCCTTGGTCTGGTCCATGCTTGCAGATTTTACCTATCTCAGACTGAGCTGACTTGGAGGGAGGGAGTATATATTCAGTTAAAAAATCTTTAGCTTGGGGAAGTGGCGATAGTGAGGGGTCAGGAAACCCAGTTCCTTTCTAAGCCTAACTTGCAGTCAAAAGAAACACTTCAACCTAGAGTTATCAGCTTTCTTTGTGTCACCTTCCCCTTATCCCTTGCAGCTGCTGTAGTAGTTGGAGTGTAGGCCTGGAAGCTACTACTGCTTCTAAAGATCACATCATCATCATCCATCATCATCACCATCATGATCATGAGCTAATATTTGTAGACTGCTTATTATGTGCCAGATGCTTTTGTACACCAACCTGGTAGACAGATTGCTACTTTATTTTACTACTTTTTTTCTTATATAATTGAACAACCAACTTATCAACATCAACACCATGTTAGGGATTGTAAAATGTGTGATGAAATGTAAGATTTTGTTTTTACCTTAAAAGTGTGTACACTTAAACTAGACCACAAGTCTTATATAAGAAGGAAGATAGGAAAGAAATGAACATGTCTAATGACAGGATCAGCTATAAACACTGTAGCAGCTAAGAGGAAACAAACTCACTGTGGAAGGTGGTGACTTAATCAGGTGACACACATCTGTGGTGTCCTATGTGCTGGACACTGTCTTTGTCCATGATGGAGGAAAGAAATATGAAAAAGAATCAGCTATGGGTCCTTCCTCCCTCCCTCCCTCCCTCCCTCCCTCTCCCTCTCCCTCTCTCTCTCCCTCTCTCTCTCTCTCTCTCTTTTTCCCTATTTCTCTTTCACTTTCTCAGTCTCTCACCCCGTTGCCCAGGCTGGAGTGCAGTGGCATGATCTCGGCTCACTGCAATCTCTACCTCCCAGGTTCAAAGATTCTCCTGCCTCAGCCTCCCAAGTAGCTGGGATTACAGGTGTCCCCCACCACGACTGACTAAGTTTTGCAATATTAGTAAAGAAGGGCCTTTACCATATTGGCCAGGGTGGTCTCCAACTCCTGACCTCAAGTGATCCACCTGCCTTGGCCTCCCAAAGTGCTGGGAATACAGGCATGAGCGACCACGCCCATCTGGGTTTTTGTTTCAAGAAATTTAAAACATAATAATCAGGGGAACTTAGCAAAAGGATGAAAAGGCCATGTTAGATGGTCAAGGTGGGCAGTCTTCAAGCAAGAGATACATGATGTGTTTGGGCAAATGGAGTAAATGGCTTTGAATGTAGCAGGAGTTTTATGCAGAAAAAGAAGTCAGAGTAAGCTACAAAAGGTGGAAAGTAGAATTTAGAGAAATGTAGATGCCCTATGATGGAGTTTGGACTTTGTCGAATAAGCAAAAAAAAAAAAAAAAAAAAAAGAAAAATGACCTGCTCAACGTGGCATTTTTATGACCATTAATAATTTGGTAGCTATTTGCCAGGTGGATACATTTTGGTGATGGAGCCAGACAGCAGCCCGTAGGTTGCTCTGTCTGTGAAGTAGCCATTCTTTTGTTTCTTTACTTCTTGAATAAACTTGCTTTTACTACTCTAGATAAAAAATAACTGGTGATGGGTAAATGACTTTCTGTGGAGAAATTCTTTCATTTTCATGACACCAGTGAGGGCTGAAGACTTACTGAAGAAGTGAAAGTAGAATGGAGCGAGACGGTATTTGCTTAGACAGATTTAATGGATGAGAGGTGAATTTCTTGTAAATCAAAAGCATTCATTATCATACACATTTTTGTTGTTTTTAGAACATAAAGAAAGACAGAAACAATAAAAACAAACCAACAAACAAAATCTGTAATCTCACCAATTCAGAAAGAAAACACTGCTAATTTTTTGTTGAATTTTTCTCCCAGACTTTTTCGCAGTGCATATAAACAGATAAAGTTTATATTTCACAAAAATGGAATCAAAATACACATAATGCTTTTTATTTTATTTTATTTTTTTGAGATGGAGTCTCACACTGTCACCCGGCTGAAGTGCAATGAAGCGATCTCGCCTCACTGCAACCTCCGCCTCCCGGGTTCACGTGATTCTCCTGCCCCAGCCTCATGAGTAGCTGGGATTACAGGAGCACACCACCACACCTGGCTAATTTTTTTGTATTGTTAGTAGAGACGAGGTTTCACTACATTGGCCAGACCGGTCTCCAACTCCTGACCCGCCTTGGCCTCCCAAAGTGCTGGGATTACAGGCATGAGTCACCGCTCCCGGCAATGGTTTTTTAAAAACAGTTTCAGGACTTTAAAATGGAGAAGATGAATATAGTTAGAAAAGGAGAATGGGAGAGAACTTTTAATATGTGTTTCGTGGTGGAAACATGCTTGGATTGTAACAGGTTTTCTGGATCAGAGACTCTGAGCCAGGATAATGGGGGATAAAAATAGTTAAGAAAGGAAATGGGGTGACTGGAGAACTTTTGAAATGTAAGTTTCAGGTTGCCTGATAGTTGTATCACACGGGATGAAGACACTGCAGGTTGACAAGATGTCTATGGTAGGAGTGTAGGCTGTGATTCACTGTAGCTCAAGGGATGGGTTAAAGATGTGTTGACTTCACAGTGACACGTCTCTTATGTACTTTCATTCAGAAAAACTGCAGTCACCTTTTTTGGTTGTCTTTGTGTATCACTATTAGTGTATTATTATTGACTTAACATTTTCTTTAATTTCTAGGTATTTTGGAATTTTCCAACTGTTACTGATTTCTGGTTTAATTCCATTGTGGTCTTAGAGAATAGTTTATGTGTTTTCTGTTCTTTTAAATTTGTTAAGGCATGTTTTATGGCTCAGAATATGGTCTATCTTGGTGAATGTTTCGTGTGATCTTGAGAAGAATATATATTCTACTGTTATTGGATGAAGTAGTTTACAGATGTCAATGAGATCTGTTTGATTGATGGTACTATCCAGTTTAATTATGTTCTTACTGATTTTTTGCCTGCTGGATCTATTTTTGAGAGAAGAGTATTGAAGTCTCCAATCCTAATCATGGATTTATCTATTTATCTTTGCAGTTCTATCAGTTCTCACTTTATGTATTCTGATGCTCTATTGTTGGCCACATGTGCAATACAGACTGTTATGTCTTCGTGGGGAATTGTCCGCTGGATCATTATGTAATGTTCCTCTTTACCTCTGGTAACTTTCCTTGCCCTACAGTCTACTCTGTCTGAAATTAATACAGCTGGTCCTGCTTTCTTTTGATTAGTGTTAGTATAGTGTATCTTTCTCCATTTTTCTTCACTTTTAACTTATGTGTATCTTTATATTTAAAGTGAATTTCTTGTACCAAGATATGAGTCTCTGTTAATTTGTGTATTTAGACCACTAACATTTAAAACGATTGTTGATATAGCTGGGTTAACACCTATCATATTTGTTATTGTTTTCTGTTTTTATTCTGTATTTCATTTTTTGGTCTTCCACTCTTTCTTGCCTTCTCTGGTTTTACTTCAATATTTTGTATTATTTTATTTGTTCTCCACTCCTAGCATACCAATTATACTTTAAGAAAACTTTTTTCTTTTCTTTTTTATTTTTATTATAAATAAAGATGAGGTCTTTCTATGTTACCCAGGCTGATCTTAAACTCTTGGGCTCAGGCAATCCTCCTACCTTGGCCTCCCAAAGTACTGGGATTACAGCCACGAGCCACCATTCTTGGCCTAAAACAAAAACAAAAACAAACTTTCTTTAGTGGTTGCTCTTGAGTTTACAGTATACATTTACAACTAATTCGAGTCCTTTTTCAAATAGCATGTAAGAAAGCATCTCCTACTTCTTCCTCCTCTCCCATGTAACATTGCTATAATTTATTTCACTTATCTATAAGCTATTATCACCAAATACATTGTCACCAAATACATTGTTGTCCACTTTTTACATTAGAGTCCTTAGTATATTATTCATAGTTGTTTAACAACAACTACAGTTGTTTGAACAAACTGGTATCTGTTAGATGAATTCAGAATAAGGAAAATGAAAAATTCTGTATTTCTTTCATTTATTTCTTCTCTAATGCTCATTTATTTATATAGACCTGAGTTTCTGACATATATAATTTTCCTTCTTTTTTCCTTTTAACATTTCCTTCAAGCTAAGTTTACAGGCAACAAATTTTCTCAATGTTTGTTTGTCTGAGAAAGTCTTTGTTTTCTTTTCACTTCTTAAGGATAATTTCACTGGAGACAGAATTCTAGGTTGGTGGGTTTTTTCTTTCAGCACTTTAAATATTACATTCCACTCTTCTTGCTTGCATGGTTTCTGAAAAGAAATCCAATGTAATTACTATCCTTGCTTCTTTATGGATAAGAGTTTTTTTTTCCTCTGGCGTCTTTCAAGATTTTCTCTTCATCTTTGATTTTCTGCCATTTGAGTATTATGTATCTAGATGTCGTATCTTAGTATTTATCCTGTCTGATGTTCTCTGAGCTTCCTGGATCTGTGATTTGCTGTCAATCATTAATTTTGGGAAATTCTAAGTCATTATTGCTTCAAATAATACTTCTTCTGTTCCTTTCTCTCGTTTCCTGGGCCACAGCCAGTGAGCCTATCGGAGATAGTCTTCATTTCTGTTAAGGTGTTTTTGATTTCTAGAATTTCCTTTTGATTTTTTCTTAGCATTTTCATCTCTCTGCCTATGTTAGCTACCCAGTCTTGCTTGTTGTCCACTTTTTACGTTAGAGTCCTTAGCATATTATTCATAGTTGTTTAAATTTTTGATAATTCCACTATCTTTGTCACATCCGAGTCTGCTTATTATGCTTGCTCTTCGCTTCAAACTGTGTGTGTCTGTTTAAAAAATCTTTTAGTGTGTCTTATATTTTTATGTTGAAAGCTGCGTATATATTATAGTGCAGGGGTCTGCAACCCACGGGCCGCAGATGGGTACCAATCCATGACCTGTTAGGAACTGAGCCTCACAGCGGGAGGTGAGCGGCAGGCGAGTGAGCAAAGCTTCATCTGTATTTACAGCCACTCCCCGTTACTCGCATCACTGCCTGAGTTCCGCCTCCTGTCAGATCAGCAGCGGCATTAGATTCTCTTAGAAACGTGAACCCTATTGTGAACTGTGCATGCGCGGGATGTAGGTTGCATACTCCCTATGAGAATCTAATGCCTGATGATCTGTCACCATCTCCCATCACCCCCAGATGGGACCAGATTGACCAGGGAAACAAGCTCAGGGCTCCCACTGATTCTACGTGATGGTGAGTTATACAATTATTTTATTACATGTTACAATGTAATAATAATAGCAATAAAGTGCACAATAAGCATAATGTGCTTGAATCATCTGGAAACCACCCTCCACCCCAGTCCGTGGAAAGTTTGTCTTCCATGAAACTGGTCCCTGGTGCCAAAAAGGTTGGGAACTGTTGATGTAGTGGATAAAGGGAACAGAGGTAAATAGACATTTAGTGTGAGGTTTTGTGTTTATTTAGCTACGAGTTAGGCTGTGTTTGCTGTTTGCTGTCGCTTTAGGTGTCAGAGGTTAAAATCTCTGGTGTCCTTGTTTCTGTCTCTCCTGTTGTGTTTCGGTTCTCCTAAAGACTTCTTAAATAATGTCAGAGAGGCACAGTTCTTCGGCTGTATCTGCCTGCTGTCATACGGGAGCCCCAAGGATATGGCTGTAAGATATTGGGGAGGGGAAGTATTTCATAGTCCTAGGATGGAGACTCGGACTTTTAGGGAATCTGTGCTGTGACCTTCAAAAGTGCTTCTCAGTTTTGTTTTGTTGTTTTTTCCTTTTGGGTGAGACAGGAAAGCTAGAGAGGCTGGAGTTGAGTATTTCTTTTCTCCTAGGTTAGTTAATGTGGTGAAACCACAGTCAGTTAAGCACGGGTAAAGTTGTTTCTCTTGAGTGCTGGTCTTATTAAGAACAGAATGAATGCTCTGTCTATTTAAAAATGGCTCTTCTCCCACCTCTCCTGTTGGAAGCAAGTAGAGATTTTTCTCCAGTCTGCACTGTAAGAATCTGGTAGGGCTCCTGGAAGGAAAACTCACAAAACTCTGGAATCTCCCTAGGACTGCCTCCCCATGTACTCCTCTGCCAATAGTTTTTAATTTTCAAACTTGTCCACACTGAACTTCCAGCAATGTGTCAATGACATTTAGTATCTCCTACCTCAATACTGGTTCCCGTTTTCTGCTCCTGGGCTTCTGCTCTGGTCAGTTCTGATTCCCTGTATCCATCAGTCTGTTTCTCCAATTTGGGGGGCAGCTGTTTGTCTTGTTACCTCCATTTTCCAATGCATTTAAAAGAAGTTGTTGATTTTCAGCTTTTCTAGCCTTTTTCTTGCATTGTGGATGGGAGTGACAGCTTCCAAATTCCTTATATATCAAAGTAGAAACTTAAAGTCCTCAACATTTTCTTTAAGTGTACTCCTTTTTGTTTTGTTTTTTGTTTTTTGTTTTTTTGCTTAAGTTTACTTTAAAAGAAAACTTCTTTTTAGGAGAGAGTAGAAAATTGATATAGTCACCATAAATAGAAGATAACTGGCCAGGTGTGGTGACTCATGCCTGTAATCCCAGCACTTTGGGAGGCCGAGGTGGGTAGTTCATGAAGTCAAGAGATCAAGACCATCCTGGCCAACATGATGAAACCCCATCTCTACTAAACGTACAAAAATTAGCTGGGCATGGTGGCATACAATGGTAATCCCAGCTACTTGGGAGGCTGAGGCAGGAGAATTGCTTGAACCCAGGAGGCAGAGGTTGCAGTAAGCCAGGATTGCACCACTGCACTCCAGCCTGGCGAGAGAGCGAGACTCCATCTCAAAAACAAACAAACAAAAAACAAACAAACAAAAAATGAAGATAACTGTGAAAATAAACATAGTGAAATTTGGGGGCTCTAGCAAAAAAGCGAAATGATTTGACTAGGTCTCTTGTCTTTATTTCTGACTTCCCTCAGCCCCTCCCTCCTTCCCTTCTTCCCTCCCTCCCTCCGTTTCTCCTTCCTTCCTTCCTTCCTTCCTTCCTTCCTTCCTTCCTTCCTTCCTTCCTTCCTTCCTTCCCTCCTTCCCTCCCTCCCTCCCTCCCTCCCTTCCAAGGTCTTGTTCTCTCAGCAAGGCTGGAGTGCAATGGTATGGATATAGTTCACTGCAGCCTCAACCTCCCAGGCTCAAGTGATCCTCCCACCTCAGTCTCCTGAGTAGCTGAGACCACAGACATGCACCACCATGCCTAGCTAATTTTGTTTATTTTTTGTAGAGTCGGGGTCTCCCTATATTGCCCAGGCTGGTCTCAAACTCCCAGGCTCAAGCAATCTTCTCGCCTTGGCCTTTCAAAGTGCTGGGATTACAGTTGTGAGCCACTGCGCCTGGCCTTCTCTTACCTTACATGATCAAAATACCACATTTCAAATTAAAGTTCAGATTGTATATTCAAATGGGGCAGGCAGCATGTGTTTCTCTCACCTCTACTCCAACAGGACCAGATATGAGGATTAGATGGAAATAATGGCATTTCAGGGGGAAAAAAACAAAAAACAAAAAACTGAGATATATTTAGTACTTAAAGGAAAGAAGGACTTGGAATGGCAAACACATTCACAACCAAACAAATACAATATTGTTCCAGTCCTGGCATACTCCCCTGTAAGATTATAAATAAGATGTGAAACTTTCTGGCTATACCAGTCACATACTATGAATCTGTAATAATACTTTTATAAAGTTAGCAATGACATATATAGATTGTGCTCATTTCCCTTTAAAAAGATGTTACCTACTTTTGCGTTTGGATACTGGTAGTGTGTATGGAGAAGATACTGTGTTCTCCTAGTTTCTTTGGTTTCTAAGTTTTGAAAGTGATTAATAAAAGGTCTGATAGCAAAATTTCTAAGGCCTGTCTCCAAAATTTATTCAAATCGGTTGGGTTTTCAATTCATATAGTAAGAGTTCAAATGCGGAGGATATGCATAGTGGGTACATTTGGGTAGAAAGTAATGATGGATTGAGCATATTTTAAATTAGGACAATCTTCAAATTTGGAAATCAGGAATAATGGAAGATTTTTTGCATATTAGTGAATTGATTTCAATAGTCATTGATTCATGATTGTTTTCTTTTTCATTCTCCATAAATATACAGGCTGACTGTGTTGTTATTATTGGAGGTGCATCAAACGAAGCCGGAAAATGGATGGATGATACCTGTGACAGTAAACGAGGCTACATATGCCAGACACGATCTGGTAAGTTCTACCAAAACCTCACCTTCCTGAAGGAGCTGGGGGTTTTATTCACTTTTTTTTTTCTTTTTTTTTTTTGAGACAGAGTCTCACTCTGTTGCCCAGGCTGAAGTACAGTGGCATGAACTCAGATCACTGCAACTTCTGCCTCCTGGGTTCAAGCAATTCTCCTGCTTTGTAGCTGGGATTACAGGCATGCACTACCACGCCTGGCTAATTTTTGTATTTTTTGTAGAGATGGGGTTTTCCATGTTGCCCAGGCTCGTCTTGAACTCCTGACCTCAGGTGATCTACCTGCCTCGGCCTCCCAAAGTGCTGTTACAGTAGTAAGCCACTGTGCCCAACCTCACTTATTTTATTTTATTTTATTTTATTTTATTTTATTTTACTTTAAGTACCAGGATATATGTACGGAGCATGCAGGTTTGTTGTATAGGTGTACATGTGCCATGGTGGTTTGCCACACCTATCAACCTATCACCTAGCCCCACATGCATTAGCTATTTGTCCTGATGAAGAGCTACATTTTTAAATGTACTTTAAAATATATAATCATGGCTGGGCACTGTGACTCATGCCTATAATCCCAGCACTTTTGAAGACTGAGGTGGGTGGATTGCTTGAGCCCCTGCGTTTGAGACCAGCCTGGGTAACCCAGTGAAATCCCATTTCTACAAAAAATACAAAAATTATTTTGTACTTTTACAAAATTATTTTCCTTTTCTAGCTGGGACTACAGGTGTGGTGACTTGTGCCTGTAGTCCCAGCTACTCGGGAGGCTGAGGTGAGAGGATCGCTTGAGCCAGAGAGACTGAGACTACAGTGAAGCATGATCATGCTACTCACTCCAGTCTGGGTGACAGAGTGAGACCCTGTCTCACAAAAATAAAATAAAAACAAAAACAAACAAATAAAATATATGATCATTCCCTTGCATAGCAACAGGTTTGATTGTTGCTTTAATCCATGGAAACCTGTGACAGACAAAAAGGGTGATATTTTCTGTACTTAATTCAGGAATCTGCTTTCTTCTTCTTCTTTTTTTTTTTTTTAACCAGACAGTTTTGGGCAGACTAAACCTGTCACTAAAACTTTCTATTAGAAATTTGGGATATTTGCTTGCCTGTACCTTTTTTAAATGTCAGAATAGGAATACCTCTGTTTAATTCATGTAATTTGAGAACTTTTGGCATAGAGCATCCTATATGCCTCATTTTTTGTCCTGTATCTTGTGTGCCTTAAACCTGTGGATATATGATCTGAGTTTCTTTTTTCATCTTAGAAAGCCAGAATATGGTTAAATGAAAATAACACAATATGCAGATATTTGCTGTCAATTAAGATGGTGTTTATATACATTTTAGTTTCTAGAGAAACTAGAATAAAAATGCCTAGTTGACAGGGCAGGTGAGCCCCAAAATTGGGGCTTAGCCCGGAAGGGTTCTTGGCTTCACCCAGGAAGGAATTTAAGGGCGAGCTGATGGTGTTGACAACTTTTATTAAAGAAACAGTGCACAGCAGCAGCAGACATACTGCTTCTTGTGGAGCAGAGCTTATGCCATAGGCAGTAAGTTCTGCACTCATATTTATACCCACTTTTAATTACATCCAAATTTTTGGAAAAGGAATGTTAGTTAACTTCTGAGGGCTGCCACAGCAGTGGTGGGTGTGCCTTATGGAGAGGTTTCAGCCAGTCTTCAATCTGGTCTGGAGCGAGTCCTGCCTCCTACCTCATAGCTACACACAAGGGTCAGAAATTTAAAAATAGAATAGACAAGAGGGTTGAAGGTGGGGAGGGTTGCTGTCATCCTGAGTAGAGTTCTTAAAGGATGGGTTTGAGTTGGAAGGTCCTTATTCTCCCAGACCTAATGAATTTTTCTATACTATTTGGGAAATCAGGGAAGTAATGTCAACTCATGACAATAATTGAAAACCATCTAAGATATTTTCAGATGGTTGAGAAGTACTCCAGAAATCCTAACCTTTTCTTAATCTAAAAGCCATCCCAGTGCATGTCATTTTTCTCTCTATACTACACTCTATAGCACCAGAATCTTAGGTCACCAGTAATACCAAAGCATACCATCTTTGCCTCTGTTCTTTGGGCCAAGAGGGGACACTCCTTCCAGAAGTGAATGGTGATTCACACACTTATTTAAAAATCTTCTCTTTCTTTTCCTTATACACATACGTGACAGAATATGTTGCCACAAATAAAAATTGCTTGCAAATTTTTAATGACTTAAGGAAAGATTCACAGTATTAAAGTGAAAAAAGGTAGCATATAAACTTTTATAAACTATAAATTATCACCATGTGTGGTGGCTCATGCCTGTAATTCTAGCACTTTGAGAGGCTGAGGCAGGAGGGTTGCTTGAGGCCGGGAGTTCAAGATCAGCCTGGGCAATAGAACAAGACCCTGACTCTAAAATAAAATAAAATGAAATGAAACGAAACAAAAAAGTTGGCACTTCTGTAGTGCAGGACAAGGCCGATGGCAGGTCATGAGGCATAAAGTGGGACACGTTGGAGAATTGGCCAGGATACACACTGGTAAGCCAGAATATCTAGATACTTAGACCAGAGAAAAGAACCAGATTCAAATATTTTAGGTTTTGCAGGGCATACAGTCTCTACTGCAAATACTCAACTCTGCTGTGGCCACAGACGGTCATAGGCAATACATAAACAAATGAATGTGGCCGTGTTCCAGCAAGACTTTATTTATGGACACAAATTTGAATTTCATGTAATATTTACACATCATGAAATATTATTATTCTTTGATTCTCCTCTATCCCCAACCATTTAAAAACTTTTGTAGCTCATAGGATACAAAGACAGACAACACGTCAGATTTCATCCTCTGGCTGTTATTTGCTGACTTCTAAGGCATCAGTTAAGACAGGCAGAAACAAGCTCTTTTGGGGGTCTTGACATGAAGTGGCTCAGAGTTCAGGGGGCACGACGCAGTGATTAGAAACACATGCTAGGAGCTTGAAGACAAAAGATCAGAAAGCTGAAGTGATTTGTCTTGTAGGGGCTCTAACCCCTAGGCCAGTTTGGATAAGATTATGGGAGGCTTTACCCCTAGGCGAAGGGCATAGAAAATCATCAAGAGTAAAGCTTGATCCTGAGATCAAGGTTAAACAAACCAGGGATTTGTGTATGGCTTCATTCCTGAACCTAAACCCGTCACCCGAAGGTGCATTACTCAAAAGTGAAGTCAAACAGATACAAACTCATGGATCAAGTAGAAAAAATGAGGGAGGAAGAAAAAGACTTTTCTTGATCTTGACTTTTAACCTACATGGAAAAATAAAGATTAGCAATGACGCAGTCATCTATGTTCTTTAATTTGTGGGATTAAACTACAGCATTTCTTTCATCAAGATACTAGATTGGATTGAATTTGTCACATGTTTTGTTGTTAGTTTAGAAACTTGATCATATATTTGCCTTAATATTCTAAATATAGTTTGGAATTAATTTAATTTGATCAAGGATACTGATGAAAAAATGTTTGTTTTCTAGTGTGAAATGGCTTATAAAATGTTTCTAATAGCTAAATGTTTGGAGTTACGCTATTTTGCTTATTTTTTGATAGATGAGATCCACTTGTCATTACTAATAGGGCTCGATTACTGTTTATTGATAATGCTAATGAAAATAATGTTTTTATCTAGATCCTTCCTTGACTAATCCTCCAGCAACAATTCAAACAGATGGCTTTATTAAATATGGCAAAAGCAGCTATTCACTCATGAGACAAAAATTTCAATGGCATGAAGCAGAGCTATACTGCAAGATTCACAATTCCCTTATAGCTAGCATTCTGGATCCCTACAGTAATGCATTTGCGTGGCTGCAGATGGAAACATCTAATGAACGTGTGTGGATTGCCCTGAACAGTAACTTGGTAAGATGCTGGAAATATGTGCAACTTGACATGACCAGTAAATTATGGTTGAATATGATTCTCTTTCTGATTGTTCTGTTGAATACTCGTCATGTGTAAGAGACTGTGCTAGGCCACGTGAATGATACTAACGTCAACAAGATCCAATCTTTCAGGGACGTGATGCCTTTAAGAATCTGGCAAGCTAGTGATGTGTGTCAGAAATCAAAGTAAGAATTATCTGATGAATGTTAACTCTCCTATTGCATTAGTCTATAAAAATTATATTCGAAATCTCAACAGTTTCATTTATTCACTTATTGCTTCCAAGGTTATGATTATAACTATGGCATGAGAATTAAGAAAGCACGTTAGGGACATAGTTGCCAGTGATGGGGACACTTTTTATTTTTTGTGGCAAGACATTCTAGACTTGTTGTAGGTTCTGAGGTTGTGGAGCTTCCATCCATTTGTGAGAAATATTTCATTGCAGTCCGTTCCTTGTATTCCATAATAGACAAAGTTTGGACAAGACTAGGGATGAAGCACAAAACTAAGAATGCTGACAGAGTTGCCAAATTATTCCTAAAACGAGTTGTCTCTGATGCCTGGTCATCCATCTATCGTCCCTCTATTCATCCTTCTAGCTAGACAACCAGCAGGCTTCCTAGTAGAAGAAGATATGACAGTCAGCAATTAAGATATAAGACGTATCAAAGAGAGGCATATAGAAAGTGTCATGAGAAGAGAGAAAAGGAACCAGCTGGGCTAGTGGGGAGGACCAAGAAGGTTCATCAGAAAAAGTCAAAGTTTATAGATACAGTCTAGGATGGTAGAACATAAGGAAGGAATATCAAGAAGGGGGAAAAAAATAGGAGATAAATTGGAGAGTAGATGAGTGTCAGATGTTATAGAGCTTCCAAGGCCATGATGCAGAGATAGAAATTTGCAATTTATACAATGAGTATTTCCTAAGTAGGGAAGTGTACATTTAAAAGTAAGTAGTTCCAGAATGATTTCTGTGATTAAACGTAGGCAAGACATTTTTATGTCCCTGTTGACTAAGTTTTTATAATTAAGTCATTTGATAAGTCATTTGTTTCCTTGTCACAGACATATTCACAATTCTCTTATGAGTTTAAAGTGAGCTTTTATTTTTCAAAAGATTATATAGTTTTTCATTGTAGCAATATTTATCACTACAACAGTATTATCTTCCTTATGTCTATAGAGTTAATGATTATACAAGCATTATTTGATTAAATATGGTATAATACTACAAAATTCTAATTTGAGATAACACATACTTCTAATTTTTGTCACTGGATTTTTGGCAATTGGCTTGGTAAATTAAATAATGCAGTCAAAAGGGTGATAATTGCTTGAATCTTTGAAAAATTTAGCTATCTCTGATTAATGTTATATATCATCTATTCTTAGACAATACCTGTAAAATCTCTATTAGACTATTAAAAGGATATTATTGATAAATAATATGTTTGATATTTATCAATATTTTGTATGTGATCATAAATTTGTTTCACTAAATTTAATAAGAAATGGACTGTGCAGGCTGGGCATGGTGGCTCACGCCTGTAATCCCAGCACTTTGGGAGGCTGAGGCAGGTGAATCCCCTGAGTTCAGGAGTTCGAGACCAGCCTGGCCAACATGGTGAAAACCCGTCTCTACTAAAAAATACAAAAATTAGCCAGGTTTAGTGGCAGGCCCCTTAATCCCAGCTACTTGGGAAGCAGAGGCAGGAGAATCATTTGAACCCGGGAGGTGGAGGTTGCAGTGAGCCTAGATCGAGCCATTGCACTCAAGCCTGGGGGACAAGAGTGAGACTTCTCTGAAAAAAATTTAAAAAAAGGAGAAGAAAGAAAGAAGAAAGGAAGGAAGAAAAAGACAGAAAGAAAGAGACTGTGCAAGTAGACTAAAATGGTTGACTTTTTACATCATATATATATGATGTCATATAGCTGAAAGACCACCTCACTAGAATATAGCTGAAAGACTGCCTCACTAGACATCAAGAGACCAAAGCTTTTCTCTTCCATACCCATATGACCTTAGCTAAGCCATTTACCATTGGTGCTGTTTCAACAGCAGAATAATGAGAAGATACGAAGAGATTAGTATTTCTCTCAGGGGACCATGAATTTAATGAAAATTACTTAATTTTTATTATAATTTCAAGAATCATATAAGAACTATCTTATTCTTTGCGAAGATAAAACTTTTCTTTTGCCCTGAAAACCTGCAAACAAAGAGAGTTTCATGGAATAAGAGATATATATTTTTTTGTCAGTATTTTTTGAAATTACTTCCAAGGATGTATTCCTGGGGATCTCTAAGAAATAACTGTTTCTAAGAAAGGCTGCATTTACTGAATTTGAGTTGACAGAAATGATTTATAGTGTTCTTTTTATTCTCAAACGTTCCAGGTTCTATGTCAAATCACAGTCTTAAATATACTTTGTATTCTTGGATTGGTTCTTTTAGTGTTTTCTAAGTGAAGCAAGGCTGCGTGTTCATGCTTGTTTTTGTTGTTGCAGACTGATAGTCAGTACACCTGGACTGATAAGTGGAGGGTGAGGTACACTAACTGGGCTGCTGATGAGCCTAAATTGAAATCAGCATGTGTTTATCTGGATCTCGATGGCTACTGGAAGACAGCATATTGCAATGAAAGTTTTTACTTTCTCTGCAAAAGATCAGATGGTAATTGAATATGTAAAAACAATCAGGGGATCTGAAATTTTCTGAATAAGCTACTACTTACCACTGTTGATATTATTAAACAGTAACGTATCTTGGATAGCTAAGAATAATATAAAACATACTGCCTCACTTAACAAAAAGACTATCTTTATAAACCAATATATGTAGATCAAAATAATGGAGATAAACATTTCCCCAGGAAATTTTGCTTACATTTGATATTGACAACACATCTATATCAAAGGAATTTTATCAGAATACATGTAGATTCATTACAGTCAATGATGGACACCATACTAGAATTCTAAATATAGCATTTAGTTATATCCCAGGTGCTATTAATAGCTAAGAAAGGGTTATAGGGATTAGGATCCCAGAAAAGGAAAACAGGGACTTAAAAAAGGGAAGTCACTTTACAAATTACTTTGTGGTGACTTTTAAAACATTTATCTTTGTAGGTATCTATGGATGTGTTGTCTTAACGATGAGTGTAATTGACTGCCACTATACCATAGCACATTCTATTGAAATATATTCAAAGTGGAAAAATTGATAAAAAGAAACCCAGTAACAAATATGGTGATCCGAATGATAATCATTGGAAGATTTTTTTGAAAAATAATGATCAATGATTAATTTTTGTAGCTGCTAATATATGATGCTACATACTATAGGAACTTCAGGTTTTACTTTATTTAAAATGTGTTTTTATTAACAGAAATCCCTGCTACTGAACCCCCACAACTGCCTGGCAGATGTCCGGAATCAGATCACACGGCCTGGATTCCTTTCCATGGTCACTGTTACTATATTGAGTCCTCATATACAAGAAACTGGGGCCAAGCTTCTCTGGAATGTCTTCGAATGGGTGAGTGCCACCTTTCCTGAAGGAAAACTCTGTAACCATCTATTCTGGGCTCCATTGACACTATACATGAAATATACGAAGAATGTAAAAATACCTGTTTATACTTTTAACGATGTATTTTATAACAGAATGGCCAATATCATGCTTCCCAAATGTAATCTCTAAGTTTGTAGCCTCAAATTTTAGAGAATTTAGAGAATTCAGGTAGAAAACAACATGTTCTAAATGGTTTCTTCCTTTCAGACTTCATGTTCTAAATTGTTAGGATTCTCATTCTCAGTTATTCCAAGTGTGGTACTCACCTCTTATCACTGATAAGCTGAAGTTTTATGAGTGCCCAGGAACCATTTTGTTTTACCATTAATAGAAAAGTACTTCTATTTAGTTATTGTTTTGTGAAGACAAATAAAACAAAACTCAAATAGACACTACAAAGATGAATGATTTTTCCCCCGAAGTAAAAAATGTCAAATAAAGTTTATTTTTAGGGTACATTTAAAAGTCACTTAGTTAAATCCCATTAAATATTTTACTGCATTCTTTTTACGTCATGTTTTTAATGCCCTCACTCAAGAGTTCTTCATCCAACAGTGATATGCACAGGTTATAGCCTCATTTCCTCCGGGTTCTTTCAAAAGTCAACATTTCTCATGATGCCACCTGATGCCATCTTTGAACTTTTGTAATTAAAAAAATGTTTTTCTTCATATTGCTAAGTATTTTTTTGAAAAGAAATGTAGGAACTTTGTTTTCCATTTTAGGTGACTCTTTTCTGGTAAATAAAATGAATGCTTCTCATTCTCATTCTCAAAATGTGAGTCACAAATATTTTGAAATGGCTAATGTTTGTGAAATATATTTAATAATGGATTATGTAATCATGCAGTGAAAACAGGCGACAACGCAGAACTCGGTAATACGGAATATAGGCATATGGTTAGGTGCGGACCCTCAAGGTTCAGAAAGCCTGGGTCATAGCATGAGCTTCCCTCTGCTAGTGTTAGGATCTCGGCAGATTACTCATCCTCTGTGCTTTAGTTTCCTTATCTATAAAATGGGGCAAAGATGGTACCTATTTAACAAAGTGATTGTAAACATTTAATGGGTTAATGCTTGTAAAGTCCAAAGCAAAATGTTCGGCATGAAACGCTGAAAAGATATTAGTTATTATTAAAAAGCTAGAGATTTTTACTCTAAAATTTAAAGTTCACAATCTAATGTGGGTTGTCACCTCCATAGCCATCTAACTGGTCTTCCTGTTTTATCTCCTTGCTTTGACCGGTCCTGTACACAACAGCTGGATTCTAATAATAACTAATATAGGACCATTCTTAAGTGGAGAATCTAACTGTTATGTATAGGACCGATCAAAGCAAGACGATGGGTTATTGCATCATTCAGCTGCCTGAAAAAAAAACTAAGTATTCTTTATCACCACATTGCCCTTAATGCCAACCTCCAGCCTTCTGTAATGAGACCTAACCCATGTCTTTTTTTTTTTTGGGGGGGGGGCCGATGGACCAGATTGGTGCCACACTCCAGTCAAACCAAGTTCTCTCTGTTCCTGATGCTTCCCTTGCTCTTTTTCTTTCCTCTTATCACCTCTTTTTCCTGGAATTATTTTCTATCCTTTTTACTTGAAATCCTGTTCTTCTCTCTACTGAAATTCTGTTTCCTCTATCCTCCCTTTTAGCTGCTTCACCAAGAATGAATATTGACATGTCCATAGCATATGACACTTAATTCCCCTTCTGTAATATTTCTTTGTACTCTTATTACTGGCCACTGTGAACCATAACTTTTGTAAGACATATTCTACATCCTACTAATCTTTGAATATCCTGCAGGAACTAGTTCAGTGCTTGTACTCAAGTGATGCTAATGATGCTTAAAAACATATTTCAGAATGAAAACTAAAATTCTGAGAAGACAAACATCTGCCCTTTGAAATTCTTCCCCTTACGTGCAGATGTTAGACTGATTTTTGTTGCTCTTAATAGCAGTGCTGTTTACAAAAATATTTTCAGCTACTTAAATGTGCAGCTATCACATTTATCCTTTTATGCTTTCCAGGTTCCTCTCTGGTTTCCATTGAAAGTGCTGCGGAATCCAGTTTTCTGTCATATCGGGTTGAGCCACTTAAAAGTAAAACCAATTTTTGGATAGGATTGTTCAGAAATGTTGAAGGTAATGTTTGCAGCATGCTTATTTAATCACAAATATTGTAAAATGTTGTATGTAAAACAAGATTTCGTTTCCAAAATGTGTTGCCTTAAAAATGATTAATTCATGAAGAATTTGAAAATTCAAACTCATATTTTTATTTAAGAACTGAAACTTAAAATGACTTTCATATCATGCTAATCTCAAAGTTGCTAATTAAAAAATGTCTTTTGTAGCTGAGATAGTTTCAGAAGCTTTAAAAAGCATTTTCTATGTTTTCATAGGGCCAGGAAAAAAATGCTAAGGAAAGGATAAGTATAAATATTTGTACTAATTAGAAATACATTTTTAACTAAAGCTATATAGTAAACCTATTCTTTTTGGTTTCCTTCCCTGTAATAATTAGTCATTATAGTCTCACCTGTTAAGTCTGGTTATACATGACTGTTGATTCTAGTATAAAAGAATACGCTTAGAAATTTGCATAAATTGGTTGAACTTATTTTAAGACAGGTTATATTTAACTTTTGTCTTTATTCGTTTTATCTGATGATCAGGAATGTGGCTGTGGATAAATAATAGTCCGGTCTCCTTTGTCAACTGGAACACAGGAGATCCCTCCGGTGAACGGAACGATTGTGTAGCTTTACATGCGTCTTCTGGGTTTTGGAGTAATATTCACTGTTCTTCCTACAAAGGATATATTTGTAAAAGACCAAAAAGTAAGTAAGAAGTTCATTGCATGGTGCAAATCACTGCCATTTCTTTCAAATGGTAAGATATCAGGTATGGAATCATAATGTGATTATGAGGCCATTGCAAGCTTTCTCTTTTCATCCGTGAAAAATCCATTCTGCCATTGCAGTTCATTACTGTTTGCAGCTCTGCGTGATTGAGAGACACTCTCTGTCTGCTTAACTGTTGTAATGATTTTTGCTTATCAGTGCATTTGTAATGGGATATCTGAAGGATTTGCCAAGCTGAAAACAGTCAGGAGAGCTCATCGGCAAAGCCTTACTGCTTGAGGGAAAAGGTGGTAAAGCCAGTACCAGCCCAAACCAGAGGAGACCAAGGTTCTGGAGAGGGATCAGAATTGATTGTGGAATGAGTCATGTCAGACTAATTCAGTCTCCTTTTAAGATGGAAAGCGAGACCCTGAAAGGAACAGGACCGGGGAATTGATAGTGTTGAGTGCTCACAAGGTGCCTCTATCTGGAATTTAAAATTATTTCGTTGCCATGCCATGTCGCATAATATCCCTCCCAATAAATTACTGATTAGATAGTAGAGTTGTTGGTTTTTTTTTTGTTTTGTTTTTTTTTTTGAGACAGAGTCTTGCTCTGTCGCCAGGCTGGAGTGCCTTGGTGCAGTCTCAGCTCACTGGAACCTCTGCCTCCTGGGTTCAAGTGATTCTCCTGCCTCAGCCTCCCGAGTAGCTGGGATTACAGGAGCACACTACCATGCCCAGCTAATTTTTGTATTTTTAGTAGAGACGGGGTAGAGTTTACCATTTTAAAATTTGGCAGGTCTTTAGCCTTCTCTAACTGTTCTAAGACACACCACACCCTCTGGTGCAATGTTGGAGTTGTTTTTTGTTTTTGTTTTTGTTTTTTTGTTTGTTTGGTTTTTTTTTGCTTTTGTTTTTGAGACAGAGTCTCGCTCTGTTGCCCAGTCTGGAGTGCAGTGGCGCAATCTCTGCTCACTGCAGCCTCCGCCTCCTGGGTTCAAGCAATTCTCCTGCTGCAGCCTCCCAAGTAGCTGGGATTACAGGTGCACGCCACCACGCCCAGCTAATTTTTGTATTTTTAATAGAGACGGGGTTTCACTATGTTGGCCAGGCTGATCTCAAACTCCTGACATCAGATGATCTGCCCTCCTCGGCTTCCCAAAGTGCTGGGATTACAGGCGTGAGCCACCACTCCAGACGTGGAGTCTTATTTTACTTTTCATTCAAATGCTTTGTAACATCTTAGGCTTCAGGGGGCTAATTTCAAAACCCCTAGCCTTGAATATTTTAATTATGGGTAGATTGGTAGATTTTAAGGGTGAGTATCATTGGCTCAAATGCAACTTGGAGAATCACATTTCCAATCTTCTAATGTACTCAAACTCACCCTACAGCCATAGGAGACTGCTATAGCTTAGACAGACAGAGAGACAGATAGACAATTGATAGGTAGACACATAGATGAAGATACAGATTTTTTTTCTACCTGTATTTTTATATCTATCATATCAGAATATCATATATCATATCAACACAGATCAAATGTGGAGGATTCCATGTATTTGTGAGCCAGTAATATTTGCTATCTACCTGCAATTATTCTGTGTTTTAATAAATATTTATTTTTTTTTACACACAGTTATTGATGCTAAACCTACTCAGGAATTACTTACAACAAAAGGTAAGGCCACTGCAAATTTCAAGTTCTGTGTTAGTAATACATTCGGACTGTTTGTTTTAAAAGGCATAATAGTAATCCCTTCCAACTTCCCTGCTCTCTCAGTAGAATTTGCTTAAGCTAAACTATCCTTTGTCATCAACCTACTTTGAATAATACTTTAGAAAAAGAGGCCTTGGAGTCAGGTTGGTGTTTTCACTATAAGCAGTTATTGAAGGAATTTTTTTTTTTTGCTCTGTTACAAACTGTTGCCTTGAACCCATGGAAGAAATTTCTCTTAAAAATCTTTGTGAGTTTTTTTTCTTCTATTAGAATTTTTTTGTTTTAATTTTTATAGACTACTTGAATTAGGTAACTGATCCCATTTCACTCATTTTATTGACTGCTTAAAAAAAAAAAAAACTGAAAGTGAGATTTATGGCTTTCCTGTAACCTCCTTATTAATGTCATGAGTGCTATTTGTTTACTAATTACATCCTTGAGTTCAAGTTTTCAGTATTCTTATTTTCTTTTTCTTTTCATTTTTCATTTTCTTTTAATATCATTACTAATCTATTTATCTTCTTATACCGTATATTTAACAGCCTTAAATTATTTTGAAATAAGGTATATATATTTTAATACAGTGATGAACTAGCACACTGCTACATAGACAGATGGATTATTCTTGCAACTGAATAATCATCTTACCATTCTGAATAATACTCTATACCAAAGGGACTCTTGTTTTCACATCTTTTGTTTCTGTTTGACGAATGTCACTTGAAAGAATATTTATGCCTTTTAGTTTTTCAACAAGCAAAGTTCTGCATAGCATTCAACCCTCTGCTTCCCTCCATAATGATTTTATTTATTTATAGCTGACACAAGGAAGATGGACCCTTCCAAACCGTCTTCCAGTGTGGCTGGAGTAGTCATCATTGTGATCCTCCTGATTTTAACGGGTGCTGGCCTTGCTGCCTATTTCTTTTATAAGAAAAGACGTGTGCACCTACCTCAAGAGGGCGCCTTTGAAAACACACTGTATTTCAATAGTCGGTCAAGCCCAGGAACTAGTGATATGAAAGATCTCGTGGGCAACATTGAACAGAACGAACACGCGGTCATCTAGTACCTCAATGCGATTCTGAGATATTTGAATGTCATAAAATTGTAACTGAAATTAAAAATTTTTAGTTCAGTGTGATTGTTTTCTTTAAAATAAGTACTGAATTGTACTGTTCTGTCCTTTTTTTCTTTGCCTAATTGAAGAAATAATTGCTTGTTTTCTAGCCTGGCAAGATATTTTCATAAAAGAGGGGTAATAATGCTGATTACTACCTTTTAAAATATCTTAGATAAATGCACAGCACCACAGTACCAACATCTAAGCATTAGTGATGTGTAGCTGATGTGGATTTTAAGCACTCTAGAAACAATGAGGCTTCTTGGCATATTTTAAGGAGCTCTGAAAATGTGTTACCTATTCAATTGTTACTCACCAAGTTGAAGACCATTTGAAAAATCAGGTACAAATATCCTCAGGTGGCATAAAAATGTCATTTTTCTCTTTCACCAGTTTTTATTTCCACTCCAATTATTTAGAACTTTATTTGTACATGTGCAGAAGAATAAGGCAGCTGAGAATCTTGTTTCCCCCAAGAGAGTTTTACAGGCTGAGTGTTGCAAATGTGTTCTTTGTCCTGTTATATGTATATCAGGAATACAAGGATGTGAAATAAAAATGTAAATTTGCATAACTGGATGTACTTAGATAATGTGAAATAAACATTAAAGACAAGGTCTATTTTTAATAGATTTGCATTTTGGTGATGTTAGTATAAATGTGCTTTTAATGAGATGTATTTATCCACTCACTTTACACTTTAACTTGACACTTACGATATTACTTGTAGAGAAATTCTTTAAATGAAACTCATGAACTATTTTGAAAAGAAGTGTTGCTAAAATGCTGTGTGTAAAATGAATTTTTTACCATAACGATTTTGCCAGATCTTCCCCATAGCATGGACTCAATCAGAATTCAACGATCAAAGCCACTAATACTATTGCGAATCAGAATTCAGAATATCCTTTTCTCCCTTTAATGATTTCTTTTCACTTAACAATTTTGCCTTAAAGTTTGAGGTATATTGTGAAATATTTGTGAGGTTTTACATCTGTATTAGTCAATTTTCTTTTTTTTTTTTTTTTTTTTTTGAGACGGAGTCTCGCTCTGTCGCCCAGGCTGGAGTGCAGTGGCGCGATCCCGGCTCACTGCAAGCTCCGCCTCCCAGGTTCACGCCATTCTCCTGCCTCAGCCTCCCAAGTAGCTGGGACTACAGGCGCCCGCCACCTCGCCCGGCTAGTTTTTTTGTATTTTTCAGTAGAGACGGGGTTTCACCGTGTTAGCCAGGATGGTCTCGATCTCCTGACCTCGTGATCCGCCCGTCTCGGCCTCCCAAAGTGCTGGGATTACAGGCTTGAGCCACCGTGCCCGGCCATTAGTCAATTTTCATACTGCTGATAAAGACATACCCAAGACTGGGTTAATTTATAAAGAAAAGAGGTTTAATGGACTCACAGTTCCACAGGGCTGGAGAGGCCTCAGAATCATGGTGGAAGGAAAAAGGCACATCTTACATGGGGCAGACAAGAGAGAAAAATGAGAGCCAAGCAAAAGGGGTTCCCCTCATAAAACCATCAGATCTCATGAGACTTATTCTCTACCACAAGAACGGTATGGGGGAAACTGTCCCCGTGATTCAATTATCTCCCACTGGGTCCCTCTCACAACACATGGGGATTATGAGAGCTACAATTCAAGATGAGTTTTGGGTGGGGACACAGTCAAACCATATCAGTATCTCGCACAGGTACCACACTGCCAGCTCACCTTCACTTTTTTATGAGGTTGCCCACGAGCAGAAGTCTTTACCTGGAATCACTGGATGGGACTCCTTGGATGGCATTAAGGGATCTAGGAAGGCCCCCAAATTGCAGGGCAAAATGTCATGTTTGTTTTGTGCCTTTATTTTTCTGGAAAGAAAACAGCTAGATTCTCAAGAAAGTCAATCATTCAAAAAAGAATAAGAAATGGCATAGTATTTGGGATAGGGTGGAGTTTCCAATACTCCAACTTAGAAACAAATAAGAAGTAAGAAGTAGGCTGAGCGCAGTGGCTCACACCTGTAATCCCAGCACTTTGGGAGGCCAAGGCGGGCGGATTGCCTGAGGTCAGGAGTTCAAGACCAGCCTGGCCAACATGGTGAAAACCCATCTCTACTTAAAATACAAAAATTAGCCGGGCATGGTATTGGGCTCCTGTAATCCCAGCTACTCAGGAGGCTGAGGCAGGAGAATCACTTGAACCTGGGGGGCAGAGGTTGCTGTGAGCCGAGATCGCGCCACTGCACTCCAACCTGAGCAAAAAGAGTGAGAATCTGTCTCAAAAACAAAACGAAAAAAAGTAAGTGGGCAACTGTTGGAAAGGTTTCTGAGCACAAACAACTCCATTCAACACCTCAAATAATAGCAATCAAGTTGCTTTTCATTTTCTTGATAAGAACAAAGCAAGTTCGACTTGAAGAAGTTCCAATAGAAGCAGTGGCTGCAGTGTCAAAGCAGTATGTGGTGAATTACGCTAAGGCAATCCCTTTCCTTCTGTCTGTCTAGCTAGCTAACTATCTAATTTTTTCCCCTCAAAGATAAAAGACAGAAATATGGAATGAGAAGAAATGCTTGAGTGAGTACGGTTTACAAATTCTTTACACAAATCTTTTTCATTATAATTCAGAGCTGCAGTTTCACAGAAAATATTTTGGACTCCGTGCAACATATATCTCAGACTAAATGTCTTATCACTTCAGAAAACAGTCTGTGTTTGACAGGGTTGCTGAGTATTGTATTTCACACTCTCACATTATCCACCCAAACACATACTCAATGAGATAAGTCGTGTGTATCTCTTTAGTACTGTACTAAAATAGCAAGGATATTTTTTGGTGGAGCCGGGAGGAGGTATTGGGTAGAGAAAAGCAGTTTCCGTGTTGTTCATTTATTCATTTGTTTTTGGTTTAGGTGGTTGTAGTTTATGTGATTGCACTTGCTTGAGGTTTTCATCAGGGTTCAGGAGCTGAAAGATTCTTAAGGCTGTTTTTTCCCAGTTGAACTCAAACAGTGTGGATTGTGTGTAAGCTGAACTCTGAAAATAATGGAGATGTCAGTACCGACTGGTGGACACATGACGCATCCATTTCTCAGTATTCACTCCTGCATCCATTTATCCCTTTATTCATTTTTTCATTACATATTTCTTGAGCATCTAATACATGTGCCAGACATTGCACTCACCCCTGTATGTTCAGATATAGCTAAGAAGCAGGGCCCATCCACATAGTGCAGTCTAGTGGCCATCCAGACCGTTTAATAACCATATGGCAGATGCATTGGTAGAATGTGCTTAAGGTATTAACGGAGCAGCAAGAAATGCAGAGATGGCTGTTGGCAGGTGCAGAACCGGGTTTGGTGTGGCCTGGAGATGTTGCTCGTGAGGGCCCTCTTTAAGAAAAGGGCTAGATGTGGTGGCTCATGCCTGCAATCCCAGATCTTTGGAAGTCTGAGGCAGGAGGATCGCTTGAGGCCGGGAGGTCAAGACCAGCCTTGGCAGCATAGTGAGAATCTGTCACTACAAAAAACTTTTAAAAAGCTAGCCGGGCATGGTGGCAAGTGCCTGTAGTCCTGGCTATTTAGGAGGCTGAGGTAGGAGGATCCCTTGAGCCCAGGAGTTCAAAGCTGCAGTGAGCTGTGATCACACCACTGCACTCCAGCCTGGGCCACAGAGTGGGACCCTGTCTCCGAAAAAAACAAAAACAAAACAAAGAAAAAGAATATTAAAAAATAGGTACAAAAGTGAAAATGTATTCAGAACAAGAAATCAGGAGAAATTGCAAATTCTTAAAAGCTGGTAACTGCAACAAACATCACACATTGGGGACAGTTACACATTATTTTTAGTAATTACCTTCCTGATGTACTTCCTATTACTTTGCTTGGGCTGTCAATAAAATGCCACAGACTGGGTGGCTTAAACAACAGAGAGATATTTTCCAATATCTTCTGCAGGGAAATGAAAACAATTGAATATGCGTATGTGTGTATAGTGTGTGCGTACAGTATATGTGTGTACATGGGTGTGTATAGTATGTGTGTACAGTATGTGTGCAGTATATTTGTGTGTGTACTGTATATGTGTGCATGCAGTAGATATGTGTGTGTACAGTATGGGTGTGTACAGTATATATGTGTGTAGTATACATGTGTACAGTATATATGTGTGTGCATGCCGTAGATATCTGTGCAGTATATCTGTGTATACAGTATGTGTGTGTATACAGTAGACATCTTTGTGTACAGTATATGTGTGTGCATGCAGTAGATATCTATATGTGTGCAGTATGTACAGTATATGTGCATGCAGTGTATGTGTTTGTACAGTATATATGTGTGCATGTACAGTATGTATGTGTAGATGTGTATATGTGTGTAGTGTGTGTATAGTATATGTGTGTGTGCAGTATATATGTGTGTATAGTATATATCTGTACAGTATGTGTGTGTGCAGCATATATGTATGTGTATAGTATGTGTGTGTACACGGTATATGTGTATGCATGCATTCTATATCTGTACAGTGTGTGTGTACAGTATATACATGTGTGCAGTACATATGTGTATACAGTATATATGTGTATGTACAGTAAGTTTGCAGTATATATGCATGTATAGTGTGTGTGACGTGTGTACAGTATATGTTTGTACAGTATACCTGTATGTGTACAGTATATGCATGTGTGGTGTATATATATGTGTATGTATGGTATATGTGTATGTGCAGTATATATATATGTGTGTGTGTGTGTATCTCTTTCTTCCTAGAGAGAGATTTATTTTGAGGAATTGGCTTGCACAATTGTGGAGGTTTGAGGAGTCCACAGTCTACTGGGCAGGCCAGCAGGCTGGAGACCCAGGGAAGGGTTGCAGTTCAAGTCCAAGGGCAGTCTGCTGGCAGAATTCCTTTTTGCTTGCAGGAGGCCAGGCCTTCAGCTGATTGAATGAAGCCCACCTACGTCATGAAGGGTAATCTGTTTTACTTAAAATCCATCAATTAAAATCTTAATATCCAAACACCATCACAGAAACAGCTAAAATAATGTTTGGTCAAGTATCTTGGCACTGTGACCCAGCCATGTTGACACATAAGATTAACCATCACACTCCCTTACATGGCAATGATTTTGTAATATTTTTTGTAGAGGGAATAGAAAGATAATTCCATCTTTAGCACAATCAGACATTTAAAAAATATTTGATAGTTTAGAAATGCTAATTTCAACTATACAACTTGTTATTGATAATGTTTAATTTTTAGGATTGTTATCACATATGGGAGAACTATCACGTATTTTCATATATGAGCACTAATAATTTAGGACATTAATTTTGAGTTTGGGTGTGAGAGAAATAAGTAATCTTAAACAGTTTTTGATGTGATATTGATCAGTTTATTGATGTTGTCTTTATAATGGTCTATGAGTTTGCGGAAGGCTGTTATTTTATGTCAAATCAGCTAAAAATTTAAATCTTTTTCTAATATGTTCATATAATTTACTTTTCTTTAGGAGCTAAAATTATGTAATCTAAGAATCTCTTCAGTACTTCAATTTGAAACATCTTTCTTGTTATAAAGTATTGTCTTGGAAATGAGCTGAAAATTCTCTTCTTACTATTTCCTTTTTGATCTCTGAATAATTTCTATTGGTTTCATGGCCAATTTTTTGCTGTTTTATATCCCCATTAATCTCATATGCATTTTTCCTATATATCTATATTTTTTGACGGAGTCTCGCTCTGTCGCCCAGGCTGGAGTGCAGCGGCGCAATCTCTGCTCACTGCAACCTCCACCTCCTGGGTTGAAGCCATTCTCCTGTCTCAGCCTCCTGAGTAGCTGGGACCACAGGCACCCGCTACCACGCCTGGCTAATTTTTGTATTTTTGGTAGAGACGGGGTTTCACCATGTTAGCCAGGATAGTCTCGATCTCCTGACCTCAAGATCCTCCTGCCTCAGCCTCCCAAAGTGCTGGGATTACAGGTATGAGCCAGTGCACTCGGCCCCTATTTCTTTAATAATTTTAAAAATGAGATATACTTTCTATACATCCAAACCTTCAGTCTGCCAGTATTATAGAAGAACTTCTCAATTGTTTTAGTTGAAGTGTTCCAAAAATGTTTTTCCAAGTTGCAGTTAAAATGACATACTTGACAAAACTCCAATACCACATTCCTATCAAAACAGAAAAAAGAAAAATATGCGGTTCTTTTATAATTGTCTATTATAGACAATAATACACCTTTCATTTAATTACTTAGACCTTCTTTTTGTGTTACTTAAACCTTCCATTTTGATTAAGCATTGATGATAATTGAAATTTCTTTTTTTGAGATGGAGTCTCACTTTGTCGCCCAGGCTGGAGTGCAGTGGTGCACCTCGGCTCACTGCCCCCTTTGACTCCCAGGTTCAAGCAATTCTCCTGCCTCAGCCTCCTGAATAGCTGGGATTATAGGCACCTGCCACCCTGCCAGGCTAACCTTTTTGTATTTTTAGTAGAGACAGGGTTTCACCATGTTGGTCAGGCTGGTCTTGAACTGATAATTAAAATTTCTACTTACATTTTTTACACTCTGGTGAGTAAAATAGTTTCTATAGACTAGCTTCATGTTTCCCGTATTTCAAACCTTGTTCCCCCTCTAATCCCCACTTGCTTTGCTCAGGGGTCCTCTAGGATACACTAATACTACTCTGTAAAATCTGGCCTTCAACCTTCTAGTAATATAGTTGGATGTTTTTGCAAAGGGAATGATAGGTGTATTGCTAGAGCCCATTCACGAGGTGGCTTTCTGATGTGTTCATTTCACTAGGCTAAAGTATGGTACCCAGTGACTCAGTCAAGATAAATCTAGGTGGTTTGTGAAGGGCTGTTGCAGAAGTAATTAAAGTTCCTAATCAGTTGACTTTAAATTAGGGAAATTATCTGGAGAGGGCCTGGTTTAATCAGTTGAATGGTCTTAAAATTAAGCTCAGACTTTTCCTGAGGGTGAGGGTTTCTGATTATGGACCACAGCCTTGGCTCAAGAAGTTCCACATGAAGTTCCAGTTCCAGTTTGCTCCTGATCCCCTCCCCTCCCGTCCCGTCCCCTCCCATCCCCTACCCACCCCTCACCTTCCCTTCCTTTCTTTTTCCTCCTTTCTTTTTCTTCCCTCTTTCCTTTTGTTTTCTTTCCTTGTTTTTCTTTTCTGACAGGATATCTGTTTCCCACACTGGAGTGCAGTAACATGATCATAGCTCATTGGAGCCTCAAACTCTCAGGCTTAAGCAATCCTCCCACCTTGGCCTCCTGAGTAGCTAGAACTACAGGCATGTGCCACCATACCTGGCTAATTTTTTTTTTTTTTTTTTGATTTTTCGTAAAGATGAGGTCTCCCTGTGTTGCTCAGACTGGTCTCAAACTCCTGGCCTCAAGCGATCCCGGCTTTGGCCTCCTAAAATGATGGGATTACACATGTGAGCCACCATGCCTGGCCTAATCTTCCCTTTCTGAGGACCTGTCTTACAGACTTTGGACTTGCTGAGCCAGTCTGACACAATTGCATAAGCCAATTTCTTGTAATATGTCTCTATATATGTGTATCTATGAATGTATTAATGATATCAGTCTATTTTTATATTTCCTACTTGTTCTGTTTCTTTGGTTGAATTCTAAAATACCATTCCATTATTAACAACCACATTAGTACACCATTCATATATATATATATATATATATATATATAATTTTTTTTTTTTTGAGACGGAGTTTCACTCTTGTTGCCCAGGCTGGAGTGCAATGGTGCAATCTCAACTCACTGTAACCTCCACCTCCTAGATTCAAGGGATTCACCTGCTCCAGCCTCCCAGAGTAACTGGGATTACAGGTGCACACCACCACGCCTGGATACTTTTTGTATTTTTAGTAGAGACAGGGTTTCACCATGTTGATCAGGTTGGTCTCGAACTCCTGACCTCATGTGATTCTCCCCCCTCGGCCTCCCATTTCTATGTTACCATTTCTATGTTAACAACCACATAAATATATTATTCCACTAAAACTCAAACTAATGTATTCCAAAGTCAACACCTCTTTACCCTGATTCCCCAAAATGTCCTTGGTCATTCCAACGCCACCCTTCACCAGAGGAAGTGTGATGGAAGGGTAGTTGACATGGAGAGTCTAAAACAATTATGGTTAAAATATTAACTACAGGTTTTATTTTAAAAAACATGGCCATATGAAAACACTGCTGAAGCCCTCCCAGGGTCTTGGAAGGGACCCGTGCAATGGAGTGGCCCTGAAACTTAAGCCTCATTAGCATCACTATAGAATCACTCTGAATGCCAAGGACAGCTTCTGAGCGAAGCCACTTGAAGTGAAACCAGAACAGACATTCAATGACAAGTAGAAAAGAAAGCATCATAAGGGAAAAAGGAAGGCCGGAATGGACGCTGGGCAGAGGAGAAGCTTAAGAAAAGCCACTGGGATGAGAAACAGCTGGTTTATGTAAGACGTAAAGTGAGATGAATGTTGAGAGGTGAGCAAGGGATCACGCACTCGAATAATGACAAGAGGCATTCTTCCATTCGATCCTCCTCCTACTTCATCTGCACTCAGGGCCCTTTGATGTGGTGTCAGGCTGTGCCCATGTGACTCAAGCAAGGAGATTACATGTTTCACTACATAATCAAAGCTACACATGTCATCTGGCCTAATTTAAAAGAGAGCAGAAATCATACCCCTTTACATGAAGATTGATATAGTTTGGCTGTGTCCTCACCCAAGTCTCGAGTTATAGCTCCCATAATTCCCACGTGTCATGGAAGGGACCCAGTGGGAGGTAATTGAATCATGGGGGTGGATTTTTTCTGGGCTGTTCTCGTGATAGTGAAGTCTCACGAGATCTGATGGTTATAAAGGGGAGTTCCTCTGCACAGCTCTCTTGCCCCCCTGCCGTGTAAGATGACACTTTGCTCTTCCTTTGCCCTCTGTCATGATTGTGAGGTCTCCACAGCCATGTGAAACTGTGAGTCCATTAAACCTCTTTCATTTATAAATTACCCAGTCTCAGGTATGTCTTTATTAGCAGCGTGAGAATGGACAAATACATAGACATTCAAACGTGAGGTCATAAAGTTACTCAAGTAAACTCATGAAGAATTAGAGACCCTTGAAGGCTTAGGCCACATAACTGTGGGATGCATTGAACAACGGACTTCTCTCCATAACAAAACTGGAGCTGGAAAATTCTGTCTTAACTTGGAAACTTTTGTATTATTAAGATTATAAAGAATATCTATATTCATGAGAATTTATTCTCTGCTGACAACTTATGGAAAATCTACTTCATTGACTATAAATGAGTGTTCTCAACATTGGTACCCATTGTAATCACCTTGACCTCACCCCAGACCTGAAATGGCTTTTGCAAAAATTAAAACAATGAGAACATTATGAGAGTGAAGGGATCTGACCTAACTAACTCCACCTTGCTTCCAACCTCCAAGCTGCCCTTCTTCATTCCTCAGCATAAGCTGAACTAACTTTGGGAAGCACTTGGTTTATAGTTTAATTTTGAGACAAAGATAACAGCCCTTTTCTGAAACAAACCCCCTTCTTGCCTGGGGACCAGACTGCTCTGTAAGACTAACAAGTTAGCCAAAAGATTAGAAATTATGGTTTAGGACTCATGCAGCCAGAGGCCACAAGATTCTGAGCCTCCCCAATTGCTCCTAGGGATAACATCACTATTGTAAAATCTAAGGTTGGTGCTCAAGATATTGTTTCAGACCTTGCACTCTGATGCTAGTGCCAGAACTAGCTAGTGCCACCCAGATTGGTAATCTGGCTCAGCCAGTTCTATGATTCCACCGAGGAGCAGAGGACAGCAAGAAGAACCCCCTTTGAGCTCCTGTGACGTAATCTTCAACCTGACCAATCAGAACACCCTACTCCCTGGCCCCTACCCATCAAATGATCCTTAAGAAACTCCATCCTTTGACTTTTCTGGGAGACTGATTTAAGTAATAAAACGCTGGTCTCTCATTCACCTGGCTCTGCATGAATTAAACTTCTTCTCTGTTGCAATTCCCCTGTCTTGATAAATCTTCACTATCTGGGCAATAGGCAAGGAGAACCTACTGGGTGGTTATAGACCCATTAAATCAGAATCTGGGAGTAGGACTCGGGCATTTTCTTAATTAACAGAACAGATCAAACCAACAGAAACTCCAGGTGCTTCTATGAACTGGGTCCTGAGGGCTATGGTTTGAGTGCGTTCTAAAACTCAGATGTAGAAACTTAAGGGTCAGTGTGATAGTATTGACAGGTGGGGATTTTGAGAGGTGATTACATTGTACGTGAGGGCTCCTCCCTCCTGAATGTAATTATGGCCCTTGTAAGAGAGGCTTCTGGGAGCATTCAGCTCTCTCCCGCTTCCGCCTTCTACTACGTGAGGACATGACGTTTCTCCCCTCCAGAGAATACAGCAAGAAGGCTCTTGACCTGTGCAGGTGCCTTGACCTTGGGCTTCTCAGCCTCCAGAACTGTGAGAAAATGAATCTCTGTTCTTTATAAGTCACCCCTGTATCTGCAACACAAGTAGATTGAGACATGAAGAAATAAAGTTAACTGGTACTGGTTTGAAGGTATTAATCCTCAGTATTCTCTCTTTGGTACAAATTCTTCAGAACACGAATAGAGTAAATCTCTCCCACAATTGTGGGAAAACAATTGGTAAATTTCCTGATGTAGAATGGCTACCCAAAATCTTTTTTTAACCAAAGAGAGGATATAACCAAAAAAATTCACATTATCACCTTTTCATGCTCCTGTGATTTTAAAGAAAATCCATATTTAAATACTAAGAAACCTTTTAGTTTTCTTAAAACCTTTAGTTTTTGTATGTGTTTCTTTTAAAACCCAGATGTTGAAACTTACGGGTCAGTGCAATAATATTGATGGGGGGGTGTTCAAGAGGTGATTGGAACTAAGTTTTCTTATTGAAACTAGAAGTTTTCAATAAGAAACTAAAAGTTTGCTTAGTATTTAATTTGCTTAGTTAATATTTATATGGATTATATAATATGGATTATATTTAAATATTAAATAGAAAATAGCATGGCTTTAAATATGGATTATATTTAAATACTAAATAAGAAAGCTTCCTTAAAATATTGTTCTTTGTCAAGCCGCAATAGGTGTTACACAATGTATCAGGAGACCGCTTCCCCTGGTAATTCCACCCAAACTGCTCCACGACATACCAGAAACACACACGTTGGTACTGGTCTTTCTTTGGTGTTCTGTAAATGTTCTTTATTCGGAAATGTCCCCTGACAGGCACTTTCTTTAAAAGTGACAGTGACATTGGAAAGGCTCCTTGAGTTGGCTGGACATCCGACTCTTCTGTGGTGCTTTAAAATATTAACACTCTTCATGGCAGCTCTGCAAGAATAGGTTTTGGCAGTGGTTATTGATCTTGTTCAATTAGCTTTGTGGGAGTGTTCTCCTTATGGATGTGATTATCGCTCATGCACATACAGTTGCCTCAGAGTTTTAAAGAACTTTACAAAGGTACCGTGTTCTTTCTTTTTTTCCCATTGATTTATTATTTTTTTTTCTTTAAGTGCAAGAAAATTTAAGACTCTGTGGGCCTGTCCCTGTTTGAGGATTCTAGCAGGAATTCTCAAACACTGCTAGGCCTAAGAACCATATGAGAAACTTATTCTAAAGCTCAGATTCCTCTGGGTCCATGCTTGTGATTCTGATTAAGTAGACCTGGGGTGGAGCCCTGGAATCTGCATCTGAATAAATTTTTCAAAAGACTGTGAGGCACACAGTCCTTAGACTATGACTTTGAGGAGCATTCAGTTTTGGAACCCTTTTGCATTGAAATTGCATTTCCCCAAATTGCTTGTTAGAAATCTCACCCAATCCATGAGGTAAAAGCAGGAACTCAAGAGCACAGGAATTAACTAAAGCTGCAGCTTCTCCATGCTTCTATTAATCAGGAATCACAGATACTAAAATCCACTCCCGCACTTTGCCCTAAACCCCTACTTCTCTCCCAGTGCGCGACTCCTCACACACCCTTCGTAATCACCATTAATGAGTATGTGTGAGTGAAGCTTTCCCTCTCCTGTCCAATCTGAGAATATGAACTCCAAGAGTCGGATACCATAGGCCAGACATCATAGAGCCCTGGGCAGAACCCTAGGTCTTTGTGAAAAGAACCATCTTTCCAGGATATGAATAATAACAGTAAATTGGTTTGAGAGGATTAATACATGATGGTCACAGGAGAATAAAAAGATTCCAGGCAGCAGTTTCATGTGACTAGAGGCTAGGCGCTAAGATCCTGAAAAACGAGGGTGTGAACCAAGCTGACTAAGACAGACTGGACTCAACATGGCGCTGGATTTGACCTAGGTTTCACCTGGGACCTCATTACATGTTCATTAGCATACAAATGACATACCCACTAGTACTATGACAGTTCTGAGAATATCCATATTTGATGTAAAAATGGCTGGCACCACAGTTCAGAGAAATCACTTGCTTCCAGGAATTCTCATGATTAGTCCACCCTTTGGTTAAAAAAACCCATAGAGGTAGCAACCCTAAACCCCACTGTGTGACTTTTCTTGAGTACACGGAAGGAAGTACAGCATTTCCTTTCTGGAGTGTGTACTTTACACTTTGCAGTAAATCTCCATACTTGCACTATTTTCTGAATCATCCTTGAATTTCTTCCAATGGTGGTGTCAAGAGCCTGGACATTGGCTGGAGTTGAGGTCCCACCAGCAGCCGGGAACCTCACCCAGCCCAACAGTATCAGTTTGACCCATGGGGATACCCATCATAAAAAGTGCCAGTCTCCTTGGGCCAAGGTTTGCGCACCTTCTAAAAGGAAGTTAATAGAAACTTTCTGATACTCGTAACTATCAAAACTAGATAATTCAGCTTTATTCTCCCAAAGTTAGAGGGTAGAAGAAAATACATCCAGTTCTTGGAGGAAAGTTGCAATAAATATTTTGAAGAGAGTTCCGTCTCTTATTCTCCCTCAATTTTCTGAAAGTCAGAGTAACACTTGGCTATAAAAGTAATAGGGAAACTAAGTGCCTATCATATACCAGGCACAGTGGTGTGCAAACAAGTGGGATTTCATACATTCCCCAAGTGTGTTCTGCTGGCTGCCATGTAAGACCCTAGGGTTACTTCCAAAACTCAGAGGTCCTGGCTCTTGAGTGGGTGGGGACAGGAGGTGGATTTAAAGTTTCTAGCAGAGAAGAAGGGAGGGTGTGGGACTGATCGTCTGCTGGAACCAGTTCTCTGAATATGATGGTTTATCTGGCAAGGCTTGATTCCCTCAAGGAAGTTCTAGGCTAAAAAAGGAGCTAAGCTTCTACAGTCTCTGAGCTTTTTGTGTTATTGATCTTGAGTCTTATAATAAAAAGAAAACCCTGACTTTATCTGGCCGTGCCAGGCTCCCTTCTGGGCCCTTGCTGCCGTGTGTCAGTAGGCTGTAACTAGAGATAGATTATGTAAGAAATGCTTTTGTCAGAAGAGGCCGTTCCAGTATTTTATGTGCCCTGGAGCCCAGCACCTCTGCTGTGAGTCCCCTCCCTGTGTGAGTTGCAGCCTGGCTGGATACACCTGCTACTGGTCTCAAGCACCTGTGATTTATTGGTCATGAAGCAGGTACTGGGATTCCTGCTTTTATTATCTGCACGGCCATCCCTCAGCCAGTGTAGATGCCCAGGCGAGACTTGCAGAGCATGAAGAAGGAAGCAGAACCAGTTTGGGACCTTCGCCTGAGCAGCTGACTTAACTCCACTGCCAAGCAGCCAGGAATCTGGCACAGTTTCTGAGATGTCTCAGCCAACTGATATTTCTGAAGCCATAGTTTTCCTCTGAGCTCCCCCTCAACATGGGTATAGTCATTGGGCTTGTTTTGCTTCTTCCTTGTTCTTGTTTAAAAGCCAGTTTTCTTCCTTGAAAGGCAGTGAAATCTCTGGGTTTTCCATGTGGGTAGAGAGGAGCAGGCGGAACAAGCTTAGGGAGGCCAGGCGGTATCAGGTAACCACTTCTTGAAGTTGATCCTCAGAGCACCCAAGCCACTGGGTTCATTTGGATGATCTTCAGCCAGGCACAGTCCCCGGTGCCAAGCCTCAGGATATCAAAGAACTACTTATAAAATATGTGTTCCTTCATAAGAAAAAGAATGTTTTAGCCAAGAGGGCATGCCTGCCAATAAATCTCACATAGGTTAAGACACAAACTGAAAAATGCTCAAGGATCATGAGCTACAGTCACTGGAGAAGCTACAGTCACTCATTCTCCAGCAGTTCCCCTTATCCACCTACCAAAGGTCCTTAGGTAGCTGCCATCCACCCCTAGGAACTCACAAAAAGATTATCAAAGTGAAAATGTGTTTCAAGGACTATAGTGGGTGTAACACCTGGGTAGCCAACAACGTCTATAATTCATGCATTTTTCAGCTCTGATTTTGTCTCTTTGACTAATGGAACTTCCATTCCAACTGCATCTAATATTGAAGTGTCAAGTTGTAAAATTCCGTAAAGAACCAAAACAGAAGACTGATAGTAGCATAAGCTATGAGTTCCAAAGCTATTGCTGGGCCCTAGCTGACAGCAAGTGGTCAAATACATACACTCCATTCTTTAAAAACCAATTATAACATCACAACTCCTCAAACATTTGATAATTAGCAAACACTATCACCCTAGAGGTCCTGGCAGGCTGTTTTGTAGTTAGCACAGAAAGCAGCTCTGAATGCACCTGCTCGAGCTTTGGGACCAAAACTATAACCACAGGGGTGATCAACACCATTGCCTCTATAGACTATATCTAAGACATCAGTGATTACCACCAAGACATGAAGAGTTGAGTCAACAGTATTTGTGCCACCTGCTCTGATCAAAGAGCTGAAGGTCGTGTTCAGTATCACATGGACACTGCCAAACTTAAACCTTTCAATAAGAAACTTGAGATGTTATGCAGATTGTTGATGACAGAAAAGTCTGAGGTGGAAGGCCCACTCAGTACTGTCATGGCAGAGCTTATAGAGAAGTTGAAGGTGCCAGGAGCAAACCCAAGGAAGTGCAGATCCATCAGGCAGTGCCAGTTCCTTGTCACAAAAACTTCTGAATGGTGCTTGATAAACAGGTTTGCCTTTGGTGACTCTCTTAATTCCCTTGCCATAGTTACCTTTAAAAGCTACAAGTAGGACTATACCCATCAGAGTACTTAAGTAGTGACTATATGTAGACAGATAATGAAGGAGTCATTGGAAGGACATTTAGCCAAATGACTACCTCTGTATTAAGTGTGCCTGAAAGATTTGAGGGTATTTCTCTTTTTTGGTCTGTAAGTCTAAACCAAATGTTGTCTTATGAATTATTTGCAATTTAAGAAAAATGACAGATAATAGACACGAAATTATTTCTTTATTACTGAATCATTCCTTCTCCTTTCGAAATTAAAATTATGATGTTGACCAGAAACAGGAAATAATTCCATCAGGGTAGGTGGTAGGTGTTCCTAACCTCACTGTGGACTTTGTTTATTGGGTCATTTTTCAACTTGATGAGATCTAAAAAGGAAATTCTTGGGGAGTTTGACATTTTCCTTTCTCTTGATATAATGTAATGTTTATACTCCATTCTAGTTAGAACTCCTGTGACATGCAATATGAGTAATAGGTTTTGTTTCTGAAAATATTTAATTAAAAGAAAAATAAGATCCTAAAAAATGTACAAATTAATAAATGTAATTTTCATGCTGATGAACCTCATATTTACATCTTTAGCTTTAGCTTCTACTTGGAACATCTAACTGGCCTACTTGACTGTTCTACTTAAATGCGTCATAGACATCTGAAATTTAACCAAAGAGAACACGGTATTTTCCCCATGTGGTTACCACTCTGATGGTTTCCATCTTAGTGAATGGCAACATGATCTACCCAGCCAATGAATCTAGAAAACTTGGAGCCCTTCTTGCTCCCTCTTTCCCTCACCTTCCACGTATATCACCAAGTGTGTTCAATTCTACTTTTCACTTCTACTCATCCACATCTGTCTCTCCTTGGCCACTCCCTAGCCCAGTCGCCATTATTTCTTGCCTGAAATACAACAACCTTCTACTTCCCTACTTTTACTTCCGTCACCGTCGAATAATTCCCCACAGTACACCGAGTGGTCTTCCTGAAATGTGAGTCACACTATATCACTCTTCAATTTAATACCTTTCAATATCTTCCAATTTCATTTAGAAGAGCACCCAACCTTCTTACCACAATCTAGAGGACCTGTGTCACCTGCTCCTGGCCTGCCACATGCTTATTTTCTATGCTTTGGCCACACTGGTCCTCCCTCAGCATCTCAAACCAGTTGAACTCTTCCCCCGGGGCTTTTTCACATGCTGTTTCCACTCCTGGAATATATTTATCCTCACTTTTCAAGATCTTCAACCCTTTTGATCTCTCAGGTCATTCTTCCTAAGGCAGCCTTCTACCCTGTTGTTCAACTCAGCCCCCTGATTATTTTAATCGTAACACTGATCAGAATTCTTTAATTCTTTTTTTTTTTTTCTGCTCTGTTCCTTTCCCCTGCAATATAATGTAAATTCCATGAAGGCAAGAACCAGGTCTAGTTAGGTTAATTAGTGAAATGTCTGGAGCCTTTGACAGTGTCTAGTACATGATGGTGCTTGATCGTATTTGTCGACTCCACTGAATCAATGAAAGCATTGGACTAAAAAGAGGGCTTTACGTGGGATCTAGGAGAGCACTAACATTACCATTTGAGATGCAGGAAAAAAAACCTACAGGAAAACTTGGGAGAAGCAGTCAGGGAGGATTCTACAAGAGTTTTCCAAAGGCCAAGGAAAGAGTGTCTGCCAAGGGTTGCCCTGCATCAGGGAGACAGGAGTTGAAAGTGTCTATTAGATGTAACATTAGAAAAGTCATCGTGACCTTGCCAAAAGCAGTTTCAAGAAGTTTGAAGGAGACAGACCAAGCAAAAGCAGCTAAAGGGAAAGGTTTCAGTATACCTGAGTACAGAAAAGGAGCCAGGGGAGGGGCGGAGTATAAGGACCCATGGGTGGGAGGCTGTAATCATTAGAACGTGGCCTCCCTGGGATGGCGGGAGGAGAGCCCGGGGCCCAGCGGGGAAGAAAGAAGAGACTTCCTTTAGGTTCCCATTCTGTGAAACTACTACCCCTCCCCAATATAATTAAGTCAAATCCGTGGAGGTGGAGTCTGGAGATGGTATTTTTATAAAACATCAGGCTCATCCAGTAGCAGCCCATGGTTGAAACACTGGTTTAAATAACCATCTTCCTGGTGGTGGCAGTGCTTTTTTTAATTGGAAAAACTCTCGGAAAGAGAGATTTGGCCTTGTGAGAGAGACAAATTCTGACTTAGGGTAGTGGGCAGATTTACCAGCAGGAAGTGGGAAAGAAGCTGGTAGCTACCTCTACCTCCACCCAGCCAAGCTGCCTGGAGTCCATGTACACATTCATTTTGTTATAATTGTGATAAAATACATATAAAACTTATCATCTCAACCAATTTCAAGCATACCGTTCAGTAGTAAGTACATTCACATTTTTGCACAACAGTCACCACCATCCATCTCCAGGACTCTTGATCTTGCAAACCTGAAACTCTGCACCCATTAAACAACTCCCCATTTCTCCTCCACCCAAGCCCTGGCCACCGACATGCTACTTTCTGTCTCTATGACTTTGACTACTTTAAGAAACTCACAGAAGTGAAATTATATAGCATTTGTCCTCTCATAACTGGCTACTTTCATTTAGCATATCTTCAAGGTGTATCCATGTTCTAACATATCAGGATTTCCTTCCCTTTTTTTTTTTTTTTTTTTTTGAGACAGAGTTTTGCTCTTGTTGCCCAGGCTGGAGTGCAATGGCGTGATCTCGATCTCAGCTCACCACAACCTCCGTCTCCCGGGTTCAAGCAACTCTCCTGCCTCAGCCTCCGAGTAGCTAGGATTACCGGCACGTGCCACCACGCCCGGCTAATTTTTGTATTTTTAGTAGAGACAGGGTTTCTCCATGTTGATCAGGCTGGTCTCGAACTCCCAACCTCAGGGGATCCGCCTGCCTAGGCCTCCCAAAGTGCTGGGATTACAGGCATGAGCCACCACGTCCAGCCTGCTTCCTTTTTAAGACTGAAAACTGTTTCACTGTATGAGTGGACAAGTTTGTTTATCCAGTCATCCACTGATGGACATTGGGTTGCTTCCACTGTTTGGCTATTGTGAACAATGCTGCTATGAACATGGGTATACACATATCTCTTCAAGACCCAGCTTTACACTCTTTTGAGCATATACCCCAAAATAGAATATTTGGACCATTTGGTAAATTTGTTTTTAATTTTTGGAGGAAGTGTTCCATTCTGTTTTCCATAGCAGCCGCACAATTTTACCTTCTCACCAAGAGTGCATAAGGGTTCCAGTTTCTCTACGATCATTGCCAACACTTGTTATTTTCCGGTTTCTTTTAAAACATTGGTAATAACCATCCTAATGGGTGTGTGGTGGTTGCATCCCTTCTCTTTTGGTTTAGTTTTTTCCTAAACTCCTTGAGTCAGGGTGTGGTGGGTGCTGTTGCATTTTCCAATGACAATCTACTCTCTGGAGGACCAGGAGAAGGGCCATTGGACTTCAGCAATGTCCTGGCTCTTCCCCACCCCGCCCCCCTTTTTAAGTTGAAGTTTCTGATGTTTTGAAAATAAAGAGGCTGGGCGCGGTGGCTCATGTTTGTGATCCCAGCACTTTGGGAGGCCGAGGTGGGCGGATCACCAGGTCAAGAGATCGAGGCCATCCTGGCCAACATGGTGAAACCCCGTCTCTACTAAAAATAGAAAAATTAGCTGAGTGTGGTGGTGTATGTCTGTAGTCCCAGCTACTCGGGAGGCTGAGGCAGGAGAATTGCTTGAACCCGGGAGGCAGAGGTTGCAGTGAGCTGAGATCACGCCACTGCACTCCAGTCTGGCGACAGGTATGTGTATATGTGTGTGTATATATATAGAGAGAAGTGTGTGTGTGTGTATATATATAAATGTATATATATATTTGCCGATTATCTCCTGCCACCAGATTCTCCCTCTCTGGGGAAGACATGTACACATAGTCTTCTCTAAAGTTGTCTCTCATTCTAAAGCCTAGAGATATGTGAAGGAAACCAAAATATTTTGCCCCCAAATATACCACTTTGACATATTAGGTTGGTGCAGAAGTAATTGTGGTTTTCACCATTAAAAGTAATGGAGAAAACCGCAATACTTTTGTATCAACCTAATATTTCAAGATGGCTATTCAGAAGCGGGGAAATATAAGAGTAGTTGAAAAGCTGTCTTTTGTAGGGGAGACTTGCATCTGTACAGAAAATCTGCACTGACACAGCCTGGCCTTCCCTTTCCTGAATCTAGGAAAGATTAACTGAGAGTCCGACACTTAAAGGGCTGAAAGAAACATTTACCATCTGTTCTAAGAGCAGCTACCTATGGGCTTTCATCTACATAAGAAGACCACCTTTGCAAGCCAGGCCTTGTGGTCTTTCTCCCATAACCTGCCTTGCCAGTATAACCTGATTTACCACCATAATCTTTTTCCAGCCATGCTCCAAGCTCTCATTCTTTCCGTAACCTCAAGACGGTATATGTGTTTCTGAAACCCATTAGAGGCTGGGGTAATCACTCTGTGGTTCTTACCCAAGCACATAAATTTGTATGACTTTTTTTTTTCATTTTAATCTTCCTTTTGTCAGCTATTTATTTATTTATTTAATTTTATTTTTAAGAAAACCTTCAGAGGATTACAGGAAAATTTTCGCTGGACTTCTACACATGTCAGGAAAAGAGATTTTACTTTTCAGTGCTGCTAAGTTTTCACAGGGTCCAGTTGGCCAGAGGCTAACAAAGTGTGCAAGGGAATAGGTGGCCCAAGCTACTGACCTCTTTCTCTGGCCTTATCTCTGCAGAATTGCATCGGGCTAGGAGAGAAAACTAAGAGTGCCTACTGACGGGTTCAGGAGTAGAGATTTTTAAAAATACATACGTCCAATATGTGAAAGAAATGCTGCGGAGAACTGTACATGGTTTATCTCATCACATTTTGACAGTAACTTATGATATACATACTGTTTCATAGATTTTTAAAACTGGGTCTTTATTCTTTGCCCAAGTTCATGCAGCTAGAACATGGACAGGCTTTCAACCCAAGTCTGTGTCCAGATTCTGGTTACCTAACCACTACTCTATTATGCCCTCTGTTGACTGGCCAGTTAGGACGTTGATCTTTTTTGGAGTTTGAACATAGCAAGAGAGAGCTGGAGCTAAGTGGCTGTAATGGTGCAGCATGGGGGTAAAGCTCGGTAGCCTCCTGTTGAGGAAGACCCTGATAGGGCTTTGGTTTTCCCTTTCTCAGGCCTGAGGGTTCAATGCTTTTCTATCTATCTATCTATCTATCTATCTATCTATCTATCTATCTATCTATATATCTATATATCTTTTCTTTTTTTTTTTTTTTTTGACAGAGTCTTGCTGTGTCACCCAGACTGGAGTGCACTGGTGCGATCTTGGCTCACTGTAACTTCTGCCTCCCGGGTTCAAGGGATTCTCCTGCCTCAGCCTCCCAAGTAGCTGGGACTAGAGTGCCCGCCACCATGCCTGGCTATTTTTTTTTTTGTATTTTTAGTAGAGACAGGGTTTCACTATGTTGGCCAGGCTGGTCTTGAACTCCTGACCTTGTGATCCGCCCACCATGGCCTCCCAAAGTGCTGGGTGGCATGAGCCACCGCTCTCGGCCTGTTCAATGCTTTCTTAGATTCTATGAGATAGTTCTGGATCCTTTAAAGAAAAAATCCTTTTATCTTTTCTTTTCTTTTTTTCTTTTTTTTTTTGAGATGGAGTCTCACTGTCGCCCAGGCTGGAGTGCAGTGGCACAATCTTGGCTCACTGCAAATTCCACCTCCTGGGTTCAAGTGATACTCCTGCCTCAGCCTCCCAAGTAGCTGGATTACAGGCGTGAGCCACTACACCCAACTAATTTTCACACTTTAATAGAGACAAGGTTTCACCATGTTGGCCAGGCTGGTCTTGAACTCCTGACCTCAAGTGATCTGACCCGTCAGCTTCCCAAAGCACTGTGATTACAGGTGTGAGCCACTACGCCCAGCCAAAAAAAAAAAAAAAAAAAAAGACATCCTTTGTTCTTTTGCAAAACTTATTTCAGCTAGATGCTTGACACTTGCATCTAAGTACTCCTTGACTAGGAATGAGAGTAGATACGGTGATTGCTTTGTGATTCCACATCAAGATTCATGACCTAGGCAGAAAATAATTCATTAAACTGTACATTTTTAGGTCTATTTGAAAACCTTGTATTGACACTCAGAGACCTCAAAGTGATGCCCTCCCCGAGTCTAGTTTTGATATTTTCAGCAGTATCCCTACCCTCTCAACATTTGGTATTTGTGATGGTTGATTCTATGTGTCAAGTTGACTGGGCCATGGGATGCCCACATTAAACATTGTCTTTGAGTGTGTCTGTGAGGTTCGTTCTGGGTAAGATTGCATTTGAAATGCTGAACTTAGTAATGTAGGTTGCCCTCCCCAGTATGGGTGATTGTCATCCAATCTGTTGAAGTCTGAATAGAACAAAAGGCAGAAGAATGGAGGGGGAGTTTGTGGCTTTTGATTCTTCCTGCCTGCTGGAGCTGGGTCTTCTCCTGCCCTTGGACTGGGATTTACACCATTGACTCTGTTGGTTCTCAGGTCTTTGGTCTCAAACTGAATTCCACCACTTGTTCTCCTGGGTCTCCAGCTAGCAAATGGCGAATCTTGGGACTTCTCAGCCTCCACAATTCATGAGCCAATTCCTAATAATAAATCACTTCATTGGCTGGGCGTGGTGGCTCAGGTCTGTAATCTCAGCACTTTGAGAGGCCGAGGAGGGCAGATCACCTGACATCAGGAGTTCGAGACCAGCCTGGCCAACATGGCGAAACCCTGTCTCTACTAAAAATACAAAAATTTGCTGGGTGTGGTGGTGGGCGCCTACAGTCCCAGCTTCTCAGGAGGCTGAGGCACAAGAATTGCTTGTACCCCAGAGGTGGAGGTTGCAGTGAGACAAGAACATGCCGCTGCACTCCAGCGTAGGTGACAGAGCGAGACTCCATCCCAACAACAACAACAACAAAATAAAATCATTCGTGTGCGCGCACACACACACACACACACTCTACTAGCTCTGTATCTCTAGAGAACCTTGAATAATGCAAGTATCTAAAAATTTTTTTAAGTACTTGTACAATGAGTGGGTTTTGTAAAATCAACCTATATTGTGAAGATCTTAAAATTAAAGATCTAAATGAGAGGGAAAAAACCCTTTCCAAGTTCCTGCTTCAGTGAGCAGGAAGATTTTATTTTATAGATGGAAAAAACCCCATAAAGTTCATGTTATGGGGCACGTTCCTGTGCCCAAGAGACATTCTAAAGTGTGCCAGCACAGTACTTACAGAAATCTGAACCCCAATGTGAATTCATGATTCAAGCTTATGTGCCTTTCTCAACACTCCCTAACTCTCTTCTCAGGAAAAACCTGCACAGCCCAAGCCATTAAACCAAGTAGGCGCTCAGAGGTCTCTGTCTGCTGAGTCAGTATCAGCTGTGACTCCTCATGCGTGGGTCATTTTGAAGGTCTTATTTATTTGTCACCAGAGGAAACCTTGGGTTGTAGCTAGATGGTTATTCGTGTCCAGTGATAGCCACTTTGTTCACGGACACTTCTAGCCTCTCTGCTCCATTTGATGTCATAGAGACCTCTACATTGTATTACAGTGCTAAAAGTCAGCTTGCTTTTTGTTGTCTCCTATGGCCTCAGTACTGGGTTAGGGATCCCCATTGCAAACACTGAATATCCCATATTATAGTACTGACCCTGCTACATTCTAGCTGACTGATTAGCAGGCTTTCTTTGACAAACTGCGAACTCAGTGTGGACAGTGACTATCCTGTTCACCATGTATCACCAGCACCTAGAACCTAGTAACATAGGTAGATACTCAAATAGCTGAGTATGATATTATGTAAATGTATACGTAATTCCTAAGCCTCATGAACATTTCCTGTGTGATATGTATGTCATTACTTGCATTACTATTTATTTTATTTATTTTGATACAGTCTTGCTCTGTGGCCCAGGCTAGAGTGCAGTGGCATGATCTTGGCTCACTGCAACCTCTGCCTCCTGGGTTCAAGAAATTCTCCTGTGTCAGCCACCCGAGTAGCTGGGATTACAGGTGTGCACCACCATGCCTGGCTAATTTTTGTATTTTTAATAGAAATGGGGTTTCACTATGTTGGCCAGGCTGGTCTCAAAATCCTGAACTCAAGTGATCCACCTGCCTTGGCCACCTGAATTCTTGGGATTACAGGCATGAGACACCAACCCTTGCCTCATTACTATTTATTTAACTCCTCACAACAGCCCTCTGAAGGTAAGTTTCATTATAACCTTTACTTTAGAGTTGAGGAAACTGAGAGAAAATTTCAGAAGCTCATCCCACAGCCAGCAAGTGGCAGAACCAGAATTTGAGCCTGGGGATTCTGGCTCTTGAGTCACTAAGTGGATTTTGAAAGAAAGAGGAAAAAGGAAGGAAGGAGAACCAGCACTTTTCTCTGTCTGAATTTTTTTCCTAGGCAAGAGGGAGCCCAGGTCACTGAAGGTAGGCTAGGTCAGAAACAGAACCAGCTCTGGGATAGAGCCCTGGTGAAAACCAGACTGAAGGCCAGCACGGGCCAAAGGCCCCAGAGCAAAAGCTGTACTCACCAGAGGCAGCGACCCAGAGCAAAGGGTTGGTGGTGAGGGTGGGGGTATTGGTGACAGGCAAGGGCTCGTGGGCTTCCCAATGCCACTCCACTTCTTCCTGCCTGGATATGGCTGGTCCTTGAGGCCTTCCCATGAGGGAAGAGTGTGATACAAGAGCTTCAGGCTGCTTTCCCAATATCAGCCCCGAGAACAACAAATTGGGTATCTTACGACATTTGTTATAGTTATCATCATCAATGAATAGATGATACAAATACATGGTATACAAATTTTAAAATGCAAATTGTGTATATAATATATAGATATACATACATACACTCATATTTGTGTATATATAACATTTTGGCAGAATATAGTAAACTTTTAACAGTAGTATATATACATATATGCATACATATGGAGACAGAAAGCAAGCTTTACCTTCCCTCATATTTCTTTTTACACAAATGCAAGAATAAGTGCCTTATTTTTGTGCTTATGATTATGATTGATAGATAGACAGGGTCTTGCTCTGTTGCCCAGGCCGGAGTGCAGTGGCACAATCCCAGCTTACTGCAGTCTTCAATTCCTGGACTCAGGCAGTCCTCCCACCTCAGCTTCCTGAGTAGCTGGGACTACAGGTTTGAGCCACTGTGCCCAGCTTATTTATTTAACTTTGTACAGATGGAGGTCTTACTATGTTGCTCAGGCTGGTTTCAAACTTCTGGCCTCAAGCAGTCCTCCTACCTGAGCCTCCCAAAGTGTTGAGATTACAGGTGTGAGCCTCTGTGCCCAACCTATGATTACTTTTAGTGATTGTTTCTTATTAGTACATATAAAATGACTTTATTTATTGGCTGCATATAGTCAACTGAAAAATATAAATTCTAAAGCCCTGTTGATGGTCAACTAGGAGGTTCTAGATTTTTATGATAAGATCGTTTAACATGTTCCTGCCTCTTTGAGAGAAAGATGTGTTTCTCTAAGATCTACAACCAGAAGCATTTTATTTTGCAGCTCTTTCAACCATTGCCCTCAAGAGTTCCTTTATCTCCATCCTCTCAACAAAGTTATCACTTCTTTTTGTTAAACCTATATTTAGTGCTATTACATTACACTGTCATGAGTGATATCTAAAGATTATTATGCTATCATGAGCCTATATAAAGCCACATATAAAGGCTTTTATGTTTTGTATGACTTTGTTTTGCTTTCCATTAAAATGTTCTCTTTTTGCTTTGTTTGAAGGTTCTGTCCCTAATTTAATTTTAATACTTAATGATTAATTTCATCTTCACCAAAACATATAGCGCCATCTATTAGACTTACGATTTTTCTAGGAGACATTCATTCTAAACTCTTTTCTCCTTTCTTGTGAATTGGTTTTCCTAAGAATTTTGAAGAAATTATTATACGATCTCAGCATCCAGAGTTGCTATCAAGAAGTCTGGTGCTCTTCCAATTCTGTACCTTTCTGGTATGACCTATATTTATTTTCCCCTCTCTGGAGGTGACTAGGATCTTTTCTTCATCTCCAGTGCTCAGTAATTTTACAATGCTGGACTTACTAGCCTTTTTCAATCTGGAAACTCATGTCCTTCAACTCTAGGAAATATTTTTGTGTTGTTTATAATTTCCTCTCTTTTTCTCTGCTGTTTCTGAACTTCTACTATTTGAAAATTAGACCTGTAATCTTTGTTTTTTTCATTTCTCTCTGCTCATCTATAATACTTCTTTTCTAACCCTATTATTGAAATATTTACTACTGCTATCACATTAGTAATATTCAAGAGCTCTTTGTTTTGAGAAAGTTTTTTACATTATTCTGTTCCTGATTCATAGATACAATATCTTCTCTAGGAATAAAAGCTGTCCCTGAATGGAGCCAACATTTAGGATACAGTATTACGTTTATACCTTTCTTTGTAGAGTTACCCTCCTCTCCTACCCCCATATCCCACATACATCCAAGCACATCTGTTATCCCCAAGTTCAGAATTCTTCTGACTCACCCTTTCCAGAGAGTAAACTTTGACCCTTCTTCCAGGGTGAGGGAAAAGTACTTACGCAGTGGCGTGGCTTGGAGAAGGGGACTAGAGTCTAACTACTTCTTGCTATGACTTTCAGCTAGTGGTGTGCTAGAGTTGGCTCAGACCCGGCTCTTCCCAATAGACGGTTCAGTGTTCTCTTACTGGTAGCCTGAAATGAGCCACGGTAGGAGTATTCATACTACAGAACTCAGCCATCGTTGGGAGGCGCTCCTCACCTTTCACATCAGTTACACATAAATCAGCACACTACCGCGTCCAGCCAGTCTCCATTTTACATTCACCCTAGTCCAGGTCTTCAAAGGTACCAGGTGCTCCATTCCTGTGCCTCCTTGTTGGACTGTGATACAGGATTTCGTTTCTCCTGAAGAAATTATTATACAATCTCTCAGTTCCCTCCTCTTCATGCAAGTAGATTTCCAGTTTGGTATGTCAAGCCATGTCTATACATCCATTTTCAGCTTTTGGTTTTTTTCTATTCCTGTTGTCCCTTCTCTGTTCTCTTTATTAAATTATTTATGCTTTTTAATAATCCCCTATTTTCATTATAAATATGTTTGGAGGAAAGATTTGAGATAAATATATATCACGTTAACCAGAAGTCTTGTTACATATTTATAACCTGAAAAGAGGTATTGATGGTATTGATGTAGCACAACTGGAAATTGGACCCAGAATTGGGCAGTTATCCTGGTTATCTATGGATGTTTAACCAACTTAAAGAATAAATGAATCTAACAAAATTCTGGCTTTGCTAATAACGTCTAGCATTTTCAGTGACAGATGCTATATTTCACATGGTCTACGTCATTTAATCTTCACATGAGATAGGTACTAAATCATTATCCGCCTTTTAGAGATAAAGACATTGAACCTCAGAAGGCTTCCAAGGTCACAAATCTTATGAATGACAGTGGTAGGGACTTATATTTACATCTGCCTGAAACATTTAACTCTTGGGCCTGTTTATTACTTACACCTATGGCAGATTCCTGACCAAGAATAGATTCAGGATCAAACTTCAGTTTGGTGAACCAGTGTATGCCAGAGAAGAGAAGGATGCTCAGTGCAGATTTCCAGGGTCTATTCTCCTCAAATGGCATTTAAGAAATAAAAACAGTGCCAACTTAGAAACTGGTTGATAAGAATGAATTTGTTTAGTTCTACTTGATGACATTCCATCCATGTTTTCCAGTGCCATCCTAAACACACTGTACCTCCAGTATTCCCCTAGATTGGCCTTCATCATTTTATATCTTTTCAGACTCTAAAGTCTAAAGAGGTTCAAATGGTATATTAGTCCCTTCCATTTTCACACTATTATAAAGAACTTCCTGAGACTGGGTCATTTATAAAGAGAATGGGTTTAATTGAGTCACAGCTCTGCATGGCTGAGGAGGCTTCAGGAATCTTAAAATTATGTTGGAAGGTGAAGGGAAAGCAAGGACCTTCCTCACATGGTGGCAGGAGAGACAAGTGCAAGCACAGAAATGCCAGATGCTTATAAAACCATCAGATCTCATAAGAACCTACTATCATGAGAACAGCATGGGGGGAAACTGCCCCCAGATACAACTACCTCCTTCCCTTGACACATGGGAATTAGAATTCGAGATGAGATTTGGGTGTGGGGACACAGAGTCACACCATATCAAATGGGAAATGCTGTGTATCCCCAAAGATAAGCTTAAGTTTCCAGAAGGTCTAATATAATAGGATGCCGGGTTTTAATAATATCATGTTGGTGTGATTATTAATTTTAGTGTCCACTGGGCCACAGGGTGCCCAGATAATTGGTGAATAATTCTAGATGAGACTAACATTTGAATTGGCTGATTGACTAAAACATTTGGCCCTCCCCAGTGTGGGTCAGTATTGTCCAATCCACTGAAGGCTGGACTAGAACCAAAATGCAGAAGAAGGGTGAATTCGTTCCCCCTGCCTGGTGGTCTTCAAGCTGAGACATCTGTCTTCTTCCACCTTTGCAATGGACCTGGAACCTGTACCATAGGATCTTCTGGGTCTCAGCTTTCACATTGTAGATCCTGGGAATTTTCAGCCTCCATGGTTTTAAAAGCCAATTCCTTATAATAAATCTTTATCTATGTCTGTATGTCTATTTGTGTCTCTGTCTATATTTACATCTCCTATTCCTCTCGATAACCCTAACTAATACAATTGGATTGGCCCTCCCAAAGTGCATGCTGGAACACTGTATCACATATCTCTCAGGGGTGCCACATACATTGTGGACTACATGAATGACATCTAGTAGTTATGCAGTCTATGAGGCTACTTACCTTTACTTTCATGAATGTAGGGCTCTTTACTAGTAGTTATGGGATCCCAATGAGATCCCTCCTTATGATACACAATACCCTCCAGTCTGAGGAAGATCTGATCTCAGTTTTTGTAGTAGGAATGTGGGAGACAAAGGCTATTTAAACAAAGGTGCTTAGTTTAGCAAGTGAGGCACAGCCATTAGCTAGAGCTACTTTTTCTCTTCAGAAGAAGGGGATCATGAGTGAAACAAGAGATGAAGGCCTGGCTCTCATGTCACCATTTTCTCTATTCAGCACCTTATCTTTTTCATGGAATTTTTTTTTTCAGTGGTTGAGTCATATTCTTCTAAGCTAGCCCTCTCCTCTTCTAGATTCAGATCTCCTGATCACATCAATTCCCTTTTATCCATTCAAGAATCAATCAATTCGAATCAACTTTCCCTCCTTTGGCTCATATATTCAGTTATTTATCAAATATACGTTGATCACTCACTATATGCCAGGCATGATGTGAAAATTGGGGATATAGCAGTGATATAGTCCCTATCCTTGGAGACTTTATAGCTCTGCAGGGTAGACAGAGTTTAAACAAATAACAACAGAAATAGCTTATTTTTATTGAATGGAACACAGTGAAGGAAACTTACAGGAAGCCATGAAGGTGTGTAATGGGAATTATGCCAGGCATGAGAAAGTAATGCATAAACTGAATGATAATGCATGAGTCAGTTCAGAGAAATAGAGAATGGAAGGTTGGGAAGTAGTTTGGGAAAGTACGTGGGAAGAAGGTGCAGAGGCAAAACAAAATCAAGACCCACTGCTTAAGGTAAGGCTGCCTCATTTTGTAGCTTTGGGTCTTTATGAACCCCCAGTTGGTTTTATCTGTTTATATTCTTTTCATTTCTCCAAAGTTCAATTAAAAGGAAATTTCTCTTTACTGGTAGAACACAGGATATCCTCAACCCTTTTGCATTAGGATGGGCCAGGATCTCCCACTAGACCAAGCACGTGGGAGAATAGGGTCTTGATGCTATACATCTTTGTGTTATATAACACTGTGGCTATAGCAGTATATTTCACTTCACAGGCTCTAAACATGTGCTTGCTGAATAATTTGTTGAATTATAGTTTTTCTAGAAATTATTTCTGAAAAACATGTTAAGGGAAGCATTTCTTTAATAAATGTTAAGAATAATTTTTATAGACTTTTATAATGTTAACCATTCTGGGATTATCTCTTTAAAAAAAACTGCTGTACTCCCTTTCCTGTTCCAAACCAGTAGCTAGAATCTTAGTGCTCTTTTGCCTCGGGAATGTTTGCACAGAGCAAGCAGAACTGATTGATATCAAAGGGTCTTTCTGGCTTTTATAAGAGCCAACTTTCATGAAAGAGATGATGCCAGGGGCCCTGAGGATGAGGGAAGAGATGAAAGCATCTTTAAGAAGAGGAGGAAAAGGAAAGGAAATGTCGCCCACACAGGCATTGGTTCCAATGAGAACCGGAGCCTAACTCACTGTGCTGAAACTGTGCCCCGGGTGACACCACCTCTGAGGCCAGGCCTCAGAGGAATGCCTAAAACCGAGACAAATGTCCAGTTTTGGCAAAGATTCTGAGCCCCATGTGCAGAGTGGAAATAGCAGAGGCCATGAACAAAACCGGACTGACTGGGCTGTAGGGATTAAGATGTGAGAGGTCTCAGCAATTACTCAGGTGCACCACTGATGAGTTCTTGGTGTTTGACCTGGGACTCCGGCTCCACCTGAGGATGGAATTCCCCAGCATCAGCCTCCATGAAGGCTCAGATTTAGACTGAAGGTGACATAAGAAAAGCCACATTTTTCACATGAGTTTACTGTTCTGTCATACTAACTCTGTTTACTGTTACTCTGTTGTCTGTGGGTAATTATTGACTGACAGATTTAGCCATTTGAGAAAGCAATGGTTTTCTTCAATATTGGATAGATGGGTTTCACCAACTCACTGGGAAGTACCATTTCCTCAATGAATTTAACATCTTGTAGGCAAAGTTGTTGGATTCACTTGAGGTCCATGTCCATAGTGTGGGGCTTTTGCTCACCTCTCCAGCTCAAGGGCATTTTGATAATTCTGTATTATGGCTGTATTAGAATCTTCCATTTGCTGGTTCCAGCCCTTCCCCTAATAGTAGGAATTCCATTCATTCATTGATATCTTCTGATTCTACATTTAGCAGTAGATCCCAACAATGTTGACTTGCCTCTTCTTTTTGTAAAAACTGGTAATAGTCTGTTTAATGGAGTTAAGTGTCTACATTACAGTTGACTAATAGTGGCCGTTATTTCCCATTCATGGATACTTACTAGCCATCAAATATAGTACTAGATGCCAGGGGACACAAAAATGACTGAGACCTGTGCCTCACTAATAGGTGAGATATAGATGTAAACATTTAATTACACAATGGGACAAGTAAGATTAAGAACAAAGTATTATGGAGCACAGATGATGGGGATTCTACTGCTGCAGAGGAATCATGGACATCTTTTAAAAGGAAGTAGTGTTTGAGCTGGTCCTTGAAATAAAACCTATAGATTTGGCAGCTGAGGGGAGAAGAGGCCATTCCAGCCTGAGAGAAGATATGAATACCAGAATCTAGAGAAGCTCAGTGTGGCAGAAGCGGAGAAGGAGCCAAAGAGTGGGATCTTTGTCTAGAATAATGCCGTAGAGCTTGGATGATAACTGCAGTGTGATCATAGTCCTATTTGATGAGCTCATGGATGTACTAGGTACCAAGATGTCATAAGGAAAGATGATGCCCACACTTTAAAAATGAAGAGAATAAGGCTCAGAGGCCCCTTAATATGTCCTACCCGGAGCCAGGATTCTTTTCCCTAGGTCTGTTGGACTCGTACTTAAAACAAACAAACAAAAACAAAACAAAAAAAAACAAAACACACACACACAAATTGGTAATAGTCTATGTCTAATGCTGTTAAGTGTCTATATTACAACTGACTAATAGTGGCCATTATTTCTGATTCATGGATACTTACTAGCCATTAAATACAGTACTAGATTCCAGGGGACACAAAGATGCCTGAGATCCATGCCCCAATAATGGATGAGATATAGATATGAACATATAAATTATACCACGGGACAAGTAGGATTAAAAACAAAATATTATGGAGCACAGTATTCTTACAGCCTGTTTTAAGGAACTTTAGAAACCGTCTGGCCCAGTCGTTTTTGTGGAGTTCTACAAACAAAAAATACTTCCCAGGACACAATAATTGTTCTCAAATTTATATACTAGAGTTCTTTTCAAGATGTCTTTTAAAAGAAGAGTTTTGATGCTAAAACAAATAAGCAAATAAATACCAGTGATTTTGGATAATTATCTTTAAAAAATTATTTCTATAGTCTGAATGTGTCCCCCAACATTTATACGTTGAAAACTTAATTGCCAATGCAATAGTGTTGAGAGGTAGGACCTTTAATAGGGAAGTAGATTATGAGGGCCCTGCCCTCATGAATAAATACCACTATCATGGGAGTGGGTTTGTTATAAAAGCAAGGTCAACCCTCTTGCTCTCATGCTTTTACACCATGTGATGCCTTCTGCCATGTCATGATGCAGCACGAAGGGCTTCATCAGATGCAGACCCTCAAACTCAGACTTCCCAACCTCCAGAGCCATGAATCAAATAAAGTTCTTTTATTTATAAATTACCAATCCGTGGTATTCTGTTATAGCAGCACTAAATAGACAATGATTTTTTTCTGGCTGTACTAAATTATACAAGTTTTCAATAGAATTTAGAAAATATAAAAGACAGAAGGAAAAATCACCTATATTCCTACCACCAGTGGGTTACTATTAATACTTTATTGATACCCAATGTTTTTGCCATAAATATATTTTACATAGTTTTAATCTGTGTATTATGCATAAATGCTTTACATTTTATATATTGTGCTAATAATTAATATTAGAGTGATCCCTTTTTATATTGAGACTAAAATCCATTGAATAATCATTGAATAATTTATTTGGTAGAATGCTGTCAATGCCATTCGTTCAATCCATATAAATAACATCAAATTATTCTTTCTTGGAAATAATTGAGTTCATTTTTTAAAAAGTATCATTAAAGGCTATTTAAAAGATAGGAATTTTAGCATGAGTCACACAGTTTTGATACATCCATCAATTGATACCAAAATCTTAAAAGCAGGATAAAGCATTAAATATAATCCCTCTGTTTCTCTAAAAATTTTCTGAAAACAGTACTGTTTTTGGTTTGTGGTGTAAAAATCTACATCTGACAGTCCTGTACTTTAATATCCTTTAATATGAAATAAGAGTTCTTAATTTTAGGATCAAGCATATAACGCTAATTTAAAAAGAAAAAAATTTTCGGTATTTTACACTAATACTTACGATTCTGAATAAATATCAAACATTGAAGACGTCCTTTGGTTGGTAATATTTGTAGCTAATTCAGGGGGACTTAAAGACAAGGTTAGAGAGTGGGTTAGGAGATAAAGAAAATGTCATTAGAAGTTCCATCTACCTCCCCTGAAAAGAGTACAGGTGACAAACACAGGCTTTGGAATGTAAATTGTCATATTGACTCATAATTTTCTACCCCTACCCTCAATATCTTATGGCACCCACCTCCTGGTATTCTTGCCTATATGGTGTCCCCTCCCCTTAAGTGTGAGTGGGGACTGCAATTCACTTCTGACCAGTAAAATACAGGATGTCACTCTGTGATTAGATTACATTAGATTGTCAACAATCATATGAGCATGAAAGGGGATCCTTCCCCGGTGGAGCCTTCAGAAGAAATGCCAGCCATGGCTGACACCTGGACTACAGCCTTCTGACCCAGAAGCAAGGGACCCAGCTGAGCTGTGCCTGGACTTCTAACTCACAGAAATTATGAAATAATCCACTTGACTTGTTGTAAGTGACCAAGTTTGTGTCAATTTTCCATGCAGGAATAGATCATGAATACACCTGTGTGCGCAATGATTCACTCAGAGTGACTCAGAATAGTTATGAGATGAAGTGCTCACACCCACCAGGCCTCTTGATACCAACTCTCCATTTCCACCATCCTCTTTTATGCCTGAAAGTGTCACTTTAAGAAACAAGATTTCATATCATTGTCTCAAGCTCTGAGAGTGTTTGCCTCTGGCTCACATCAACAGAAAATTTGATAAAAACAATTTCTTGGGGATAGGAGTTTATTGGTTTCATTCAACCAAAACTCCAAGGATAGGTAGCCAGGGGCTTGCAGGGTGAGTTGGATGATCCTCAAGGCCCAGACCCCTCCTTTCCTTTTCCTTCTCTGAAAGGTGAACTTTTGCAATGATTAATAAAACAGATCCAAGGTCAGGCATTGTGGCTCAAGCCTGTAATCCTGGCACTTTGGGAGGCTGAGGTCGGTGGATCACCTAAGGTCAGGAGTTGGAGACCAGCCTAGCCAACATGGTGAAACCCCGTCTCTACTAAAAATACAAAAAATTAGCCAGGCGTGGTGGCAGGTGCCTGTAATCCCAGCTACTTGAGAGATGGAGGCAGGAGAATCTCTTGAACCTGGGAGGTGGAGGTTGCAGTGAGCCGAGATTGTGCCATTACACTCCAGCCTGGGCAACAAGAGGGAAACTCCGTCTCAAAGAAAAAAAAAAAAACCCGACAATAAAACAGATCTATATTCAATGAGAATGACATAACATTGTAAAAAGTAAAAACAAACTGCAAAATTGCACATATAATCCAAATATGCCAAGAGACTAAAGAGAGAGAAACCAAAGAACAGATAATATCAGTTACCTCTGGAGAGATTGCCTTTTTAAAAACTCTTAGATATTTTCTACAGTCTTTTATTAGTGATCATATAGGACTTTTATAAGAATTTTTTTTGAGAGTTGCAAATAAAATTTATAGTTTTTGTCTAATCATATTTACTATCAGCTTCCAAATCAAAGACAAAGGGCTACATTCAGAACTGACATTTTTTAATTGATGAAAATATTATTTTGAAAGGATCACAGAGACAGAAGATATGTAAGACTGGTTCCATATCTAGGAGCTGCCTTTTCAGTTGAATATTCTGCATCTATTCAGAAAAAAGTTTAAAGAAGTAGTAAGTCCAGTGTCAGTTTTCTGCGTATGGCTAGCCAGTTTTCCCAGCACCATTTATTAAACAGGGAATCCTCTCCCCATTGCTTGTTTTTGTCAGGTTTGTCGAAGATCAGATGGTTGTAGATGTGTGGTGTTATTACTGAGGTCTTGTTCTGTTCCACTGGCCTATATTTCTGTTTCGGTACCAGTACAATGCTGTTTTGGTTACTGTAGCTTTTTGGTATAGTTTGAAGTCAGGCAGTGTTATGCCTCCAGCTTTGTTCTTTTTGCTTAGGTTTGTCTTGGCTATATGGGCTCTTTTATGGTTCCATATGAAATTTAAAGTAGTTTTTTCTAATTCTGCAAAGGAAGTCAGTGGTAGCTTGATGGGGATAGCATCGACTCTACAAATTACTTCGGGCAGCATGGCCATTTTCATGTTATTGATTCTTCCTATCCCATTAGCATGGAATGTTTTTCCATTTGTTTGTGTCCTCTCTTATTTCCTTGAGCAGTGGTTTGTGGTTCTCTTTTAAGAGGTCCTTCACATCCATTGTAAGTTGTATTCCTAGGCATTTTCTTTGTAGCAATTGTGAATGGGAGTTCACTCATGATTTGGCTGTTTGTCTGTTATTGGTGTATAGGAATGCTTGTGATTTTTGCATATTGATTTTGCATTCTGAGACTTTGTTGAAGTTGCTTGTCAGCTTAAGGAGTTTTTGGACTGAGACAATGGGGTTTTCTAAATATACAATCATGTCATCTGCAAACAGAGACAACTTGACTTCCTCTCTTCCTATCTGAATACCCTTTATTTCTTTCTCTTGCATGATTGCCCTTGCCAGAAATTCCAATACTATGTTGAATAGGAGTGGTGAGAGAAGGCATCCTTGTCTTGTGCTGGTTTTCAAAGGGAATGCTTCCAGTTTTTGCCCATTCACTATGATATTGGCTATGGGTTTGTCATAAATAGCTCTTATTATTTTGAAATATGTTCCTTCAATACCTAGTTTATTAAGAGCTTTTAGCATGAAGGGATGTTGAATTTTATTGAAGGTCTTTTCTGGATCTATTGAGATAATCATTTGGTTTTCATCATTTGTTCTGTTTATGTGATGGATTACATTTATTGATTTGTGCATGTCGAACCAGTCTTGCATCTCAGGGATGAAGCCTACTTGATCATGGTGGATAAGCTTTTTGATGTGCTATTGGATTCGTTTGGCTAATATTTTATTGAGGATTTTTGCATTGATGTTTCTCAAAGATATTGGCCTGAAATTTTCTTTTCTTGCTGTGTTTCTCCCAGGTTTTGGTATCAGAATGATGCTGGCCTCATAAAATGAGTTAGGGAGGAGTCCCTCTTTTTCTATTGTTTGGACTAGTTTCAGAAGGAATGGTACCAGCTCCTATTTGTACCTCTGGTAGAATTTGGCTGTGAATCTGTCTGGTCTTGGGTTTTTTTTTGGTTCATGAGCTATTAATTACTGCCTCAATTTCAGAACTTGTTATTGGTCTATTTGGGATTCGACATCTTCCTGGTTTAGTCTTGGGAGGGTGTATGTGTTCAGGAATTTATTCATTTCTTCTAGATTTTCTAGTTTATTTGCATAGAGGTGTTTATAGTATTCTCTGATGGTAGTTTGTATTTCTGTGGGATCAGTGGTGATATCCTCTTTATCATTTTTTATTGTGTCTATCTGATTCTTCTCTCTTTTCTTCTTTGGATAGAGTCAAGACCCATCAGTGTGCTGTATTCAGGAGACCTATCTCATGTGCAAAGACACACATAGGCTCAAAATAAAGGGATGGAGGAGTATTTGCCAAGAAAATGGAAAGCAAAAAAAAAAAAAAAAGGCAGAGGTTACAATCCTAGTCTCTGATAAAACAGACTTTAAACCAATAAAGATAAAAAAAGACAAAGAAGGGCATTACATAATGGTAAAGGGATCAATGCAACAAGAAGAGCTAACTATCCCAAATATATATGCACCCAATAAAGGAGCACCCAGATTCATAAGACAACTTCTTAGAGACCTACAAAGAGACTTAGACTCCCACACAATAATAGTGTGAGACTTTAACACCCTACTGTCAATATTAGACAAATCAACATGACAGAAAATTAACAAGGATATTCAGGACTTGAACTCAGCTCTGGACCAAGTGGACCTAACAGACATCTACAGAACTCTCCACCCCAAATCAACAGAATATGCATTCTTTTCAGTGCCACATAGCACATATTCTAAAATCGACCACATAATTGGAAGTAAAGCACTCCTCAGCAAATATAAAAGAATGGAAATCATAATTAACAGTCTCTCAGACCATAGTGCAATCAAATTATAACTCAGGATTAAGAAACTCACTCAAAGCTGCACAACTACAAGGAAATTAAACAACTTGCTCCTGAATGACTACTGGGTAAATAACAAAATTAAGGCAGAAACAAAGAAGTTATTTGAAACTAATGAGAACAAAGAGACAATGTACCAGAATATCTGGGACATGGTTAAAGGAGTTTTAAGAGGGAAATTTATAGCACTAAATGCCCACAACAGAAAGCTGGAAAGATATACAATTGACACCCTAAAATCACAGTTAAAAGAACTAGAGAAGCAAGTGCAAACAAATTCAAAAGGTAGCAGAAGACAAGAAATAACTAAGATCAGAGCACGACTGAAGGAGATAGAGACACGAAAAATCCTTTTAAAAAAATCCAAGAGCTTGTTTTCTGAAAAGATTAAAAGAAGGACCGCTAGCTAGACTAACAAAGTTCTACAATTTTTTTTAAATTCATTTTTTTCTGAGACTTTGGGCTGAAGAGACTTTGGAGAGAATGCAAAAATTAAAATGTAGTAGGTTATTTCCCTTTTTGATGAGTGTTCACCTGAGTCATTTGTGTATCCACACAGCATTATAAAAGGAATCTTAGATTACAGATAAAAATATGGGGTCCCATTGCAACAGATAGTTGCCTAGTAATACAAGCACCAACTGATGCAGAGAGACCTGGATTTCTGGTGGCACCTACTAGCTGTGTGACCCTGGGCATTTCTGAATTGTACCGTGAGAAGTTCACTAGGTTTCATTGCTGTTATTGAGAAAGCATAATGTTACTTAGCAGAGTGCCTAGACATAAGAGATGATCAATGTTAATAAGCATTATTATAATTATTTAGCAAGATTAGTGCCTTTGAGAAGAGGGAAAATGACAGCATAAAGGGAGATACGGGGAGAAGCCAGGCCTAGAGGTAGATCATACTTGAGGGATCTCATACAACTGCCAGAGAAGGCCCCACAAGAGGTAGGCTGGGTGCTGAGGAGGAGAAGCCCCCACTGTCTCAGGAGTGCACTGGTCAAAGCCAATCAGGATCCAGTCCTGCAGCAACAAGGCAGGTTATCCAGTGACACTTGAGCAGATTTCAGGATCTGCTCATTGGAGACTGTAAGACTGTTGGAATGGACTCTTGGTGGCAATAAGATGTCAAATTATGAACAGGACCTAAGGCCATACCATACAAGGGTTGAATACCATACCCTAAGCTATGTTCTAACTGCCGCTAGGTTTTTATTTTTCTCTAGCAGCTAAACAAGCGCTGACCTTGAGGTACGCAATATGAAAACAATTACAACTCATCCAGCCCACAGGCACTGACTGACACCCCATTCTACCAGCCAGAACTACAGCTTTGATTGGATGAGAGACTGATTTCAGTAACTTTCTCCTGATTGGAGACCACTGGCCATGGACTGGTTCTAGCCAGTTTCAGAAGCTACACACTGAATGCCTTTGTGTCTCTGCTTCACCTTTTGACATATAGGACCTAATTGTAATACACTTAAATGTTAAGTCTCCACCTCAAGGTGAACATGAGTTGTGTGTTACATGCATGTTCAATATACATGCATCAGGATGATCTTTAATGAATATTCATAGGACCTCCTATAACCTGTTGAATATGTATGCTTTGCTAACCTGTTCAGCATAAAGCTCTTGCCCCAATGCCTCCTCCTTTGAAGTGCCTGCAAATGGTGGATGGCCGACGCTGTGATTCTCAGCCTATCAGAATGGCCACCTTGCAGGCTGTAACCCATTTGTAAGAAATAAAGTCTCTTTTCTAAATTTGTGTGACTTTTTTTCAACTTAACATAGGTGATAGTAGGACCAGAGAACTTGCTTAATAGGGATTGGACTATTTTTCCTTAGTGATCTCATCACTAAGTCTTAGAGACTGGGACATGGTTAATGAATGATGCTCAATTGAGACCAGCCTGACTAACGTGGAGAAACCTGGTCTCTACTAAAAGTACACAAAATTTGCTGGGCGTGGTGGCACACGCCTGTAATTCCAGATACTCGGGAGGCTGAGGCAGGAGAATTGCTTGAACTTGGGAAGTGGAGGTTGCGGTGAGCCAAGATTGCACCATTGCACTCCAGCCTGGGCAACAAGAGCAAAACTCCATCTCAAAAAAAAAAATGATGCTCAAGTGGTCCCCACCATGGGGATGAGAGCTGGCACTGAGAGGAGCTGGCAGGGAGCAGTGGTCAGGCACCACTCTGGTCCTGAGCCTGCTCCCTCCTCACTTCTCTGCCTCAACTAGACTCTCGGCTTAAACGGCGTGACTTTCAGTCCTAACTCCCTGCTCCTCTCTTTGACTGCTGATTCCAGACTCTAACTTCAGTTAATCTCAGCACAGAGTTCACAAGGCACAAGCCAAGTCCCTTTCCTTGACAGTTTAGTTGAGTCCAACTGTTCCCTGAGGGCTTATCACAGAGGAGCCCTGACTGGGCATGGTGGCTTATGCCTAGAATTCCAGCACTTTGAGGGGGTCTAGGTGGGCGGATCACCTGAGGTCAGGAGTTTGAGACCACCCTGGCCACCATTAAATGACGCAACTCTGGCTCTACTAAAAATACAAAAAAATTAGCCAGGCGTAGTGGCGCACACCTGTAATCCCAGCTATTCGGAATGCTGAGGCAGGAGAATCACTTGAATCCAGGAGGCGGAAGTTGCAGTGAGCTGAGATAGCGCCGCTGCACTCATGCCTGGGCAACAAAGAAAGATTCCATCTCCAAAAAAAAAAAAAAAAAAAAAAAGCCTGGAATTTTCTAGGAATATTTGCCTTTGTATTTCCATCAGTGACCAGCATTCTCTCAGGAACATCCTACCCCATGGCTCCCAGATTTCATATCCAATTAGTGATGAGGCTAATTATCCTGATCTCGAATTTCCTCTACCTGCCCACCAGCTGACTTAAACCCCTATACTGTGGGCATGTACTCTTCCCACTCTGAAATCTTAGGATTTAACTTCTCTTGCCTCCTAGAAAATGAACCACTTTGTTCATTCAGTTATTTACTCACTAATAATTTGTTGAAAGGCTTTGTTTTGTGGAGCATGAAGGATCTGACATAATAACTCCGACCACTGATGCTGGTGATCACAATATGTGCAGCTGATTAAAGTTTCTCATTTATACTACCTACTTCCCTGGTAAGAATTTCATTCCTTCAACCAATACTTTTCATTTGAAAACATCTCATTACGAAAGCCTTCAATCTTTTAGGCTTCTGCATCTTGCAAAACAAATAGGGTTCCAAAGAGCCTATCTTTTCAACACATCCTTGGTTTGAGCCTGGATGAAACAGTTATTACAGAATCAACCAGAGAGAAAAAAAGATCTTCATCGAACACTAAAGTCTTTCTATTCTGCGAGGTGAAATCCTTTGACCTAGATTCTGTCCCTTGAAAGGCGAGTGATAGTAGGTGAGCCTAAGAAAAGTGGTTAAATCTTGATCTAAAAAGTTAAATTCATGAACCACCCTGATTTGATTACCCTGAAAATCCACCAGACAGAAAGTTCTCCCTTTTATCCACCTTCATTGTTACCTTCAGAGCAGCTCTCTCCATAGCAACTGAAAACTTTTCTGGCCTGAAATAATCCTCTCTAGCTCCCAGTGCACAGTCAAAGAATTTTAAAAACAAGGAACTCTGTGACTGTGAAATACTCTCCAGGATTTAAAAGGCTGTGGAGCTCCAGATAAAGAATCGTTTATCTTTCTTCTGAAGGTAAGCACTGGGGTTAGAAATGGTTGCATCATCCTCTGTCACTTTTAAATTGCTAACATAACAACCTGAAAGTGGTGTTGTTGTTGTTTTTAATTCATAAAAGTAATCCCAATACCTTCGTTACTAGCCCACAGTCATTTACCAGCTCATCTCTGGGCCAGGATCTGACATGAGATGCTGTTAACATTTTAGATGCCTCAAGCCATCAACAGAAAGATAATTTTTTTTTTTCCAGGAAGTTGATTGGCTCTAAAGTCGTCCCCCACTCCTTTAGTCCCCACTGAGTGAGTGAGTGTATCATGTTCTTGAGGTCTTGAAATTCTATTTTTCTAAGATGCTTCCTACTCTAGAATCTCGACTCTTAATAAACTGAAAAAACAGACCTGCGTTTTCTGAACATTACTACTTTCTTCTAGTACTTTTCCTTGTCTAACCCCCCCCCCCTTTTTTTTTTGAGATGGACTCTTGCTCTGTTGCCCAGGCTGGAGTGCAGTGGCACGATCTTGGCTCACTGCAACCCCCACCTCCCAGGTTCAAGTGATTCTTCTGCCTCAGCGTCCTGAGTAGCTGGGACTACAGGCACACACCACCACACCCGGCTGACTTTTGTATTTTTAGTAGAGACGGGGTGTCACCATATTGGCCAGGTTGGTCTCGAACTCCTAACCTCGTGATCCGCCTGCCTCAGCCTCCCAAAGTGCTGGGATTACAGGTGTGAGCCACTGCGCCTGGCCTAAAACTTTTAAACTCAACATGATGTTGGTCATTTAGTAGAATTTATTGCCTCTTTTTATTTAGGGGTGAGGACCAGGAATCACTTGGAGTTCTTTATAATGGGATAAACATAAGGTGTTTCCCAACCTGGGTCCTATAACTTGTACCACCTGTTGGAAAATGGAGAAGCTTATTCTTCCTAATATGTGACGCTATGTTTAGTTTAGGGAGAGGCAATCTAACAAGCTTTTCGGCTGCCTGTGCAGTTCGAAAGTCTACAGCCATGGAACTTTCCTGCCATTTGGGGTTAGAAATTACCTACAGACCGCCTGTTGTGTAGAAACAGCTTGTCATTGCAAATCAGCTTAGCCACCCAATTAATGAATCCTTTCAAACATGTTGCAGGCACAATAATTGAAGGCTTTATTTTTCCCCTTTACCACAGAAATTCCTTTGGTTACAAGTTTACCCCGTACACGGCAACACACTTATCTCCATCCAAGACAGACTCAAGGTGGAGGAAGCGTGGAAATGTGCTTCCAGACAAAGCTTTCAGTATCCTGGGTGCCATTGTTTCTTCTACTCAGCCGTGTTTTTTCTACTGAGACAGACAAACCCTCAGCCCAGGACAGCAGAGGCCGTGGGAGTTCAGGCCAACTGGCAGACCTGCTACAGGTTCTCTCTGCTGGTGACCACCCAGCCCACAACCACTCAAGAAGCCTCATCAAAACACTGTTGGAGAAAACTGGGTGCCCACGGAGGAGAAACGGAATGCAAGGAGATTGCCATCTGGTTAGTGAAATAGAATGGGGTCAGGTATCAGGGCATGTCCAAAAGAAAGCAATGGATCCTATAGGGATTTATTTCAGTAACGCGAAATCACAGGCTAATCTTCCAATATGCAATTGGGCAAGCATTGTGGCAAAATAATTTCCATATCTGGGATACAGCAAATCATTCAGCGTTCTATGTATAGCACCTAGGGACATTTTTGTTGTTGAAAGGATGATGTTTATGTAAGACTTTCTAGAATCCTTCTGCATATATAGAGGTATTTATTTGTGAGTGCGAACTTTTAGTCCTCTTTTCTATTTTGATTGACTAATCTTTTTTTAAAGCCTTCAGTGCACTTGCACGTGACTAGTTTTAGATGCTATTTGTTTGCTGGAGCATAATGTGATCTGATATTTGTCCAAGATTGGATTTTTGAGTACTTTTTCCTGGCATGGTATTTTCTAATATTATGCATGGTGGGTAGTTAATGATTGGATAATCATCTTAACGATGAGGACTCTGAGCTGGGGAGACAGATGCTGCAGGTGGAGCTGAAGTTACACCCATGGCTCCTGAGGCCTGAATCACAGCCTGATCTTAGCCTACAAAGTGAATCTCAACCCTGACTGGAATCAGCTGCGTAGGTTTCCCAGCATACCCATGTTTGGGCTTCAACCTCTGAAGACTGAGATTTTACTTGTCTAGGATAGAACTTTTTAAAGTCTCTCCAGGTCACTATTTTATTTTATTTTATTTTATTATTTTATTTGAGACAGAGTCTCGCCCTGTTGTCCAGGCTGCAGTGCAATGGCATGATCTTGGCTTACTGCAACCTCCGCCTCCTGGGTTCAAGTGATTCTCCTGCCTTAACCTCTCAAGTAGCTAGGATTACAGACATCCACCATCACACCTGGCTAATTTTTTGCATCTTTAGTAGAGATGGGGTTTCTCACTATGTTGGCCAGGCTGGTCTCAAACTCCTGACCTCTTGATCTGCCTACCTCCGCCTCCCAAAGTGCTGGGATTACAGGTGTGAGCTACGGTGCCCAGACTCCAGGTCACTTTAATATGACGTCAGCGGTGGCTGAGACTCTCTTCATTAGGAAGGGTGGGGTAGGATGGAAGGAGGTGAGAACTCATGTGTTTAAATGACTACAGAAGAAAAAATGAAACCTGCTCCATCCCATTCCTGACCCATGAGATTTTTTAGGATGAAGCCATAAATGCATAAATGAAAGCATACATAAATAAGTAAAACAAAAGCTAACTGTCTCCAAAATACATTTTGGCAGACTTTCTCAATCATGCATAGCTCTGAGGTGAGGGAGGGAGGGGAGGGGAACATTTTCTGATCAAGCGTTTTGTTTTTTCGTAACAGAAGAGGTCTTGCTCATAGAGAATTTTTCTCTGCTTTGTGTGAGCAATAAATAATTCAATAATTATTAAAATACCCAATGGTTCCCAGAGGAAATGTGTTATAATAGGCAACTCATCTGTGATGACATTAATATATATAGATAGCAACACAAGATGTCCCACTGGAAATAACCAGAAGTCATCTCTTATTCATGTTCTCTGAGAATTCGCTTCAGGGGAATGTTCTCCTTTAGTGACGTGAAGTGCCTTATTAAGGCTGCTTGAATAGTAGTTTTGCTGGGAGGAAGGTAAATATGCAAAATTGTTCTCCATTTTCAGGGCTGGGGGAAGGATTGTTGAGCACTTATTGTTTTCTGTGACAGTATCAGGACTTTAGCTAATTTGGTCTCCATTTGAATCAGTTCCATTCCTAGGACTTGAAACGCCATCTTTAATAGCTTCACCCTCCTTCTCTGTGAAAGAAATGCAGGTGAAGCAGAAGTGAGTCTCAGCTTTACCTGCTCAGAAGCCTTCAGTTCACCCCAATCACCCATCAGGAAGGAACTTAGGAAATGTCTCCCATCATTCATGAAAAGAGAGAGGAAACAGAGTCCTCTGGATTTCACAAACACCCCAGTTCTGGCGCAAACTACAGGGCTTCAGCTTGGGGCCGAGTCTGTTCTGTCATTTGAGGACTTTGTCTGCTGACAGGAAGGGTTCATGCTACAAATTCTGTGGTAAAAAGAGAGGTTAAGGGGGTTTGTTCATATCCCTAAATGTCTGAAAAAAGAGGGAAGTAGGTATCTTGGATTTGTTGGGGGAAAAATGCTTCCAATTTTAGGTCTGTATAAGAAGTGAAATTTTAAAAAAGTTAGTCTGAAGTATCTGAGAGCACTGCACATTTAAAATAAATTCAGTCATGCTGCAGTCTTTGAAAATGAATAGTTCTGGGCTGATCCTGGCTTTTTCTTTCTTTAATGAGAATGGTTAGAATATAGTTTTAATGAACTTCATGAGGGGTTAAATAACTCCAAAACAATACACTCCACTTCAATAATTATGAGAACCATAACCCTACACAGGTTTCTGAGGGGAAAAGAGCCCTTTTCTGGCACCTTCTAGTGTTGAGACATGTGGAGCCTCAGCTTCCTCACCCGGAAGGCTGGGATCATGAGCCCCTCCTCAGGGAGGTCTGTGAGGACCACATGGACAAACCCATGTTCCTCAGGGGTCAGATGTCTGTGAGGGTCACACGGTTGTGTATATGCCCCTGAGGGAGATACCTGTGAAAATCACGTGGACATATGTGTGCTCCCCAGGGAGATCTCTGCAAGGATCACATGGACACATATGTTCTCAGGGAACAAATCTCTGAGTCACGTGGACATACATGTATCACATCCCAGGAAGATCTCTGTTGATCTCATTGACACGTGCTCCTCAGGGAGACTTCTGTGGGGATCTCATGGATATACATGTTCTCCTTAGGAATCAGATCTCTATGAGAATCTCATGGATATATATGCAGAAAGTCAGATATAGGAGCTCAAGTTCCTTCTGTTCCCTGTATCTCACGGCAATGTCTGATTTCTCCTTTTCCAGAGACACTAGAGCAGCGCCATTCCTCAGAATCTCCCACCCGCCTGTGCCCTAGGCCCCCCTCCACTGTCCTACATTCTGAGGATTTTAAACCAAGTTCTCCAGGCGATTCTTAGACACATTCAAAGCAGAGAACCACTGCTTTAAGGGTCTCCATTTAATTCACACCTGGCCCTAGCCCCCGACTCTCTTGTCATAACTGTCATGGAATAAAGTGTGGAAAACACCCAGCTTTGTCTTATTATCTAACAATTTGATCTGAACTCTTCTCAGTTAAAAACTTTTTGTCAGTCAGAAGACCCACTAAATCTAGTACAGACCCTAAACAGCCAGTACCTGCCATCAGCAACATCCTTCTAACTCTTTGTCAGGAAAAAAAGAAATACACTTTCTCTCTTATATTTACAGTCAATTGTTAGCCACCGCCCCACCCACCACCCCCCTGCAGAAAAAAAAAAAAAAAAGACCTTATAGAACTAAGAACTTAAAAGAAGTCTCTTTTAAGTTCTTAGATTTCTATAAGATAAGATTTACCTATTACTCAAAATCAAATGTTAAATACCTTTCAGTCTAAAACCCTAGAGTTTATCCTGGAGGCCTCATAGCTGTCTTATTGATGTAGGAGAAGATAGCTACCATGTTGCTTTTGTCCACTGAGTCCCTCACCTGGTGAAGATCATAAGCAAAGTTGAATTTCAAGGTTGGGGAAGGCCATGTGATGCGGCGACAGGGTGTGGTGGACCATTACTACCAAGTATCCTAGTAGCCTGTTTAGCTTGTAAGGGGAGCCTCTCCTTGCATTTTAATCAGTCTTTTCCCAAAGTTTATTTCCTTATAAAGTCATTAAAACTAATTCCCAGAATCTCTGAGGTTTTTTTCCCCTCCTTAAACCTTATTCCCCCACCTGACAAGATTAAAAGGAAAATCAATGGATTATTCCTGAATGAGTCCATTCTTCTTAAACAAAGAATTGCTTCACCAGAGAAGGCAGCCTTGGACAGATACTGATGCCTGTGGGGTGGCAGTATTTGCAACATTTTGCTAAACATCCTCTCCCAAACACAACTGAGCCAACTTCTAAAACCATTAACAACAAAACAAATCTAGTGGTGATGAACTGAAAATTCCAGCTCTGTCTTCATCCAACAGCCCCAGTAGTGTGCTTTTCATCATATCTATGTCCAGGGGAGGAATTCTTATTTTATGTTAGCTTTTCTGAGGCTTCCACCTGTATTCTTTCCTCAAGCCACCACCTTCTGTATTAAAATACATTCTTCAAGATTCAAATATTATAAATGGGAGAAAGGCTTCCAGCCCATGGTGATTTGATTCACAATTAAGTTTAGTTTAGCAGGCCTCAAAAAATCAAAGCAAATGTGACACAACACCTGTTCATTCAAGGTTACCAAAATCTCTGTTCAGACATAAGATGCTTCTACAACTGTTTCAAGCTTTCCAAAGCTAGAAACCAATTGTACCTTCCATATTGTATACCTTTTATACACAGTTCTGGAATGCCTACCCACACGATTACAGTGTGGACCCTGCTCTCTGCTGTTCCGTGCCGTGGATTCCAATTCCAACCCTGGAAAGGTACATGGCAAAGACATTGAGGAAGAGTGATGCATGGACAGGAGTCTCCACATCTCAGATGGGTTGAAATGTGGCCACATGTTCTGTCATGTGCTCATACACCAAGCCCTGCCACATGGTTGTGGTCTCATGAGCGTCCTACTCCTTGCATCATAGACACTCTTCTTCCTACCTACCCAGCCCCATCAAACAACCTGAGCAGCACTTGAAAGTATAACATAAACTCATTCCATGCTCTGGTTGTACCATATCCTTGTTCTGACTGATGTTAGACTTGGACCAATCTCTTAGCCACCTAACTGACTTCTACTCCCATCAAATAGGAGGGAGAGAAAATTACTGGTTGAAGGGGTTGCCCATCAAGTACGTCAATGGGTCTACAGCCTGTGTTCTCCATGGCACAAAAGGAAGGAATAAAAGAATGGGTCCTGTTCTTGGAAGAGCAGGAATTGTGACTAACAACGCTCTCCACCATTAGCTGTGTAGCTTTGGGCAAGTTTCCTCCCACTTTAGTCTTGGTTTTCACATATTCTATGAGTAAACTTTTCTCATGAAGAAAGATGTAACTCATATGTTCTTTGCAGTATCCTTGCATACTGTGCACAAATGTATCCATTAATTCATTGTGCATTAAATAATTGAGTAATTGGTCTTCTAGTTGCTTTATATTATAAAAATCAAATATTTAGAAATATTTGGTGGCTTATTACATAGGCTGGAGACATTTTGTTTCTCACACTTAAAATAATAAAATAGGTTTCTTATTACTAAAAAATTCATTACTTTGGGCATTTTTCAGAACCAATTAGATTATACAGCAAGGAATAACTGAATGTAAAAGGTACTCTGTACATTGCTGGGCATATGGCTACCAGCAAATTGTAGTTAATGATACCAATAGTTTAGTTTCAGGAGGTTATTTGGTACAGAGAATAGCTTTATTACACTTTTATTTCAATGGATTCGCCTTTTGGGTCTTGGTGTCAGCCTTGCCATCAGCTACCAAGGTGTGGACTTTTCTTCTGGGTTACTTAGGGAACAGAAAATGGATGCCGAGGTTTTAGAAATGGAGCCTAATATCCACAGTGAGAGTTGGTCTTAGTGGAACCCCTGGGTCCCCTCTGTTTGAGTACTTGACCCCCTGCAGTTGGGTTCAGGAAGGATTAAAGTCTGTGTGGTTTTATGAAGAATGTGATTATGCTTTGATTTGGAGATGGATGGCATTTGTTTCTTCCTGACTCAGATGATTACATAGCAGATGCTACACAGTGGGTTGTACAGCAGACCTGAAATTAGAACCCCCAAAACTTCCACTTCAAAGAAGACTAGATTAAAATATATTGTAGTACAATATCCCCACCATGGCACAAATCTGTCTGGGAGTCAGGACAGGCGTTTCTCAATGCTTTCACTCTGTGTCTGTGTCCTGGGGCTGCTTCTCAGATCCTGTGAGAATTCTCAGGAGTTCCCCAACTGTCTCTGAAGAAAGGCAGCTTTCCTCTTGCTGAGAAAGCTTCTGGTCCACGATTCCTGTGTCTTTTTCTCACTGTCCCACAACATTTATCCAAATCCCTTATGCCACATAAACTTCTCAGATTGCAGGAGCTGGGCATGTGCTTGTGGTTTGTGAAACCAATAAGGCAGCACAGTGCAGGGGAGGAAAGACTTTTCCTCTAACGTCTTAAATTCTGTAGCTGGGGCTTGTGAACTAAATGGACAAAAGATGGATTAACAGGAGAAAAGGCATACACATTTTATTTGGTGTTAATATTTTTATGTGGAATAGGGGCATCATAAAGAAAGTGAAAACTCCAAAGAAGTGGTTAGACCCAGGGGTTTATAAACCATTTAAACAAAGAGTAATAAATTGTGGGGATCTGACAAGAGTAAGAAAAAAAGTGAATTTGGACTAGAGATGGTAAATTGTGGGAAAGTGACTAGGAAATATATATGTGAAACCAATTTTTTTTTTTTTAACAATTATACCAATGGAGGATTATTTTAGTAAGGTTCGTTTGTATAGGTTCATCTCAGCATTAACTCCCCATCTCCAGTGATAAGAATGTTCTCCTCTTCCTGATACAGCAAGGATACCTTTCTCATGGGAAACTTATGCCCCGCTTTTAGATAGTAAGGGGCAGGGCAGAGAATCCTTCCTGTGCCTGCTGTTTCTCAGTTGCCTTCAGCTCAAAATAATCAATATGCTACGGTGGCATATTTTGGGGCAGTATGTTCTGATTCCCTTCAACAAAATCATTTTTGGCAATTTCCCTAAATAGGCTAGAAGAGGGGCAGATGGAAGTCATTTGTAAAATTTTTACACCTCTTAAGTGCCAGATATCGTGCTATATGCTGAGGATAGAACTATGCAAAAAGCAGACAAAAATCTACTCTTTATGGACCACTGGTTCTCATAGAGAAGAGAGAGAATAAACAAGTAAACAAAGCAATTTTACAATATGAGTGCTATGAAGAAAAATTTTTAAATGATGTGTTCCAGAATTGTGCTGTACAGCACAGTAACCACTAGCCTGCATGTAACTGTTGGGCGCTTGATTCGTGGCTCATCCAAACTGAGATGTGCTAGTAAGCATAAAATGCACACCAGTTTTCAAAGACTTTGTTCAAGAAGAAAAATATAAAATATCTTAAATTTTAAAAATTTAGATTACAAGGTGAAATAATTTAATATTGGATACATAAGGTTAAAATATTACAAAAGTTACTTTTAGCTGTTTCTTTTTACTTTTTAAAATCTTGCTGCTAAAGAACTTCAAATGACATATGTGACTCATATTTGCGGTGTGACTTGTATTTCTATCAGATAGTTCTGTACTAGGGAACGCAGGTTGAGAATCTTTAGGAAGGTGTTGTGAGAGGGCGACATTTTAGCCTGAAACCTGAAAAATGAGGGGAACAAGGAGACCTGGAAGATTGTGGGAAAGAACTTGGTGAAATTGACATAAAATCACAGGGGCAGAAGTTAAGTGAGGTGCTGGACTAAGGCTAAGAGAAGGAAGAAGGGCAAAGTAGACAGAAGCCAGACCAAAAAGAAGATTGCCAGGAGTTTGGATTTTGTTCTAAAAGCAAATGGGCATCACTTTAAAAGCCAAAGAATAATCTGTTTTACACAGGCAACAGGTCAACAACTTGTGGCCACCCTAGTTGGAGTCAGGAATTACTCTTAGTGGAAAAAAAGGGTTCCCTGGAAGGGCATCATTGTTATATGGGAGTCCAACTCTTTGAATCTGGCTATTGATCCTGCCTACTTTTCCTTTCTATTTATAAAATGATAAGTAACGAAGACCCTGGTGGTCATTAGTGTTCTGGAACTATTTGCTAAGCTTTGTTTCTCTTGTTGTTGTTATTGTTTTCTTCCACAGTGCTTTGAACCAGATGCACTATTACTAATAGCTGGAGGAAATTTTGAAGATCAGCTTAGAGAAGAAGTAGTCCAGAGAGTTTCTCTTCTCCTTCTCTATTACATTATTCATCAGGAAGAGATCTGTTCTTCAAAGCTCAACATGAGTAATAAAGAGTATAAATTTTACCTACATAGCCTACTGAGCCTCAGGCAGGATGAAGACTCCTCTTTCCTTTCACAGAATGAGACAGAAGATATCTTGGCTTTCACCAGGCAGTACTTTGACACTTCTCAAAGCCAGGTAAGAAGGCAAAATGGCTAACTGGTTCTGCTACTGAGATACAGTCCTAGAGCCTTATTGTTTGTTCCTTATTTATTTCAAAGACATTCAAGAACTTCTAAGGGAGGTAAGTATTTGTGGGTTTTGGTTATGAGATGTTAAATGACATAATTTAAAATTCCAGGTCCAAAAGAGGACATGTAATGACTAATTGGAAGAAGGAGTTTTTGCCAGAAGTTGGGTGGGTGGACAGGCACTCCAGGTGAAACGGCAGCTGTCTTCTCCTGGGTCCCTCTGAGTACTCAAATCAGTGTGACCCCAAGCCATTTTGACCAATTTCCAAGGACTGAGCTGTAGTGGTGGAGAGCAATGTTTCTTCTTGCCTTGCCTTCTGGCTGGGAAAGGAGAAGGCAGAGATATTTTGAAAGAGATAAATTATCATTAGTTCTTTCACTGAAGAAGCAGCTTGCAGAAAGCATTACTCATGGCTGCCAGCCCTAGATGGTATCCCTTTGTGGCTTTTGACTTGTACTGCCTGTGTAGAGGGTCTATTCAAATACCTCTCCTCTCTCCCAGCTCCCACCTGGTCTCCATTGCCTTCATTACTATTCTAGCAAATCTGGCCTTTCAGTTAGGTTTTTGCTTTCTGTTTGCAGTGAGAAATCTCAGCAGATAAAGTTCTCTGAACATAAGGTTTATTTAAGCTACTTTTTTTTTTTTTTTAAAGAATTAATTAAGAAGCCATTACTACATTTTGAAGAGTATGGGGAAATCATTTTTTTTTCTTGAATTATTCATAAACATGTATAGACAAATTTAGTTCTGGCTCTCAATTCTGGCATTCTGCAGCTTAACAACCAGCAAACATACCCTCCAATTTTCTGTAAATATGTTTAATTTCTTTTATTGGCAGAGCAAATGGAGAAGCTGTTTGCTAAGGACTTTGTGAATATCACATCCGTAGCTCTAATCCTATTAATTTCAAAATTTGAACATATTTTTATTCCTATTTTCATTTTAGGAAAAGGGATTCCTAGGCCCAGTGCAGTGATTCATACCTGTAATCCCAACACTTTGGGAGTCTGAGGCAAGAGGATCACTTGAGGCCACGAGTTTGAGATCAGCCTAGGCAACATAGCGAGACCTTGTCTCTACAAAAATAGAATTTAAAAAATTAGCTGGATGTGGTGGCATGAGCTGGTAGTCCAGCTACTCAGGAGGCTAAGATGGGAGGATAGCTTGTGCCTAGGAGTTTAAGGTTACAATGAGCTATGACTGTGTCACTATACTCTACCCTGGGCAACAGAATGGGACCCTATCTCTAAAAGAAAAAAAAAAAAAAAAAAAAAAGAAGAAGGAAAAAAAGAAAAGAAAAGAAAAAGGGGTTCTTTTACAGAACTGTTTTCTACTCAAACCAGGAGTCATGCCTACATATAATTTCTTCAGTGTAACATCTATATAATCCAAGTTTGATTCAAATTGACTGCTAAGATTTTAATCCTACCCATTAATGCCTTTTGATGGAGACGAAATGGAAACAGCACTTAAAAGGTGGTGTGGTGTGTATTTCCAGGTTTCTGGTTATCCTACACAGACAGCAAATACTCAGGCTTCTGAGTATTTCTGAGATCAAACAGCCCCAGAACAGAATAAATCAGTAGTATATCTAGAACTCCTTTTTCCAGCTAGTTTCAGTCATTAAGGGTTGAACACCCTTTGTCATTAAGAGTTGAACACCTGCTGAATCATAACCCTTTGCTAGGCCTCAGACCTGTGAACACCTGGATGACATCACTGTCTCTAGTTCCTGGGAAGGGTCCGTGAGCTCATTCAACTGGGCTAGGATTCTCTAGGAAGTCAATCAGTCCAGACTTTGCAGGAGGCTTTTGGCACTTCACCACATCAGCTGTTCTTTCTGACTAGATGGCGTGAGGTCAGATGAGGTTCTGGCTCACCAGGCCCATCATTACTTGAATCTCCAGGTCTTGGTCTGCACGGTACCCAGCTTCCACAGATCAAGTCACTAACGGCTGCTCCAAGTGGGCCTCAGCCAGATCCCCAAGAGAATCAACTTGATACCCTAATCCAGGCAAGCTCCCCAAATGGCTCAGAAAGCAACATCTCTCCATTCCTTCAATCTCTTTTGTCCAAACCTCTCTGTGTTTTATCTTCCTGACTCAATCTCTCAATGTTTCCACCTCTTGAATTCTCTCCACTGTCAGCTGATTCCATGGTAAACGAACAGGGATCTCTCCCTAGTGTTCCTGTAGCCCTGCCTACTGCATGGAGGCCAGGTGTTCATGCAAAGGACTTCAGGGATTGGAACAATGGTTGGAATTCTCCTTTATCCTCAATGGTGTTTTGAGACCGTTATTCTTTCACAACCTGCATGAAACACTCGTGCTTCTATGAGGTTCAAACTCTGTTATTTCAACTTGTTCTTTTCACCCGTGGAACTTCTGACTACTTCTCCAAATTTATCAAAATTTTGGTAACTGACTCTTAGCCTTCCACTCTGCTCTAGACCATGGTTATAAATATGCTCCTGCCAAGCTCTTCAATTACAGACTTTAAAAAGAAATAAGTTCAGTGGGCACTTTTTCTCCTTGTCCTAAGTCATTAGAATGCAACCTTGACATGATAACCTTCCCTTGATCTCTCTTACTTTCTCTTTCACTTCGTATGAAATGGGTTTAGTACAGTGCCTGGTATATTGTAGGCACTCAAATGTCTAAATGGGATTATGAATGGGATATAAAGCAAAATTAGAGCTTCTAAGATGCTTATAATTTAATTGAGGAAAATTGATATACACATTTAAAAAGGTCCGATGTCCTCTGGAAGTTCAAAGAACATGGACAGTGTGCTAGGTCTGATGTGCAATGAGCACATGTTGACCTTGGGACCAGAGGCAGATGAGAAGTAGAGGGGCCCTGTGATGACACAAGGCAGCAGAGCCTGTGTGAAGTCAGGGTAGGGAATGTCAGCTGGAAAATCATTCTCCTGCAGGTTGCACTGAAAGCGGGGAGAGCAACAACCCACCAGTTTTAAGGATGTTAAAGAATAAGAGCAGGAGATCCCCTTGGAGAGAACACATCTTTAAGAGGATAGTGAGGCTGGGTGTGGTGACTCAAGCACTTGACCCTTTGGGAGGCCGAGGCAGGTGGATCACCTGAGGTCCGGAGTTTGAGATCAACCTGGCCAACATAGTGAAATAGTATCTCTGCTAAAAATACAAAAATTAGCCAGACGTGGTGGCAGGCATCACCTGTAATCCCAGCTACTTGGAAGACTGAGGCAGCAGAATTGCTTGAACCTGGGAGGCGGAGGTTGCAGTGAGCCCAGATTGTGCCACCGCACTCCAGCCTGGGCAACAAGAGCTAAACTCAGTCTCAAAAAAAAAAAAAAAAAAAAAAAAAAAAAAAAGAAAGAAAGAAGAAAAAATGAAAAAAAGGGTAGGGAGAAAGGCTGCATAAATAAGGACCAGTGGGATGAGAGTTAGAAAATTCAGTGCCATAATAGATAAACACGTAATTTCCAAATTGAGTCGTTTCTGAGACAGGAGAAAGATGATAGTCATATTCCTCCAAATGATTCCATTTTCTTTTAGACAAATTTTTCCTTATCTTTTTTGGGGAGGGGGGAAATTTCAGAGATGTTCGAATCAAAATAACTTCAGAAGTTACAGTTTTCTCTTTATTTTGTATCTGATTTCAGTGTATGGAAACCAAAACACTGCAGAAAAAATCTGGAATAGTGAGCAGTGAAGGTGCTAATGAAAATACACTTCCTCAGTTGGCAGCCACGATCATTACTTTGTCCCTTCAGGGTGTTTGTCTGGGACAAGGAAACTTGCCTTCCCCAGACTACTTTACAGAATATATTTTCAGTTCCTTGAATCGTACGAATACCCTCCACCTATCAGGTAAGGATGTTTTCACGAATTCAACTTCCAAGTCACACCTACTAAGTAAACTATGCCAAAAACAAAGGCCGAAGCTCTTGATGACTGAATTCATTCAGGTATGTTTAAATACCATTTTTATTGAGTCATAAAGTCAGACAGCTTAGGTGGCCTTTCAAGGCAAGTGTGCTATGAAAGGTATGTGGTGATGAGGCAAAAGCATGGACTTGGCCTATTTCTAAGTGATTGGAATTGTGGATGTAGAGGGAGGAGGAGATTTTATGATCGGCCATAAATACTAACTGAGTAGTTTCTTATTTGGGATGTAATGCTGGGCCAGGCCTAACAAACTGTCGTGTAGAATGAAAGAATAGTATTCCAAATTGTGCAAGACATTTGGCAGCAGTTTCCTTGCAATCAGGAAAGTCATTTAATTTCAGATAGAAGTAATGTGAAATAGCCATTCTTGCTGCATTCGTGACTACCTGGTTTTTGGGCCTCCAGGATGAAATGGGATGTCAGAACTGGAATTAGAATGTTTGTTTTGCACATTTCTTTGTCCTTGACAAGGCATTAAAAATGAAATGGCTAATTCTTAAAATAGACATCAAAACACCCCTGAGATGGATTTTTGTTGTTGTTGTTTTTAGAGACAGGGTCTCATTCTGTTGCCCAGGCTCAAGTGCAGTGGTGGGACCATAGTTCACTGTAACCTCCCACTCCTGAGCAAGCCTCCCACTTCAGCCTCCTGAGTAGCTGAAACTACAGGTGTGTGTCACCATGCCCAGCTAGTTTTCTTATTTTTTGTAGAGACAGGAGTCTCACTATGTTGTCCAGGCTGATCTCTGATTCCTGGCCTCAAGTGATCTGCCTGCCTTGGCCCCCTAAAGTGCTGGGACTACAGGAGTGTGCTACTGTGCCTAGTTGGATTTTTTTTAAGCACTTCGTTATCATGAGTAAAAAATTGATAACGATTCCTTAATATCATAAAAAATGATATTCAGGCTGGGTGCAGTGGCTCACGCCTGTAATCCCAGCACTTTGGAGGCGGTGGATCACTTGAGGTCAGGAGTTCCAACATGATGAAACCTTCGTCTCTACTAAAAACACACACAAAAAATTAGCCAGGTGTGGTAGCACGTGCCTGTGGTCCCAGTTACTCCAGAGGCGGAGGCTGGAGAATTGCTTGAACCCAGGAGGCAGAGGTTGCACTGAGTCGAGATTGCACCACTGCACTCCAGCCTGTAAGACAGAGCGAGACTCCATCTCAAAAAAAAAAAAAAAAATCAGTCAGTGTTCATATTTTCATAATTTTTAAAAAATTATTTTTATTGAATTATGATCAAAATAAAGTCCATAAAATGCAAATTGTTGGTATGTCCCTTCAGTTTCTTTTATGCGTGTCACACTTCTTCCATCTTTTCTATTTTGTTGCGAGTTTTTTTGGTTGAAAAACAAAGGGGGTTGATTTCCATCTGGAGTTTGCTGATTGCAGTCCTAGTCATCTATCACGCATTTCTATTCACTGTGTTTCTTGCGTAGGGGCTGTTATATGTAGAGACTTGATAAGGTTGCTTAGCTGTTTTATGTTAGTACCTTCCATTAGAAAGCATATAGCATCTGGTCATCTCTTTTTCAGAGTTACAAGCTATTGATGATAGTTGCCTAGACTGATTAATTATTTAGGGCTTATAAAATGGTGATCTTCTAATTCTCATTTCTTCCTTTCTAGTGTAATAATCTTATAATAGAAAAACTTCCTCTCCTCACTACTTCATCTTATGGAGGTTCTTAACGGTAGTTAAAAATAAATTCTTGACACTTTAATTTGGCCATGCACTCTTCAAAAGGGAACAATTTGCTTTTAAAAATATTTATTTCCCTCACATAGATCGTGGGCATTTGTTGTTATGTTTATACCTATGCCTTTAACATTCTTTTTTGCTCTCTTAAATGAGGTCCTCTTTCATCTGTCTTCTAGTTGATCTTTGTTTGTGTGTGTGTATATATACATATATATGTGTTTCTAATTTTTATAGGTTAATTTTATAACTTGATTCATGATTATTTTTGTAATACTTTTAGGATTTTCAGGTATGTAATACTATCTCTAAATACATGTAGTTTTGCCTATTTTTATTTCCAATTCTCATGCTTTTATTTACTTTCTCATCTAATTGCATTGGTTAATAATCTTAATATAATGTTAAACAGTAGTGGAGATGATCTGCATCCTTATTATGTTTCTGACTTTGAAAGAGAAGCCTGTAGTATTTTCTCATTAAGTTTAGAGAACAAATGAGAAAAATATATTTATAGTGTCTTTCATATTAACCCACATTTTTACATCTCCAGTGCTGGTCATTTCTTTCAGTGGACTTAATCAAAATGGGAACTTTACCCAAGTGGTAAATTTGGGTCATTTCTTTTCAGCCTAAAGAACTTCATTTTATATTTCTTACAAGGCAAGTCTTCTAGCAATACATTTTCTCATTCATTGTGTATCTGAGAATGGCTTTTTTTAACCTTCAATTTGAAGGATTATTTTGCTAGACATAAAATTCTTGATCTTTTTTTCTTTTTCTTTTTTCAAATTTTTGTGGGTACATAGTAGGTGTATATCTTTATGGGGTACCTGAAATGTTTTGCTACAGGCATGCAATGGGTAATAATGACATCATAGAGAATGGCGTATCCATCCCTTCAAGCATTTATTGTTTGTGTTACCAACAGTCCAATTATATTCTTAGTTATTTTAATATTAACATTTACAATCAAGTTATTATTGACTATAGTTACCATGTTGTGCTATCAAATAATAGGTCTTATTCTTTCTAATTAATTTTGTTATACCCATTAACTGACCCCCTCCCCCCAGTACATTTCCCAACCTCTGGAAACCATCTTTCTATTCTCTATGTCCATGAGTTGAATTGTTTTGATTTTTAGATCCCACAAATAAGTGAGAACATGCAATGTTTGTCTTTCTGTGCTTGGCTTAACATAGTGGTCTCCAGTTTCATCCATGTTGTTGCAAATGACTTGATCCCATTCTTTTTCATGGCTGAATGGTATTCCATTGTGTGTATGTACCAAATTTTCTTTATCCATTCATCTGTTGATGGACACTTAAGTTGCTTCCAGATCTTAGGTATCATGAACAGTGCTGCAACAAACATGGGAGTGCAGATATCTCTTCAATATACTGAATTCTTTCTTTTGGGTATATACCCAGCAGTGGGATTCTTGGTCATATGGTCATCATGGTCATTCAGTGTGATACTAGCTGTGGGTTTAATGTATATAGTTTTTATTATGTTGAGATATGTTCCTTCTATACCCCATTTTTTACAGTTTTTATCATGAAAGGATGTTGAATTTCATCAAATGGTTTTTCAGTATCAATTGAAATGATCATATGATTTTTGTTCTTTATTTTGTTGATGTGATGTATTACGTTGACTGATTTGCATATGTTGAACCAACCTTGCATCCTAGTTAGGGGATAAATCCCACTTAGTCATTATGAATGATCTTTTTAATGGATTGTTGAATTCAATTTGCTAGTATTTTGTTGAGGATTTTTGCATCAATATTCATCAGAGATATTGGCCTGCCCCTCCCCTCCCCTCTCCTTCCCTTCCCTTCCTGATGTGTCTTTGTCTGGTTTGGGTATTAGGGCAATATTGGCCTCATGGAATGAGTTTGGAAGTACTCCCTCCTCCTCTATTTTTTGGAATAATTTGAATAGAATTGGTATTAGTTCTTCTTAAATGTTTGGTAGAATTCAGCAGTGAAGCTACTGTGTCCTGGGCTTTCCTTTACAGGGAGACTTTTTATTATGGCTTTAATCTCATCACTTGTTATTGGACTGTTCAGGTTTTGGATTTCTTCCTGGTTTAATCATGGTAGGTTGTATATGTCTAGGAATTTGTTCATTTCTTCTAGATTTTTCCAATTTATTGGCATATGGTTACTCATAGTAACCACTAATGGTCTTTTGAATTTCTGCAGTATCAGTTGTAATGTCTCTTTTTTCGTCTCTGATTTTATTTATTTGGATCTTCTCTCTTATTTTCTTAGTCTGCCTAAAGGCTTGTCAATGTTCTTTAACTTTTCACGAAACCAACTTTTTGCTTCATTGATCTTTTGTATTGTTTCCTTCATTTCAAATTCATTTACTTCTGCTCTGATCTTTTTTATTTCTTTGCTTCTACTAATTCTAGGTTTGGCTTGCTCTTGCTGCTCTAGTTCTTTAAGATGCATTGTTAGATTGTTAATTTGAAATCTTTGCTCTTTTTCAATGTAGGCACTTATAGCTATAAACTTTCTTCTTAATACTACTTTTGTTGTATCTCATAGGTTTTGGTATGTTGTGTTTCCATTATCATTTGTTTCAAGAAATTTTTCTATTTCTTTGTTAATTTATTCATTGACCCATTGGTCATTCAGGAGCATATTGCTTAATTTCCATATATTTGCATAGTTTTCAAAAATTCTTCTTGTTTTTGATTTCTAGTTTTATTCCATTTTGTTCAGAGAAGATACTTGATATTATTTCAATTTTTAAAAAATACTTTGAGGGCCGGGCGCGGTGGCTCAAGCCTGTAATCCCAGCACTTTGGGAGGCCGAGACGGGCGGATCATGAGGTCAGAAGATCGAGACCATCCTGGCTAACAGGGTGAAACCCCGTCTCTACTAAAAAATACAAAAAACTAGCCGGGTGAGTTGGCGGGCGCCTGTAGTCCCAGCTACTCCGGAGGCTGAGGTAGGAGAATGGCGTGAACCCGGGAGGCAGAGCTTGCAGTGAACTGAGATCTGGCCACTGCACTCCAGCCTGGGCGACAGAGCAACTCCATCTAAAAAACAATATATGATCTGTCCTTGAGAATGACCCATGTGCTGAAGAGAAGAATGTGCATTCTGCAGCCGTTGGATGAAATGTTCTGTAAATATATATTAGATCCATTTGGTCATATAGTGCAGATTAAGTTTAATGTTACTTTGTTGATTTTCTGTCTGGAAGATCTGTCTAATGCTGACAGTGGGGTGTTGAAGTCTCCAGCTGTTATTGTACTGTGGCCTATGTCTCTCTGTAGCTCTAATGATATTTGCTTTATATATCTGGGTGCCCCAGTGTTGGGTGCATATATATTTAAAATAATTAAGTCCTCTTGCCGGATCGACACTTTTATCATTATATAGTGACTTTTCTCCCTTCTTACAGTCTTTGTCTTGAAATCTATTTTGTCTAGTATAAGGATAGTGACCTCTGCTTTTTTTTTTTTTTTTGGTTTCCATTGGCATGGAATATCTTTTTCCATTCCTTTATTTTTAGTCTATATGTGTATTTATAGGTGAAGTGTGTTTCTTATAGGCAATAGGGTCTTATTTTTTTAAATCCATTCTGCCAGTCTATGTCTTTTGATTGGAGAGTTTAGTTCATTTACATTCAATGTTATTATTGGTAAGTGAGGACTCACTCCTGCCATTTTGTTATTTGTTTTCTGGTCATTTTCTTTCCTTTCTTTCTTCCTTTAGTGAAGGTGATTTTCCCTGGTTATATGATTTAGTTTCTTGCTTTTATGTTTTGTGTAACCATTGTATGTTTTCTGTTTGAGGTTACCATGAGATTTGCAAATACTATCTTATAATCCATTATTTTAAACTTACAGAAGCTTAGCACTGTTTGTATAAACAAAAACCAAGAAAAAAGAAAATTAATAAAAACTCTACACCTTAATTTTGTCCGCCAACTTTTAAACTTTTTGTTGTTTATATCACATTGTGCTGTCTATGTCTTGAAGAGTTGTTACAGTTATTGCATTTCATTGGTTTATCATCTAGTCTTTCTACTTAGGATAGGAGTAGTTTACACAACAGTTACAGTGTTACAGTATTTTGGATTTTTCTGTGTACTTACTAGTGAGTTTTGTAACTTCAGGTGATTATTATTATTCATTATCATCCATTTCTTTCTGATTGAAACAGTCCCTTAAGCATTTCTTATAGGACTGGTCTAGAATTAATAAAATCCCCCAGCTTTTGCTTGTCTAGGAAAATCTTTATTTCTCCTTCATGTTTAAAGAATATTTTCACAGGATATACTATTCTAGGGTAACAGTTTTCTTCCTTCAGCACTTTAAATATGTTATGCCACTATCTCCTGGCCTGTAAGACTTCCACGGAAAAGTCTGCTGTCAGACATACTGGAGTTCCGTTGTACATTTGTTTCTGTTCTCCTGCTGCTTTTAGGATCCTTTGTTTATCTTTGATCTTTGGTAGTTTGCCTATTAAATGCCTTGAGGTAGTCGTCTTTGGGTCAGATCTGCTTGCTGTTCTACAACCTTCTTGTACTTGGATATTGATGTCTTTCTTTAGGGTTGGAAAGTTCTCTGTTATTATCCCTTTGAATAAACTTTCTAACCCTATCTCTCTCCCTATCTTTGAGGCCAATAACTCAGATATTCCTCTCTGAGGCTATTTCCTAGATTCAGTAGTTGTGCTTTTTTTTTTTTTTTAATTCTTCTGTCTCCTCTGACTGTGTATTTTCAAATAGCCTGTCTACAAGCTTACTATTTTTTTCTTCCACTTGATCAATTCTGCTATTAAGACTCTGATGAATTCTTCAGTATGCCAATTGCACTTTTTAGCTCCAGAATTTTTAAAATTATTTTTTAATTATTTAATATTTTAAAATATTTTATTTTAAATTATTGGATTCTTTTAAATTATTTCAATCTTTGTTAAATTTATCTGAATTCTGAGTTCCTTCTCTGTGTTACCTTAAATTTCATTGAGTTTCCTCAAAACAGCCATTTTGAATTCTCTATCTGAAAAGTCACATATCTCTGTTTCTCCAGAATTGTTCCCTGGTGCCTTATTTAATTCATTTGGTGAAGTAATTTTTTCCTGGAATATCTTGATACTTGTAGATATTTGTTTGTGTCTGGGCATTGAAGAGTTAGGTGTTTATTGTAGTCATCACTGTCTGGATTTGTTTGTATCCACTGTTCTTGGGAAGGCTTTCCAGATAGTCCGAAGGACTTAGGTGTATGATCTATGCTGTATCTGCTTTAGGATACAGATCTGCTGTATCTGCACCCCAAACCCTGTAACACTGTAGTTCTTGCAGACTCATACAGGTATCACCCTGATGGTCCTGGACAAGATCCTGGAGAATTCTTTGGATTACAGGGCAGAGGCTCTTGTTCTCTTCCTTTTCTAAGCAAATGGAGTCTCTCACTCTCTGTTCTGAGCCACCTGAAACTGAGAGTTGACTGACACAAGCACCACTGTGCCCACCACCACTATGACCACATTGGGTCAGCACAGCACTGGGTCTCACCCGAGGCCCACTGTAACCACTCCCTGGCTATGTTTGCTCAAGGCCTTGGGACTCTACAATCAGCAGGTGGTGAAGCCAGCCAGGTTTGTGTTCCACTCTTCAGAGTGACAAGTTACCCCAGTTCCCCGGCAAGGTCCAGAGGTGCCAAACAGGAGCCAGGATCTAGAGTCAAAAACCTTAGAAGTCTACCTGGTGTTCTACTGTATTGCAGCTGAACTGGCACTCAAATCACAAGACGTAGTCCTTCTTACTTTTCCCTCCCTTTTACAAAGGCAGAGAAGCCTTACCCTGTGGCCAACGCCACCACAGGTCCACGGGGAGGGCTGCCAGACTACCGCCAATGTTCCCTTAAGGCCCAAGGGCTCTTGAATCAACTTCTGGTGAATGCTGCCTGGCCTAGGACTTATGCTTCAAGTCAGTGGGCTCCCTTAGGCCCAGGATAGGTCCAGAAATCCCATCCAAGAACCAAGTCCTAGAATCTGGGACCGCCCCTCTGGCTCTAAGAGTCTGTTTGGTGCTCTAACACACTGTGGCTCAGAGGATACCTGAAGACAGCAAATCTCAGAGCCTCACCCAAGGCCCCTGACATAGTACTTGAGTATCACTGCTGGCTGTTTAAGGTCCAAGAGCTCTTCAGTTAGCAAGTGACAAATCCTGCCAGGACTGGGTCCTTCCCTTCAAGGAAGCAGGTTCCTTTCTGGCCCAGGGAGTGTCTAGAAATGTTGTCTGAGAGCTAGGACCTGAAAACAGGACCTTGCAACTCTAGCAACTCTAACCATAGCCCCATCCTGCTGCTGTGGCTGAGCTGGTATCCAAGATGCAATACAGAGTCCTCCCCACTATTTCCTCTCCTTTCCTTATGTGGGAGTAAGAAGTCTCTTTTGGGATGATGAGCTGTGCAGCCTGGGGTTAGGAAAGGGATAATGCCAGCATTGTCCTGGCTGGTGTCTCTGTAGGTCATGTGCCGCACTTCCCAAGTCCAGTGTCTCTTCGTCCAGTACAGAACTAGGACTCATGTAAAAGTTGCCGTTCTTGTGGCCTAGACTGCCTTTCAAGTTTATTAGCACCCCAGAGCACTTTCACCTGAGGTGGCAAGGCTTGTGGGGGAAGTCAGGTTCTAACTGCTAAGATCAGGGTTTCCCCTCTGGCTATGGCTGGTTTAAATGTTTCCTCCATAGGCAGATGTCAGCTGAGTTTGGTCCTATTTTCCTTTCTGCTATAACAGGACAGCATTGAGTTCAATGCCTCACAATTGCTGTGCCCTCCCACTGTCAGTGCCCAGAGATGCTCTCTGCACCACACTGCTGCTGCCAGGGATGCAAGACTGTTTTTTCTACCTCCTCAGTGCCTGTTTCAGTAATATGAAGTTAAAACCAGACACTATGAGGGCTCACCTGAAATTTAGTTTTTATGAAGGTGCTTTTCTTGTGTAAATGTTTGTTAAATTGGTGTCCTTGTGGGGAGATGATTGGTGGAACCTTCTATTCTGCCATCTTGCTCTGTCTCCTCCAGTTTTTTTCTTTAGCTCTTTGAATATATCATTTCACTACCTTCTGGTCCCCATTATTTAGATGGGAAGACAGCCATTAATTGTAGTGATGTTCCCATGTAGGTGATAAGTCATTTTCTTTTGCTGCTTTCAATTTTTTATCTTCTGTTGTAGTTGTTGTTTTTTGTTTTTGTTTTTGTTTTTTTGAGACGGATTCTCACTCTGTTGCCCAGGTTAGAAGTGCAGTGGTGCCATCTCAGCACACTGCAACCTCCACCCACTGGGTTCAAGCGATTCTCTTGCCTCAGCTTCCTGAGTAGCTTGGATTACAGGTGCCTGCCACCAAGCTTGGCTAATTTTTGTGGTTTTTTTTTTTCAGTAGAGAGGGGGTTTCACCATGTTGGCCTGGATGGTCTTGAACTCCTGATCTCAGGTGATCCACCTACCTCAGCCTCCCAAAGTGCTGGGATCACAGGCGTGAGCCACCAAGCCAGGACTCAAGATTTTGTCTTTGATTTTCAGCAGTTTGACTGTAATGTATCTGGCTGTGAATCTTTTTGTATTTATCTTACTCGGTGTTTGATATGCTTCTTGAGCATGTATGTTCAGGCTTTTATATCAGATTTTGAAAGTTTTGGCCATTATTTCCTCCAATATTTTTTCTAATCCTTTCTCTTTCTCCTTTCTCTGACTGCCAATATGTCTACATTGGTATACTTGCTCTTGTTACAGGTCTCCGACACTTGTTCTTTTTCTTTTTTCTTTCTGTTCTTTAGAATGAATTATTTCTGTTAATCTATACTCATGTTCAGTGACTTTTTTCTTCTGCGCTCTCAAATATGCTGTTGAATTCCTCTAGTAAACATTTTGTTTCACTTATTGTCTCAATATTCTTCAACTCCAGAATTTTCATTTGGATGTTTATATAATTTAGGTTTCCTTATTAAAAATTGCTATTAATTGATTTATTATTGTCAAACTTTCCTTTAATTCTTTAAATATAATTTCCTTTAGTTCCTTAAACATAATAGCTCCTTCAAAGTCTGTATTTGCTGGGTCCAACATCTGGAAATACTGGGATGTATTTATTGACTGCTTTTTATTTCTACCACTGTTGATAACATTTAGGAAAATTCCATTTTAATCATAAGTAAGAAGATGTATAAATCCATATAAATTTACTATTATATTTATTTCTTCTTTGTACAAATTATTTTTTAAAAGCCTAGAGCTATACTGAGGGAAACTAATCTGCGATCTTTAAACTGACTGCCATACCATAGTTGCATTTGAAAACAAGATCTAGTTTGTTTCTAGAATCTTTTCTCCCTTTCACGGCTTTTCTCTCTTTTGCATATACACTTAAAAGGAAAACAGTTTGATTGACTTAACTAAAGTAATAATTAATCTACGATGGATGTATAATGCCTCCAGGGAATAATTTCCTAAGATTAGGCCAGTTTCATCTTTAATTTACATTTTTATAGAAAAAGAAAATACTTGACTCAATGGAAGGCATTTTCATTGGTGGAAATGTCCATTCCATCATCTCTAGGGCTTAAAAATGATAATTCTTTGTAAGGGAATATCTATGCTGTAGCTATGTGACATTGTGACTATTCTGAACTTATCTATTCTATGTGACACCAGATTTTATATGAAATTTCTAGAACTAGACCAACTCCTCAACACTCTCTGGACCAGAAGTACTTGTATCAAAAAGGATAAAATCCATCAACTTCAAAGGAAACAAAACAGCATAATAACCCCTGATCGAGACTATTCTAATTTCTCTTCATTCATGGACGAAGAGTCTGAGGATGGCCCAATTTCCTGGGATCAGGTATTGCCATTGTTTCTCTTATGCAAGTATTTGCTACTGTCAAAGGAAGCCCAGCTGTGAAAGTTTTACTAGAGTTGTAGAAAACTTAAAGAATATTGTGTATTATCGTGAAAAGTAAAAATATTCTAGTTCCACATGTAGTTACGGTTTTCTTTTTCTAAAAGTGTATCTCTGTAGACATAAAAACGAAGCCAAAGTATATAGGGGAATAAAATATATCGCTTTTTCCTCCCTTGAGTTCAGATCGAATGAATTAATAATTAATTCAGAAAACATATTGAGCATTTTATGCACACCACTAATCATCCTGGGCACGAGAGATACAATGTTGAACAAAAATAGGCACATATTTTTGCTATTATGTATCTTAAAAGTTAATTTCTGTTACTTCTGCCATGTATAAAAGGCATCTGTTGAAGCTGACTCTTTCAAACTCATGTTTACTGTATTCAACTGCAGGTGACAAGAGTTGATTTCCATCTTAATCCATGTTTTTGAAGTTTCCTTAATTAGGGCCAACTCTCAGGAAGAGAGCAAATAGGGTCTCTTCGTGGAGACCTTATTTGAATAAAGAATAAAGGTTATTTCTTAAAATTTTGGGGTTACTTAAGGCATGCATCTTCTAAGAATGCTAATAATCATTTTTTTGTGCAAAACAAACACAATCTCTTCTCCAATAATTCTTCTCTATTCCAACACGTGTCTGTCTTTGTGATTCTTGATGGGATTCTAACGTGGGACACCAGATTTGAGGACTCTGCCTATATTATTAGGTCAATGGTTTTCCAAGGGTTGTGCCTAGGCCAGCAGCAGCAGCATCACCTGGGAACTTGTTGGAAATGTACATCCTCAGGCCCCAACCCGGAATCTACTGAATCATAAACCCCAAGAGTAGTGTCCAGAACTCTGTCTTTTAACAAGCCCTACAAGTAATTCTCAAAACTAAAGATTAGAAACCACTGCTTTTGAATATGTTTGTAAAGCTTCCATAGAAATCTGATAACATCAACACAAGTACAAACATATTTCAAAGTTACAGAGGAAGGAATAAAGATATTTTAAAGATTATTGCCTGCATAATCTAAATATTCATTTTCTTTTTAAAAAATAGGTCATGTTCAAAATTTTATAGAATATAATGAGTCCCTAGTAAGGACATTTATATTAGTGATTTCAGAAGAAACTTACTTAATGACCTAAATGGCACAAGAGCAGCAAGCAAAGATTAAGGGCACAGAAGTTTGTGATAGAATAAACTTACTCTGTGAGAAGGTATTCTAAAACTAGAAACTATTCAACTTCTTGACAACAAACTGCAGGAAGGTGCATAGTATTCTCTTCTTGTTTATTTCTCCATTCCTTTATTCACCAGTCAGGCATTTTCTGATAGGAATTGTATTATGAAACTATCATCAAAAGTTTGTTGCCAGTGTCCTTTTATTTTTGTCAATATTACTGATGATGAAATAATTAAATTCTGTCAATAACAAGTGGTGCAAAAGAGAATCTTGTCTTTGGTGTACATTATTTTGATAAAGGGAAAAAAACCACAAGTTTAGCTTTCTGTGGATGCTTTTTGTAGCAGAAACTTTCTGGAGTTCTTTCCCAATCCCCTACTGAGAAATGCCTTCCTCACCCACAGGAGTGAGGTTGGCACCCATGTTTGAATATCTTTATTCCATCTCCTACTACTTGGGCAAAACCGATTGAACTAAATGGACTCCTGACCCAAGAGATACCATCTGTGGCTTTGCTGAATCATCAGATCTCTCTCAGGACTTAGAGATGCAGCATTCTTGGGCTCTTGGAGTGAAAAGTCACTTTAGAGTTGGGGTTTATATGGCCGTGAGTTTATGAGAGAGGGCCAAACTGTGAAAGGAAATAGATCTATGGAAAGGGAAACAGGAAAAAGAAAATACTTGGCTCAGGGAGGGAGTGGAGGGCGGGGGCGGGAAGAAGGTTGTGGGCAGAGATCATGCATCTTTCATTTCCCAGCTTCAAGTTGTCATTCCTTACGAAGTGTGGGCATTCTTTCAGTCCCTGGGTTCTTTGAGACCATCTGTGCCTTTCTAATACAATCTCCTCTTGATTTTCTGATTTCAGTGGGTTCTGTTCCATGCACCCAAACATTTCCTGATCAAGATAAAACTTTTTATCCGTGAAATCATCTCTAAAGATTTTTATGTGGGAGAAAAAGACAAACAGCAACTGTGTCATCATTATTTACGGATTAGCAAAGTGCCTTTATTAAAACATCTCTAAATTATACAGCGTGGCACACCAACCCAGCTTTGCAAACCACTGATTTTTAAAACAATACCTTACTGATCGCAACTAAAGATCACAAAGACATTGCATCAGGGTCTTATTTCAATAGAAAACATCCATTTGTGAGAGTGAAACTACATACCACTCTCATTCACCTATTAAAACTTTTAAATTGTAATTTTTGACATACACAATGTCAGCCTTTATTCTGAGATGGACAAATGTCTTGTGGCCATTTTTAGAGACTATGGCATTTGTTCTTTACTTATTCTTCTCTCTCATAAATATGCCTATACAGTATGAAAACAAATTGTACAGATTTAGGTAAAAATTAGTAAAGTCAGTAAGAAATAATGATGTTTTCAACTGTGTGCGTGTGTGTGTGTGTGTGTGTGTGTGTGTGTGAAGAAGGGATGCCAATTGAGAGAGGTAGCTGTATCATTTGGTATTTACACAGCAGCTGGTTGACATAGCTTTACTTTCAAAAATTTTACCTTTACTTTTAGGACTTCTGAAAGTACACGTTTCCTACACAGGCTGACTAAATCAAACAGTATTAAAGACAGTGATTTCATGACCATAGGACTTCTGTTTATTGTATGAAGTCTTTGTTAACACAAATCTATCCTCATTGAAAAAGAACAAAAACATCAAAGTATCCTAAGGCTGCTGGTTAGAACACCACTCAACACATTGTAAAACACAATGTGTCTTTCTAGGAAAGAAAAAGTGTGCAAAACTCATACGAAGTAATGCTCAGAATGAAAATGAGATATTGCAGACTTTGGTCAGAGATTTAAAATATCCTTAGGAATCACATGTAGCTGAAAGTTTGCAAGGAAACACGTGTCATACTGGCTTCATGTGTGTGTGTTCTAGCCATTCCATCTAGAATTCACTCCTCAAGAATGACAACTGGTGGAGAATCTAGTTTAAATCTGCTGAGATTAGTAACAATGTTATGTTTTCCTCACACAGACTTGCTTCTCTGCTAGGCAGCTGGTGGAGATATTTCTACAGAAGAGCCTCTCACCCATTTCTAAGGAGGACTTTAAGCAAATGAGTCCAGGGATCATTCAGCAACTCCTCAGCTGCTCCTGCCACTTGCCCAAGGACCAACAAGCAAAGCTGCCACCCACCACTCTGGAGAGTAAGTTCTAGATCTTCCTTCAGAAAGTTGATGTGCACAATGTATGCAATAATAATACTAAACGCAGGATACTTATTATATACCAGGCACAGTTCTAAACATTTTACATTTATCAACTCATTTAATCCTCCTAACAATGCTACAAGGTAGATATTATTATTCCCATTTTACAGATGAGGAAACTGAGGCACAGAGTGATTAAGTGACTTTCCCAAGGACACACAGCTGGGAGGTGATGGAGCTGCCATTCAAACCTAGGCAAGCTGGCCCTGGAGTCCTTGTTTCTAACCACAATACATACTACTCTTCAATGAATATTTTATATTTGTCTATGGTTTATATGAATTAATTATGTCTTCTGTAGTTGACTCAATCGTGGATCAACATAAAAGGCCAGAGTTGAGAGGTGGCATGGTAAAAGAGAAAGCAATAGCATTGGAATCTGGAACGCAGAGCTGAGTCACGCCTTCTTTCCTCAGATACTTCGTGATCTTAAGCAATTTCTCCCCAAGATGGTTTCTTTTCCAGCCCAGTAGAAAGCAGTGATATCCTATAGGGGCTGCCTTTCTCACATCATGGCATGTATAAAAAATGAAAACACATTATGAGAAACCAAAGCTCAGTGGGCTGCTGTGGGATGAAGGTGACCCATCCAGGGAGATACCAGCCTCCCAGACGTAGCTGTCAGTCCCAGGAAGGGAAGGGGTCATTATGTGCAGTTACCTGTATCCCACTGAGTCATTGCAATAGACGAGATCTCTCTGAGGGCTTCACTGGGTACCCGTGAGGTTCAAATGGGATAACGTGGACAAAAATGTCTTCAGTAAATTTAAAGCTCTGTATATTTAAAAGACACACACACACACAAATGGTTGTTTGAGAACAAACCATGTTATCTAGTAAAAATGTGACAAGTAACTTATCATTGATATGAGGGCCTTAGATACATTATTTTCTCAGAGCTGTGTTTCTTTCTCTTTGAGATAACCTGCAATACCAATCATAGCTGAGCTGTTCAGCTACCCACCTCTAACTCACAGTGGATTCTGTAACATCAAGAGGCTTAACTGAAAATGTTAGGTGAACAAAAACATGCCAGGCCTAAATATCTAAGATTCCACATTCACTAAGAGAAAAAGAGCTTCATTAATAGTGAGCAGCTAAATAACTCAGCACTTGGTGGTCATTCAGTGAGGTTCAGAACACGGATGAAGACAGCACGGTGGCACCTAGGAGCATACCCGGGCATGTTTACATTCCTACCACCTGGCTTGGGGCTGGAACGTATAGGCTGCTCGGAAAAGGGTTTTGAAATTAAGACCTATGAAAAAAGTTGTATCTCCTCTCGAATGAACTTCTAGACACTTCTGGGGAATAGTCTTCCTGGGAAACATCCCAACATGTCACACTCACTAAATAATCCAGAAAGGGGCCGGGCGCGGTGGCTCACGCCTGTAATCCCAGCACTTCGTGAGGCCGAGGTGGTCGGATCACAAGGTCAGGAGATTGAGACCACCCTGGTTTATGCGGTGAAACCCCATCTCTACTAAAAATGCAAAGAAATAGCTGGGCGTGCTGGTGGGTGCCTGTAATCCCAGCTACTAGAGAGGCTGAGGCAGGAGAATGGCATGTACCCGGGAGGCGGAGCTTGCAGTTAGCTAAGATTGTGCCACTGCACTCCAGCCTGGGTGACAGAGGAAGACTCCATCTCAAAAAAAGAAAAAGAAAAAAGAATCCAGAAAGGCCAGGTGTGGTGTCTCACACCTGTAATCCTAGTACTTTGGGAGGGGCAAGGCAGGAGGATTGCTTGAGCCCAGGAGTTTGAGACTAGCCTGGGCAACATAGGGAGACCCCATCTCTACAAAAAGAAAAATTAGGCATAGTGGCACGTACCTGTGGTCTCAGATACTCAGGAGGCTGAGGTGGGCGGATCATTATAGCCCAGCAGTTTGAGGCTGTGGTGAGCTATGACAATGCCATTGTACTCCAGTTGGGTGACAGAGAGAGACCCTGTCTTAAAAACAAGAACCTAGGCCTGGCGCGGCGGCTCACTCCTGTAATCCCAGCACTTTGGGAGGCCGAGGTGGGCGGATCACGAGGTCAGGAGTTCGAGACCAGCCTGGCCAACATGGTGAAACCCCGTCTCTACTGAAAATACAAAAATTAGCTGGGTATGGTGGTGGGCACCTATAATCCCAGCTACTCGGGAGACTGAGGCAGGAGAATTGTTTGAACCCGGGAGTAGAGGTTGCAGTGAGCCAAGATCGCGCCATTGCACTCCAGCCTGGGCGACAGGGTGAGATTCCAACTGAAAAAAAAAAAAAAAAAAAAACCTACAAAAACATCCCTGACCTCAATCGAAAATGTTGCATTATGTGAATAGGGAAAGGCTTTAATTTCAAAAGTTCTTTTGAAATTATAGAAATGTATGATATTATACTGAAGGGAGGAGGACTTGGGGAGACATTATTAAGAAAATACTGTTCCGTATACTGAAACTCAACCACTAAGCACCACTTTTGAGTTTTTGGGAGTTTTATGGCCATGTACAAATTACATTTCAGATCTATTCAAAGTAGCTGCTCAGAAGTGGCTAAGAATTTAGTGGCCAGGTCAAGCTCTATTGTAATGATGGGAAACTTTAGAACCTGTCTGCAAGTTACCTCACGCCAATCAAGACTTCATGGCACCTATGCAGGGACCTGGGGTAAATTAGCAGAGTCCTGTGACCATAGGTCAGATACTTTATGGTTTCGAGGCTGTCCTTCCTACATGAAATCCAGTGAAATACGACCCATAGAGAATCTAAAAAGATTTGCTAACCTCTGAAGTTATGAAACATTCATTTTCCTGCATGGGTAGGAGCCCACAGGGGTAGGGGGTAGCAAAATAACTGAAGAAGTTTCAACTTTGCCTTTTGCCTGGGAAATGTCATACCCTGATTTGTCATTGTGCTTTCTTGGCATTTTCTGGTCTTTTGCAATTACCACTTCTCAAATGGGATGGCTTTAAATTTTATTAGATGTCCAGGTGCCCATGTTAATATTCAAATATCTTTAATTTATGTAATAAAAGAAAAGAATGGCATTTCCACATAGGGTCTATTTGAGGAAGAATGGGATATGAAACTTGGTTGAAGATTTTCAGGGAAGTTTCTATAACATGGGTATTTTTATTACATTAGAATGATGAAATAAATGATGATGTAGGTGTCTGGTCAATACATGACGTACAGTTTGCCATCTTAACCATTTGTATTTGCACAACTCAGTATATTCACATTGTTGTGCAGTAGATAATAGAACTTTTTCATCTTGCAAAACTAAAATTCTATATCCATAGAAGAACAACTCTTCATTTCACCTTGCTTCTAAACCATTTTCTAGGGATTCCATAGCAATGAAAATGTGGTAGTAGGGGTATGGGAATAGATGCTTAAAAGTTTTTTACCTCTTCTGAGTATACTACCAACTCTATTTTAATATTAGATCCCTGGGTAATTTAGAACTTATAGTTCAGTAAAGGTCCTCTTAATTTCACAAGACTATTTTTCTGTTACCAATTATATTATTAAAATGATCTAGGCTGGGCCTGGTGGCTCATGCCTACAATTCCAGCTCTTTGGGAGGCCAAGGTGGTGGATCATTTGAGGTCAAGAGTTCGAGACCAGCCTGGCCAACATGATGGAACCCCATCTCTACTAAAAATACAAAAATTAGCCAGACATGGTGGTGGGCACCTGTAGTCCCAGCTACTCGGGAGGCTGAGGCAGGAGAATCGCTTGAGCCCGGGAGGTAGAGGTTGCAGCAAGCTGAGATTGTGCCACGGCACTCCAGCCTGGGTGACAGAGTGAGGCTCTGTCTCAAAAATGAAAATAAAATAAAATGATCTAATTTAAAGAATGAACCTTTTAGAAAAATGCAAGAATGATGAGAATGAAATATTTTCTACTTTAACAAACTTTAAGAGGATAGTGTTTTTTGTTTTTTTTTTTTTAATTGCAATGACTTGTTAGTAATTTCTAAATAGGTAGAGAAATAAGCATTTGCTTTGAATATCCACAAGCCGATGAAAATCTCTATGTTATCTGTACTTGACTCTGAAAGCCATTTCCTCCTTCTCTTTTAATCTTATCTCTTCCCTTTTCTCCTTTATTTCTTCTCCCTTCATATACATATATATGATTCCACATATATATATGTGGAATGACCTTAGCATATGTATACACACACACACATATATATGTACATATGTGTGTGTGTATATATGTTTTTCTTTTGAATAACCTTACAAATTATACTTTATAAATGTTTTTAAAAAGGAAGCCTAGAAACATGAAATTCTAAAGATTATAAAAATCATTGCAATCATCCAAAATGTAGATTATTCAGATTTTTATTATCTACTGTAACACTTTCATTGGTCAGTTATCACCAATAACATCACTCATTTTAGTCACTGAAAATAATATTATTCTGGACATTACAAATAATTCAGACAGCTTTTGGAAGGAAGTTCTTCCAAAATGTGTACTCATTTTGTACACAAACATAGGTCTACAACAGGGCCAAACCTTATGCTTCCTATGTAAGAGCTACATTTTTGCCTTTGAGAAGTTTAAGATATGATTAAGTGAGAATTGTTACTAGTGACTGTCAGTGGATGTTGTAGTTTCAAGTGAGAGAAATTAATTTCTTTGAGGGTTGCAGGTGAGTCAGTCCCGGCTTGCCACAACAATTTTTAGTAAGCGGTAGTCAGAGTAACTTCCAAACAACAGGATTATTTGAAGAAAACCTTGTCTTAGTCCATGCTATAACAAAATACCACAAACGGATGGCTTACATAAACAACAGACATTTATTTCTCACAGTTCTGGAGGTTGGGAAGTCCAAGATCAAGGCGTTAGCAGATTCGGTGTCTGGTGAAGGTCGGCTTCCTGGTTCATGGACTGGTGAAGAGAAGAACTCCAGTCCCTTCAGCCCCCTGTAAAGGCCGTAATCCCATTCAACAGGGTGAAGAGTATATGACCTAATCACACCCCAAAGGCCTTACCTCCTTATACAACCTACCGCCTTGGTGCTTAGGTTTCAACACGTGAATTCTGGGGAGATGCAAACATTTAGACCACAGAAAATCTGTTCATTCTTTTTGTTAAAAATGTAAAAACTTTTTACTGCATATAACACTTATAAGACTGGGTGCTGTGTCTCATGCCTGTAATCCCATCACTTTGGGAGGTGAAGCAGGAGGATTGCTTGAGCCCAGGAGCTTGAGACCAGCCCAGGTAACACAGTGAGACCCTATCTCTACTAAAAATAAAAGCTCAGCCGGGCATGATGGCACCTGCCAGTTATCCCAACTGCAAAGGGAGCTGATGTGGGAAGATCACTTGAGCCTGGGAGTTCAGGGTTATAGTGAGCTACAATCACACCACTGCACCCCAGCTTGAGCCAGCAAAGTGAGAACCTGTTTCAAAAACAACAAAAATAACAAAACGCTTATTTAAAAATTCCAAATTGGGAGCAGTGGGCTCGCAACTGTAATCCCAACAATTTGGGAGGCTGAGAGGAGTGGATCACTTGAGTCCAGGAGTTCAAGACCAGCCTGGGGAAGATGATGAAACTCCATCTCTCCAAAAAACAAAACCAACAAACAAACAAAAAACAGAAAATGAGTCAGGCATGACGGTGTGTACCTGTAGTCCCAGGTACTTGGGAGGCTGAGGTGGGAGGAACACTTGAGCCTAGGAGGTGGAGGCTGCAGAGAGCTATGATAGTGCCACTACATTCCAGGCTGGGTGACAGAGAGATCCTGTCTCAAAATAAAAACAAAACACTTATTTAAAAATTCCATATCCCTACTGGCTGTTACTGTAAGACCGATTCTTCTGGCATTTTTGCCAACTAAGGCCGGAATGGAGGGCACTGGGCACTTACTGTGTTTATGATCTCCTTTGACTTAGAATATGGCTACAGCACGGTGGCTGTCACCCTTCTCACACTGGGCTCCATGCTGGGGACAGCACTGGTCCTTTTCCACAGCTGTGAGGAGAACTACAGACTTATCTTACAGCTGTTTGTGGGCTTGGCCGTCGGGACACTGTCTGGGGATGCTCTGCTCCACCTTATCCCTCAGGTAATCTGCTCTTTTCCATTTCAGATAAAGTTCGCTTCATTTCTCTTCACATTTAACCCCTGGAGGTATTTACGCCAAATTTTACTGGGACTTCGAAGAGAGAATATGGTGGCTGGTGTTTTCCTTAGAAAGAAATATTATTTCCCCAAAGCCCCTCTGCACTTGTAGAAGAGAAGAGATGCCCCAACATTAGGCTTGCCACATAGTAGTAGTGTTTTTGAAATAAAAGAAAAGGTGGCAGGGCATGGTGGCTCACGCCTGTAATCCCAGTACTATGGGAGGCTGAGGCGGGAAGATCGCTCGAGCCCAGGAGTTCAAGACCAGCCTGGCTGACGTGGTGAAACCCCATCTCTACTAAAAATACAAAAATTAGCTGCACATGGTGCATGCGCCTGTACTCCCAGCATTTTGGGAGGCCAAGGCAGGCAGATTACTTGAGATCAGGAGTTTGAGACCAGCCTGGACAGCATGGTGAAACCCCGTCTCTACTAAAAATACAAAAATTAGCTGGGCATAGTGCCATGCACCTGTAATTCCAGCTACTCACTCAGGAGGCTGAGACAGTTCTGAGCTTGAAGTCAAGAGGCGAAGGTTGCAGTGAGCAGAGATCATACCACAGGTTGCAGTGAGCAGAGATCATACCACTGCACTCCAGCATGGGTGACAGAGCGAGACTCTGTCTCAAAAAAAGTTGTCATTCAGGTAGTTCACCCAAGACCTGGTTGTTTAAAAGTCCAGAATCTCCCCATCTCCCTTTCTCTTGCTTTCTCTCTTTCATCATGTGATGTGCCTGCTTCCCCTTCACTGTCTGCTGTGATTGGAAGCTTCCTGAGGCCCACATCAGAAGCAGATGCCGACACCATGCTTCCTGTACACCCTGCAGAACCAGGAGCCCATTAAACCTCTTTTCTTTGTAGGTTACCCAGCCTCAGATGTTTCTTTATAGCAACGCAACAATGGCCTAATTCACTTGTCCTTCTTTCTATTCTGCCCAGAAGGCTGTAGCTCCTCAGCTACCTTGCAGGTTGGATTTTTCTTTGCGGTCAGCCAATGAGGGGCACAACGGAAAACTCAGGGGAGGAGGAGAGAGAGGCAGAGGTGTTTGTGCCCAGCTCCCTCCCGGCTCCGGCACCTGCTCTAGAAGTGGCTGATTTGTCATGGGCTACGTCTCCAGTGGACAGCGTCCCCACAGCTCTGTGGCTCACTGGCCTTCCTCCCTTTTCCCTTTCACCCCTAAGGGTGGCAATGCTTTCCTAGGATGCCTCTGGGTGCCCATTATCCCTTGTTTATACCCTTGACCCTGCCCACCTCTGTAATAGTCTTATCTTTCATGTCTCTTTATTTGAGCCACCACAGTGGAATTCTCCTTCTTGCCTAACAGTGTCTAAATTTATCTTATGGAGCAGGTAAGCATCAGGAGGCTGCCTCCTGTTAACATGTGCTGAGGCTCTTTTTCAGAAAAGAAAGGAGTAAAACCTGAGTTGAGGTCATCTACAGACGAGGTTTTCTCTTCCCTCTGAAATCTCTTACCGGGGATAATGATGGTGGACCAATGATCCCCACTCCAGCAAAGCCTGAGCTGGTTAAAATTTTCCACAAGCCTCTGGCAATTTCCTGCAGGGTCACTCTTGTTGCTTAGAGGCTCAATTGTTATTCAATGCTCTGAAAATCACAAAGGGAGCATTGGAAAAATAAAACCATTATGAGTTTTAATTGCCCTCATAATCTAATATCCTGGAAATATTTCAGGGCTTATGATTGACTAGAGGCGGTGGCCGAGGCCTTTTTTCTAGGTCACAGCAGTGGTAGCAGAATTATTTACTGCCTAGGAGCCTGGGAAGCAGAAAAAGGCTCTCAGATCAGACTGAGTCTCCCCTAAACAGGGAGCCCACAGCAAAGGTGGACTTGAGGATGGCCACAACATGTTACAGAGGAGAACTTAAGAGATTAGCTGGGTTTCACGAAATTTTGTAGACAGTTTTTTTTGCTTAAGAAAAGAGACGAGGTTCAGGCGTAGTGGTTCACGCCTGTAATCCCAGCACTTTGGGAGGCCAAGGCAGGCAGATCACCTGAGGTCAGGAGTTCGAGACGAGGCTGGCCAACATGGCGAAACCCCATCTCTACTAAAAATACAAGAATTAGCCAGGTATGGTGGTGAGCGCCTGTAATCCCAGCTACTCAGGAGGCTGAGGAAGGAGAATCGCTTGAACCCAGGAGGTGGAGGTTACAGTGACCCGAGATCGTGCCACTGCCCCGGGCAACAGAGCGAGACTCTGTCTCAAGAGAAACAAAAAAAAAAAAAAAAAGGGAGAGAGAAAAAAAAGAAAACACAAAAGAGACAAGGAAAGATGCAGGACAAGTGTGGCGGTATGCTAGAAAAATCAGTGATCTGTGGCAAGTTTTCAAACGTCTGCACAGAAGTGAGAAAAACGCTACTCATATGATTGCCTTTTTTAGTCAGCTAAATTTGTTCAACTGAAAGATCTACATTTTATTTTGAGATCTGGGGTTTTTCTTCTGTTTTATGATATTACAAATGTTCTCTATTTTGTGCAATAATAATCATTAGAAGTATTAGATGGGTATCCTTTAATGTCCTTAGGCAGAGAAAAAGTTGACTAACATATATTGCTTTTTAGTGATATTTACATACACAATGTATTTAGGTAGATACATATGTATACTCACATATTCACACGTACATATATGTATGCACACCTAAATGGCTATATGCATATATGTATGAATGTATATACATACAATCTATACACATATTATTTCTTGTTCCTTTTTAAAATTTAATGGTAACATTCTAAATCTGGAAACCATTTATGAGCTACTTCATAAATTGCCTTCTCTAAGAGAAGGGATATGGTATAGAATGATCTACTGGCTCACAAGAAATCATGAGGTTGACCAGTGGAATGACTCAACCAATGGGACGAGTCAATTACAGAAGAATTCCCAACACATTTCTTGTATTCTTTTGTGTCCCAGATACCTGACAAATATTATCAGTCATACAGTATGCTCCCAATGGAACAAGTCTTCAAGGTGGATTTCTTACTTATCTGATATTTAATAAAAGTTTACTTCGATTACAATGGGGCATGAGAATAAACCCCAGACGAAATATAAAATATATTAATATTTTATGAGGCATTGTTGTACAAACAGATGCAGATTGGACTTCTGAAAAACAATTTGGCCGAAGGACTGAGTTTGTATGAAAATCTAGGGTACTTGCAGAAATAAAGCTTAGGTTTCATTCTGTTCATTAGCACAGGCTATTCAAAACTCTCTTTTGTTTTCTGTTGTACACATTTTATTTGACCCTGGTTAAAGCGTGTAGTGGAAGTATTCACACACCCAAAAGCAAACTGGACTTTTAGTGATTGTGTTAATAGTTGTCATGGCATTTCCCAGAGTGAAAATTAAATATATTCAACACTGGGCCTGATATTTGATAGTTAAGTCATCAAAAGTTATGTCCTTCTTCCTTTCTGCCTTTTTTTTTTTTTTCCTGAAGGTTCTTGGTTTACATAAGCAGGAAGCCCCAGAATTTGGGCATCTCCATGAAAGCAAAGGTCATATTTGGAAACTGTTGGGATTAATTGGAGGCATCCATGGATTTTTCTTGATAGAAAAATGTTTTATTCTTCTTGTATCGCCAAATGACAAGGTATATTTTTATTTGTCTTGTGCTTTAAAGTCTTATAATACATTCATCTGTTACTTCAGAAGTACTGGTTCAAAAGTAATGAGGTTACCTGTGTAAGGGATGCCTAATGGAATGCTGATTTCAAGAATACACAGCTCCTTCTAGTAAGATATTAATTTTTTAAAACATCTATTCCTGGGTAGTTAGTGTAGTTGTTATGACCTTTTGTTCAACCTTCATGGTTGGTTTATGAACTGGGCACCATTTTATGTCTGGGGACTGAAGGGGTCCAACGTTCTAGCTACTAATCAGTGTTTTGCATATCTTTCTTAAATCACATGTCATTTTCTATCTTAAAGGCATTTAAAATTACAAAAATAAGCAGGTTAGAAATTTTGAAATTTGCGGCACATATTTTTTCAGCTTTAGTAATTTCTTTTATTATGCCAGTAGCTGATAAATGTCTACACATATGGGCCGGGTGCTCTGGCTCACGCCTGTAATTTCAGTACTTTGGGAGGCCGAGGCGGGCGGATCACCTGAGGTCAGGAGTTTGAGACCAGCCTGGCCAACACAGTGAAACCCTGTCTGTACTAAAAATACAAAAATTAGCCAGGCGTGGTGCTGCACGCCTGTAATCCCAGCTACTCGGGAGGCTGAGGCAGGAGAATTGCTTGAACCAGGGAGGCGGAGGTTGCAGTGACCCGAGATCGTACCACTGCACTACAGCCTGGGTGACAGCGAGACTCCATCTCAAAAAACAAAAAGAAAAAAGGAAAAAATAAATAGCACGTATTGTTTATAATTCCTAAATTTGTTCAAAATTCTGCTTTATGAATCAAAAAATAAAATGAATTTATAGATGGATAGAGGGATGATAGATGGATACATGATAAAATAGGTTTAATAAAATAATCATAGGATCCAGGAAGTGGATAGCTCTATATTTACATTACAATACAATTCTTTCAGCTTTCTATATATTTGAAAACTTTTTAGCAATAAATAGATGTCATGAATTCAAATAGACTACAAGTCACCTTTTGTAAAAGTTTTCTAATAAAGCAGGACTTTTCTTTGGCCTGAGGCTCAAACTAGGATGCTATGGTAATTTGGAAATTAGGAACGCCAACTTCTATTACAGTACTTACTCTAAAAGTTTAGGAACTTACCCTTCACAAAAGAAGTTCTAATCTCCAGAAGCATTAAAAAAATAACAAATCCCCACTTATACCCAATGGATTAACATTTCTGGGTTGGGAAAACTAAATTAGAAAGGCAACATACCAATAACTCAGTAGTTAGAAATCCAGTATGGTAATGAGTGAAAGAAATTCTGAACATCCAAAAATGTAGAGTTTATTCAGATTGTTTATGGGCTTGTCAGGGAGTTTAAGAGCACATGAGTTTTAAGAGCATAATTTCAAGATTTATAATATTGCCTAAAATAAAAGGAATGCATATGTTTTAGGAACTGCAAATGCTTTCCTTGAAAAATATATTTCCAGAGATGTTATTTTAGTAGTCACAGGGTACAATATACTTTTTATTATTATCATTGTGGTATCTCCAGAAAGAATTCAAAATTTAATTTTGTGTAAATATAACTTTTTTAGTAAATAAAAAGACAGTATAAAAACTACCACTATTCAAGACTCCTTCAATCATCACTAGACATTTTTGAAGTTGCATTCCATTCTTAAAGCATCCCAGTTCTCTTTTGTGGCAACTACCATTTTGGCCAATAGGCAATGGAATGGAACCATGACATTGACAAAGACTACACCTGTGTTCTTCTGGCTTCAACACTAATTTTAAATCATCCTCATCCAGCAGGGCCTGTCATTGGTTAATGGGCACGTGGGACATTCCCACCATCTTGCACTCAACTCTGAATTAAGTGACCAGGCAGGCAGAGGCAAATCTGCTTCAACTATCCAGTTGGTAGGTTGTTGATCTGAAGCATTCTACTCATCTGATTATCTTCTCTCCTTTATTCCTCAATGAACAAATGAAAATCAGTAGGGTAGATAAACAGATTCCATACTCCTGCTTTACCTATTCTTAACTATGATAAATACTGTTTAGAAAACTCGGCCAAGCACCTGAAAGCTGTTTTAAAGAGCAACAAGCACCCTCCACAGATTCAAATCATTGCTCTCTGCATCACTTTCAAACATGTATGGATCAGACTGACATCGTAGACACGTCCTTAATCCTTGTGTTTACAAGTTTTCATAAACCAGTTGACCTTTGGGTTTTGCATTCTGAGTAATCCTTAGCCATGACTAGGTGGATGCAAACAGATGTTGAGCAAGGGATTACTTAGTGCACCTAGGACTGGGATGTTCATTTCATAACGCAGGAGAACACTGATTCTGCCTTATGAGATGTTTCATAGTTAAGTGCCTTCATTCTACTAACTTTTCCACAATAAAATATTCTACATTAATTCTCAAAGCACAATGCCCAATCATGTTCAAAACAATATTCCCATTCAAATTCTTAAGTAAGTATAGGAATGGGAAAAATATGAAAGTAATTTTTAATTGTTAAAATCCCTGCCTCCTGGAACCATGGCCTTGGGGTAAAGGGTTTACAGTGTAAGGACAGATTCCTCAGTAGAAATATAGCAAAATAGAAGTCAGGGAGTAGATTTCAGATCTTGTGCTAACTGAGAGATAGGAGCCAGAAATTTCCTTTAAAATAAGATTTTAAGAGCCTTAATTGTATTTATTGCTTAGATATTCTAAATGTGGTTTGAAAGAAGATAACTTCAGGTGGGGTTAGTTTCAAAAATCACTTTAATACTGACCTTATTCCTTCTCTTTGAAGTGTCCAGAGCCCCAAGATGCATATAAGCAAATCTCTGATGTACCTTAGTGATTCTTGAGCTATTTGAACACTCCTCACTAATATATGCATAATTCCTCTTGTTATTTAAGCTGCAAGTTTGACCTAAAGCATAATAGATATTGTACAAACTTTTAGGAGTGTTTGATGAGTTTAATTTCTTGATTTTTCAAGAAACTCAAGGATAAAGAAGAACGTACACTTTTTTCCCAATCAATAAGAAGTCCTGAATGTTTGGCTCTAAATTACTTTACATAATGTGACAATAAATAGCTTTTGTTGAAAAACAAGACAAAACATTCTAGAATAAATATCTGAATTCTGGTATTTTAACAGAACTATAAAGCATTGTGATTATAATTAGGTTTTTGGTGTAACATAAAGGGGTCACATTGTTTTTTGTTTCTGTATACACCCAACTTCAAGTAAGAGATCTGCCTCCTGCTCTCTGTATCCTACAGGCTCTGCCTTACTTCTCAGCCATCCTTCTCCAAAAACAGCCTATTATTATCTTTTGAATAGCTGCTATTATTCTAATATGTGAATGTTACTAATATGTAAAATTTACTTTCACTTTTACACACACACAAAATGCATTTATCTCATTACGTTTGTGTCAAAATTTGTACAATTTTGGGTGATAGAAATCTATGAATATGCTTTTAAGAGGACATATTTAATATGCAGATAAAAAGTTTTTTATAGAATTGAAATCAGAGGCGCAAAGAGGGAAAATATCTTTTCAGAAATTGGACTATGAGTCAGTCTCTGAAATAAAATGTAATCTTTATACTCATAAAGTCAATTTCAAAATCGCACTTCTCTGTCATATAAAAGGGTTTTAAAAACCTTTGAATCTATTATTGTTGTCTTTTATAAATTGGTGGGTCTACTTTCTTAATGGGCAAGATTCTTTTACTGACTGACAAAGCAGTTAACACAGAATATTATGCTGCCGTGAATGAAAGAGGTGTTGAGTTTGCATGGGTTTCTTTTCCATCCAGTGGATTCCATACATCCACTGCTCACAGATTACAGGATGAATCCTAAATCCACAATCCACCTTACAGGAGAAGTGCCGAGTTAGGCCAAGAATAATTTTTTTAATAGCTTTTGAATTTCATAAAGGTTTACATAATTTATGAGTCTGAATTACAGACTGTCTCAGTAGCCTTCAGCTCTCTATGGAAGATTCTGGTCTACCTGAGAGTGCTATTTTCATCTAAATATGAAGAGTGCAAAAGACTTGCTTTGCCCACAGACTTTCAGTTCTACATCGTGTGTGTCTATAAAACCTAGAGGTTCTAATACACATCTAGAGTGCTAAAATGTCTTTTAAAACTAACATAACTCTCCAGATGTTTCATTTTCCAACAAAATCGTGGCTATTACTTATGTTTCATCAGTTATTTTTTAATTTAAAATAGAAAAGCCCAGAAGATTCACAGGCAGCTGAAATGCCTATAGGCAGTGTGACAGCCACCAACCGAAAATGTGAGTACCAAGCTAACCATACATGTAGAAAGTGCCATAGAAAACAGTTATGTCTGTTTGAAAATAAAATGTCAAAACCATATAGATGTCATATTTGGTATGTAGTTTATTATGAAAACCTTTGCAATAGGATTTGTAATAAAAACTAATTCCTATCCAGCTCTCAAATTTACTACATATTCATATCAATTTTACTCTTTCCTTTAAAAATGAAGTTTTTCTTAGTTGATTTAAACTAATTCCATTCAGGGGAAACTTCAATTAATGTAAACATTTGTGTGTTTATCATAGCTCATTTCTAAATATATTTGTGTGAAGATTGACGCTTTTATTTCACTGTGAAGTGTGGATATATCATTGTTTTCTCATCTTCTATCACAGTCTACTGAAAATTCATCACAAATACGTCTTATTTATCACACTGTCATTGAGATGGTAGAGTTCAAATCAATGATCTCATTTATTCACATCTTATTCTATAACTCATTTGTTCATTTAATTTTTAATTAACAAAGGTTGATGTTTGTTTCTATGATTTTTTCTTCTTCTGCATTTAATTGACCAATTTTGGATAGGATTTTATTAACCTGTGCTTATGTTTCTGAGTAATTCTTGCAAGTTTTTTGTTTGTTTGTTTTTTCTTTTTTGTCTGTTTTGGTTTTCATCTGTTACTCTTGAAGTTTTGCCCTATTTTTTCTCATCTATTTTACCCTTTTGTGACACAAACTTCTTAAGGTTTTAATGTTATGCATCATGATTAGTTATTCCCATTTTACCATAATAACTTAGCAAAGAATAAAAATAGCTAACATGTATTGAACACTTCTTATATGCTAGGCACAGGGCTGCACAGTTGATGTGATCTCATTCAATTCTCCTACAACTTAAGTAAGAATAAATATTATCTGAACTATACAGATGAAGAAACTAGTTGTTAGAAAGGTTAAATCACTGCTCAAGATTATATAGCTAGTCAACCCTAGCACTGGGGAACTAAAGAAATGCTAATGTATCAACAATTGTTTTGTGCTCATTCATTCATGCATGCATCAATGCATCCTTTCACATTGTTTTATTCATTGAAGAAATGTTTGAAGATATTCCCTGTTTCAGGCGTGTTTTATGCAATGCAGAATAAAATAAGCATGGTCTTGATCAGTGCAGAATAAAATAAGCATAGTCTTTATCCTTAGCTTGGGATGTAGTCAGGGATAGAAATACTACTAAGAACAAACACCATTATAACAACTACTGTTCTAAATGTTTTAGATACATTAACTCATGTAATTTATTTATTTGATTCAAAATTTGTCCATTTCTGCTTTTAGAACATTGCAAGTAATATTTTTTCTTCTAAACTTTTAGTTTCAAGAGTAATTTTAGAATGCTGGGCACATAGTAGATCTGCAAGACGTTTTTTTCTCTTTGGTTGTAGTCTTGAAAGAAGGATATGCCCAGTCAAACCAGGAGCTGAAAGAGGATGCTAGATTAGGGAGTAACGATGGTCTTCTTCAGACATTTTGTAGGCCTCCTATTTACCTGCTTACTTCCTGTCGAGCCTGGCATACAGAATGAATAGTAAACACATCCATATTACATTACTCAACTGCCCCTTTGCCAGGACATATTGAATTAAGCTTCAAATATTTGATGACTTGTTTTATATTACCTCATCCATGGAACTCAACTTGTGTTTCAAAAGACAAGATGCAAAAATTCAATCCACAGTCTGATTTAAATTTTACAAAAGCACAGTGATAGCACTTCCAGCCCCCATGTTTTACCACAGAAAACCTCTGATGGCTCAGAAACATGGAACTCAATATGACTGCCAAGTACATGAATAAAGGTAAAATATTATAGGTAATTCTGTAATGAGTACATTAAATTACCAGTGAATACTTGTCTTCCACTAATTTTTTTTTTTCCCCACATGAAAACTCTCTCTGTCACCCAAGCTGGAGTGTAGCAGCACAATCTTGGTTCACTGCAACCTCCGCCTCCTGGGTTCAAGCGATTCTCCTGCCTCCCGCTAAATAATGTTTAAATTATTTTAAGAAATAGACATAGCGTGTTCTTTATGGCTTACATGCAAATGTTTATATTTGCCTGTGGCTTGTTACCTATCCATGATCTGACATTTAGAAACCCATGATCAGAGATAATAAAACAACAGCAAAAATAGGCCACACTGGTTTCTAGCAGGGTATAATATTGGCTAAAAATCCTCATTTGGAATATATGCTATTAATACCAGGACTACATGTAGGCATGTGGAAATTACAAGTTTATTTGCATGTTGCAGTGTTGTCACATGTATCACTTCAAGTTTTTTTAAAATTTCCTTTCACAAAGAAAAGCTTTATCTCTGAAAATTGGCAGGAGCAGTTAAATGATCTGGTATTATTATTGGACTCTGAGCGTTTCCAGGCAATGTCAATAAGAACTCCCTGAATTCAATAATTCAGTATTTATTCTTTGCTCTTATGGCTGTTGCCTGAAATTTTCCCCTTTTTAGCAAAAACTAAAATAAGTTAGTGAACCACAAGAAGGATGTAAGTTAGTCTTACAGTGATATTTCTAAATATCCATGATTTTTAGAAGTAAAATGCACAGGCCATCTTTGAAACACAGTAAATGGAGCTATCTTCTAGATGTTAATTTGGGCTCTATCTGCAATTTACTGAAGTTATTTATATCACAGTGTGGGATATGATATGAATCAATTCATACTCCCCAAATAAGATGGCAAACCACATCATAACGCAATCTCCCTTGTAGTCTTAGGCTGTGTAACAGTTAGAAACCAGGAAGCATCCTCTTTCTATTTTTATTAAGCACAATTATTAGAATTATGCATTCAGGCCAGGTGCAGTGGCTCACGCCTGTAATCCCAGTACTTTGGGAGGCTGAGGCGTGTGGATTACCATAGGTCAGGAGTTCGAGACTAGCCTGACGAACATGGTGAAACCCCGTCTCTACTAAAAATACAGCAAAACAAGGCAGGCATGGTGGCATGTGCCTGTAGTCTCAGTCACTTAGGAGGCTGAGACAGGAGAATGGTGTGAACCTGGGAGGCGGAGCTTGCAGTAAGCCGAGATTGCACCACTACACTCCAGCCTGGGTGACAGAGCAGGACTCTGTCAAAAAAAAAAAAAAAAAAAAAAAAAGAAGCATTATGCATTCAGTTCTAACAGTAACAATAACTACTACCTACACCTGTCACACAACATATATGCAACTGAATAATTAATGAAAGTTTAGACTATGACAATTGATTAATGACTATTCTTACCAAATGGTCTACCTAGGCAGATTACTACCAAAATAAGTACTGTGCTTGAAATACTTTTTCTGCTTGTGAGTCATTCAACTCTACAGTTGAGTTATACTAACATGCAATTTAGATTTTTCAGAACAGAAATTCTGTCCATTAAAAAGCTGAACCCAATTATGATCAAAATTATTTCATTGGCTCTCTCCTGACCAGATAATATAGATTATGCAATAGAATTCCATGAAGACGGAAGCTTCTCTTTATCTTGTTCAACATCTAACTGGCCTATGCTGAAAGTTATCTTGCAGGAAGATGAAAACATTGAGTAATTATTGCAAAGCTAATTATGGGGCCAGAAATGTTGGTTGTGATTCTCTTGAAGTCACAATGGGGAGTGAATGGGGTGCTTCAGGGAAGTCATTAGCACTCACCAGAAAGGGAAACAAAACAATCACACAATGACAGAAAGCACACTGCCTTAGATTGACACAGAAAATCTAACTCACATAAACAGCTTTGCGAAATAGACTCCATTTTAATGACATTCCCCTGGGAAGTTTGTCTTGGCCCACTCAGTCTGCTACAACAAACTACCAAAGTAGTTTAGGTAAAGCTACTGGATGGCTTCTAAACAACAAAAGTTTCTTTCTCATGGTCCTGGAGCCTAGAAGTCCAAGATCAAGGTGCAAGACAAGAGCCAACTTTCTGGTTGTAGATGGCACCTTCCTACAGCGGGAAGTGGCAGAAGGGGCAAGGGAACTCCTTGGCATCTCTTTTATAAGGGTATTAAGTCCATTCCAAAGGCCCTACCTCCTAATACCACCACACTAGAGGAGTAAGTTTAAACGTATGAATTTTGGGGAGACACAAACATTTAGTCTATAGCAAGGATCTTAAATTATTTTGAAATGCATTACAAAAGACAGACGGGAAGGTCATCAGTGGTATTTGGGGAGGCTACAACATGGTTTTTACTTTCTTCTTTAGGCATAACTGCATAAGATGTTAAAATAAGGAATGCCAGCATATAAGTTATCTCATTAGACCAGTTAGCAAAACAGTGACCATACATTCAAGTGTGTTGGTTATCACACTTAAATCTCTAGTCCTGACTTGCTGAAACAAAGTGATGGTATTTCATTAGATGGAATATAAGAATGTCAAGGGTAGGGGGGAAAGCTGGTTGGTGTTGAAGGATTTGGTGCAATATGTAATGTTCCGTTAATGCTGCTTCTGTGTTTATTTGGTTCTTTAGGTAAAGTCATTAGCTTGTTAGCAATCATGATTCTGGTTGGAGACAGCCTGCATAATTTTGCAGATGGCCTAGCCATAGGAGCAGCCTTCTCCTCATCATCCGAGTCAGGAGTGACCACCACGATTGCTATCTTGTGTCATGAAATCCCACACGAAATGGGTAAGTTCAGCAATGGAATTACTGTTTCTGGCTTGTTGAGAAAGAAATAACATCTTTCCAGCTATGGTTTACTAGGATTCTTTTTCTCCCCTAGGATTGAAAGATGAGTACTTTCCTTTTATAATTTATTTAAACCATAGGAAGAAGAGGAATAGAAAAATAACTCCTGTACCTTGGAATAAAATCCAGTTAAACTCCTTTATGATATTTCCCAGGGCCAGAAATGACTCTTATTTGGATTCTAGAGAATTCCATATGGGAGAGAGTCATTCAGAGAAATACTTTAAAGAATTTTGACAAGGACTTTAAAATCTACATATTAAATGTGAGAAAAATATTAGGAGGGAAACTTTATCCATCATGTCAGCAAACGGGCCAGTAAGATAAAAATCACATTTAAATTAAAACCGGCCAGGCGTGGTGACTCACACCTGTAATCCCAGCACTTTGGGAGGCCAAGGCAAGTGCATCACCTGAGGACAGGAGTTCGAGACCAGTCTAACCAACAGGGTAAAAGGCATCTTCTGTTAAATGATAATTATATTTTCCTTTCCTCTTAAACTTCAGGAGACTTTGCTGTGCTCTTAAGCTCTGGACTATCTATGAAGACTGCCATCCTGATGAATTTTATAAGTTCCCTAACTGCCTTCATAGGATTATACATTATACTAAAAACAAAAAATTAGCCAGGTGTGGTGGCCCAGGCCTGTAACCCCAGCTACTTGGGAGGCTGAAGTGAGAGAATTGCTTGAACTCAGGAGGTGGAGTTTGCAGTGAGCTGAGATTGTGCCATTGCACTCCAGTCTGGGCAACAGCATGAGACTCCATCTCAGAAACAAAAACAAAAAACCAAACCATGGTTTCATCAACCTGACTTATACAAAATGTTTAAAGCCAAGCCTAGCACTGAATGACAGGCATGTGGTGGCAGATGCTCATAAATCTCTTTTTCTGGATAATCTTTGTTGCCCTGTAACTTTTTTTTTCTTTTAATTTTTGTGGGTCCATAGTGGTTGCATGTATTAATAGAGTACATGAGATGTTTTGATACAGGTAGGTAATGCATAAGAATCATATCATGCAAAATTGGGTATCCACCCCCTCAAGCATTTATCATTTGTGTTACAAACTATCCAGTTATACTCTTTTAGTTATTTTTAAATGTACAAATTAAATGATTATTGACTATAGTCACCCTGTTGTGCTGTCAAATACTAGGTCTTATTCATTCTTTCTAATTTTTTTTGTAGTGATTAACCATCTTTACCTCACCTCCACCTTCCCCTATCACCCCACTACCCTTCCCAGCCTCTGGTAACCTTCTTCTATTCTCTAACTCCATGAATTCAATTGTTTTGACTTGTAGGTCCCACAAATAAGTGAGAACAATATAGCCCTGTTCTTTGCCTCCCAGGACACAAGATGGGTTAGAACAGACATTTCTGAAACAGACCCAGAAATAGTAGAGGCTGGTCTGGCATAGGCTCCCAAGGGAGAGGGCTCTTCACAGTCTCTCTGCTTCCACTTTTGCACCTACATTGTCCCTAGGAAACTCTTGCCCTCTTGTGCTTGGAGTCCATTGCTCAAAGTCCTGACACTGACTCATTATTGACCTATCCTTCTTGGAGCAGTTTATCCAAGGTCCTTCCAGGGCACATTAAAATGCACCTGGTCTGGAAGCCATCCCCTATCTATGGTCCTGAGTTTTGCTACTACAACAGTGATACAGCCCCCAGTCCTCAACCCAAAACCACAGGGCAGTCTGACAGTCTGCAGCAGGCCAGCAGGGATGTTTCAAGCCCTGTTCGTGGGAACAGTTATGCAATGGAACTAGAAAGCTGGGTCCCCAAGCTGTCTCTTTATTGAATTTTAGTCTCAATCCCCCAAACTAAGAAGTAGATGCTCTCAGATTTGCTAACAGATCAATCTTCTCTTGGAGGGAAGGCATGGAGACAATGAGATGATTTTCCTATAATCATTTTCTAAGGGGAAAAATGTGTCTCCTAACCAACTTTTGCAATGCTTTAAAAATCTCATATTAAGTAGTTTTCTCTCCCCACAGCAGTTTCTGCATAAGTAAATAATAAAAGCCCATATAGCATCATGATTTCACCTGGCAAATTTCCAGGCCCAAGGATTTAGAAACCCTGGGACAGCGAGTGACTATTTTGCATTTATCTAAGTTGGAAATGTCACAGGATATCAAGAACTCAAGAATATGTCACAGACCTCTTGTATATACAATCTTTAGGAGCAGCCAAAGGAATAGAACTCTTGAAATGCAACTTCCTGATAGTACGATGAATGGGCTACAAATTCTAGAGAAATATAGAAAAGCATTTTATTTACTGATCACTCAACTCTCCCTATAAAATTGGTTCCAGTGCTGACATTTGAAATAGCTAATAGTGTGTTACTTTAGCAAAGGCATCTTCCGTTAAATGGTAATTATATTTTCCTTTCCTCTTAAACTTCAGGAGACTTTGCTGTGCTCTTAAGCTCCGGACTTTCTATGAAGACTGCCATCCTGATGAATTTTATAAGTTCCCTAACTGCCTTCATAGGATTATACATTGGCCTTTCCGTGTCAGCTGATCCATGCGTTCAAGACTGGATCTTCACAGTCACTGCTGGGATGTTCTTATATTTATCGTTGGTTGAAATGGTAAGCTTGGTGGCTTTTCTATTTGGGTTTTCTAAACACTGAAAATGTAAAACAGAGAAAAAAAAAACCCGGTAAAAATGGAAGGATAAATGAGTAGAAGAGAAGAATTTATAAAACAGTATAAACCATTAAGGAAATATTCTTTGTACTCCCAGAAAGTGCATTCTAGGCAGAAAGAATGTAATTTGAGGTACAGAAAATATTGATATTTTCTGTAGCGTTAAAGTGACAGGTGTGTGATAGCAGTTGCATGTAAAACTTTTTTCTTTTAGTGAATTTAAGTGGAAAGAATGAAATGTTTGTAATCTTCAAAAAGTAATCATCAGCTCATTTGAGTCCAGCTTTGTATCTATATATGATGCCTGTATTTCCAGTTGAAAAATGAAAAGTTCTGTCAATCAGCCAGCTACTTTATTTTTACAATGTGAAAGTTCTGTTAAATAGCCAGTTATTTTATTTACACAATGGAAAATAATTCAACTGAATTTGTCATTGAATTAAATCACTGACTTAATTAACCATATGTAATTTTAAAATAATGATTACATCTTTTAAGTTTTAATTGCCAAAGGGCCATTGCACTGATGAAACGAGAAAGAAAGATTTTTATAGTATTTGGTCTCTAAAATTGCAACATATGTTTCCTTTAGAGGTCCTTGTTGACCCTAATGATAACTCAGTCATTGGTTTTCTTTCTGTATAACCTGGTGAGGGAATTGAACCTGGGAAATTTCACACGGTCTTGCTTCTTAAATCCTGGTCTCCATAAGATAAAAGTCTTTTTGAAGGTCACTCTCTATTGGGCTTGTTTACAACTTTAAAAATATCTTAAGGTAAAATCATATTGATTATCCCCTTCTCATGGGTTGGAATATGGCAAATAAAAATGAAATAAAATAGCCAAAGAAGGATTTAAGGCTGAAATCAAGCTGAATAAAAGTCAGATATGTTATTACCTGTGTCCTGGAGAAGAAAAAGTAAATTAATCTTGAAGGCAATATGTGGAACCGATTCATTGAGATGGACTACTAGTGAAGCAGAATCCAACCATTGTCCTGGAAGTGAAAGAAATGTTTCATAAGGAAAAAAATATAGGAGGCAGAAACTTGTGCTAATACAACCAGAATAGCAGTGCGTTGTTGAAGTAAGTCGTAATAAGGGGATTCTCAAAGCAAACCCTGCCATTTTTAAACCCCACTCTAAGGCTTCTGAGTTTCCGGTGGTTTTTCTTAACTCTTATGAGATGCATGCAGATGAGGTAAACACCAAATGTCCTTCCATATTTAGAAATGTTCTTATATATTATTTGTGATGCTCTGAGAACATTCTAATTTTGATAATAAGGTGAAAAGTGGAGCAAATTTTGACCCAGCAATCCCATTACTGGGTATATATCCAAAGGAATATAAATCATTCTATTATAAAGATATATGCAGCACTATATACAATAGCAAAGACATGGAATCAACCCCAATGCCCATCAGTGATGGACTAGATAAAGCAAATGTGATACATATGCACCATGGAATAATATACAGTCATAAGAAGGAATGGGATCATGTCCTTTGCAGGGACATGGATGGAGCTAGCAGCCATTATCCCCAGCAAACTAATGCAGGAAGAGAAAACCAAACACTGCATGTTCTCACTTATAAGTGGGAGCTGAACAATGAGAACATGTGGACACAGGGACGGGAACACCACACACTGGGGCCTGTCGGGGGAGGGTGGGGTGGGGAGAGCATTAGGGTAAAGAGCCAATGCATGCCGGGCTTCATACCTAGGTGATGGGTTGATAGGTGCAGCAAACCACTATGGCACACATTTACCTATGTAACAAACCTACATATGTACCCAGGAACTTAAAAAAATAAAATAAAGCGGAGCAAATTTTACCCCTTTTTCTGAACCTATCTCCCAACCTGAGGTCAGTGTTATGGAATCCTGCGATTCTTTCAACTTGAGAAATCTGTATTTACAGTTTTTTGTGACTTTGAAACCACAGTCACTCACCATTTAATGATGTGAGCTATCCTTTGTTTAAACTAAACACTCTTGAAGGTAACGTGTGGAACACATCAGTCCTCAGATTCGCTCTTGAGCTTCCTAATTTTCAACTTTCGATTTCTAATTTCTCTTTATGACTCAGTTCAGGGCAATTGCTGGATTCTTTTGAAGTTTACTCTGTTTTTCACACAGACTGATTGTCTCTTTGAGTAGATGAATATCAATATCTGTAGTCGATTTGTTTTCTTTGCTTTTGTCTACTCTCCCAGAATTGACCTGGGAAGGTTATCAAGAGCCATTGGTCATGCAGAACCCTAAGCTAAATATGTCATTTTCCTTTCAGTGTTCCTGCTCCTTTTCTTATAAGGGTAAGCAATTGCTTGTAAGAAAGCAATGTGACTGATATCCTGTGAGATTCCAGCTGGCATAAATCTTGACCCTATTGCAAATGACTATTAGCTGAGGAAAAACCAGCATCCTGGCAGAAAGACAGGAAAAAAAAAAAACTTGTGAGTTTCCCGGGGCTACTTCCTATCATCCAGGTCGCTTGCTCTCACGGCCTTCAGAGCAACTTCTAAACAAACGCAGCGCTTTCACACAGCAATAAGTTTAACTGTTACTGTTCTCTGGGGCCATGCCAAAGAAAATAGTCGGTCATTTAAAGGGAAGAAAACAAGGTTGCAAAGACTCTGTGAAACAGCAAATAAAATAAATGCAGCAACAAAAGGGTAAAGCGGAATACTAGATAGAATATACTAGTTAATTGCTAAATCCTGGATATTAACCAGGCACCTTCTGAACAAGGTTAATGTCAAAAGACTAGCTAGATCTTTGTTTGTTTGTTTTAAAGAAATTGGGTGTGTTATTTCAAAGCCCCCAGAGAACAAGAACTAGAGACATAAATGAGGCCATTAGCAATGAGGTCAGCAAAGAAGAAAGTCCTCTCCAGGGAAAAGTGCCAGCCTTAATTCTCCAAAGTAGAATTGGCTTATTCAAGCACACTAACTCCAAATTGCATTGAAGCATGTCTAAAGGAAGTTAAGAATGAATGCCGCTCTGGGTGGCCAGAGGAAATTAATGCTCTGTTACGAAGATCAGTGTCCCAGACTGGGTTTCCTTCAAAGCAGCTGGGAAGACAAAGGACAGAGTGAAAGCAATTCATCTGGGAGGTGATCCCAGGGAGCAGAAGTGAAGGGCCGGCGAACTGAAACAGAGAAGGAAGAAAAGTCAATACCATCTGTGTTTTTTTTAAGTTGACCAGGACTATGGGAACACGATCACACAGGACCTTCTCATGAGGCTCAAGAAATATATCTCAGAATAGTTTACCTGGGAAAGGAAGAGGATTTATGTACAGGCTCTTGTCCCTGTGTTCAACACTGGCCCCACCAGCATTACCTCCCCATCTCCACTTCCAGGTTATATACACTTGAGTACTAAGAGCATTCCCGTAAAGGGGCTCAAGCCATTACATCAAAGAAGCCCAGGGCAGGAGAAAGAGGAATGCAGTGTAGACCAGAAACAAGACTCTGCAAAACCAATCAACACCTCCTTGGATTGGGTCTCTGCAGCAGTGATTGGGGTGAGAGATGGGAATGAGTGCATCTGAAATAGCACACGTGTGATGTCTATCAACGGTTGACCCCTTCCACTCCTCAAATGCCCTCCTTTCCTCTTAACACCCATGTCTCCCCAAGTCCCTTCATGGTGATAGCCAGCCAAAATACCACAAAGACTTAATACAAAATAATAAGTGGGAGAAGCTCTAAACCCTGCTGGCCCTGAGGCCATAGTTGATACTCATCATCTCTGCTCTCCAGCATCCAATCCTGATCCTCCAGAGCTCCAGGCAGCACTTGCTTGGGTTGATCTACATTGTTCTCCTGGGAGGGGCAACTTAGGTCTTCACTGAAGGGTCTGAATGTTCACTGCTTTGTCCTTGTTAGGTTGTGTATCTTCTAGTTGCCTGGTGACCATTGTTACCAGGCATCAAGAAGCACCAAGAGATGCTCCAAGAAATCTGAATTTCTAGCTGTGTTCCTTCTCTTCTCACCACGCAACAGCACCCCTAACACCTCAAGGTAATTGTTATAGGAAAGGGGTCCTAATCCAGACCCCAAGAGAGGGTTCTTGGATCTTGTGCAAGAAAGAATTGAGGGAGAGTCCACAGTGCAAAGAAAAAGCAAGTTTATGAAGAAAGTAAAGGGATAAAAGAATGGCTACTCCATAGAGCAGCCCCAAGGGCTGCTGGTTGCCCATTTTCATGGTTATTTCTTGATGATATGCCAAACTAGGGGTGGATTATTCATGCCTCCCCTTTTTCGACCATCTGGGGCAATGTCCTGATATTGCCATGGCATTTGTAAGCTGTCAAGGCACTGACGGGAGGGTAGAAGTGAGGACGACCAGGAGTTACTCTCATCGCCATCTCGGGTTTGGTGGGATTTTGCTGGCTTCCTTACTGCTACTTGTTTTGTCAGCAAGGTCTTTATGACCTGTATCTTGTGCTGACCTCCTATCTCATCCTGTAATGTAGAATGCCTTAACTGTCTGGGAATGCAGCCCAGCAGGTCTCAGCCTCATTTTACCCAGCTCCTATTCAAGATGGATTGCTCTTGTTCACATGCATCTGACATAATCACTAACAATTGCTCTTACCATTAGAGTAACTTTCTTCACTGTTGGTTGATCCATTAATATAGGGAGCCGCAAATGAGCAGGTGGTAGTGATAGTTTCAAGCTCACTGGAAACTTGATTGCTGGAGTTCTCAACCCCTGGTCCTGTTAGGAACCAGGCCACACAGTAGGAGGTGAGCAGCAGGTGAGCAAACAAACCTTCATCCCTACTTACAGCCGCTCTGCATTACTCACCTGAGCTCTGCCTCCTGTCAGATCAGCAGGGGCATTAGGTTCTCACAGGAGCATGAACCTTGTAAACTGTGCATGTGACAGATCCAGGTTGCACACTACTTATGAGAATCTAATGCCTGATGATTGGTCACTGTCTCCCATCAACCCCAGATAGGGCCGACTAGTTGCAGGAAAACAAGCTCAGGGCCCCCATTGATTCTATATTATGGTGAGTTGCATAATTATTTCACTATATATTACAATGTAATAATAATATAAATAAAGTACACAACCAATGTCATGTGCTTGAATCATCCTGAAACCATCCCCCTCACTTCCGACCCTCGGTCCATGGAAAAATTGTCTTCCTTGAAACCGGTCCCTGGTGCCAAAAAGGTTGTGGACCACCGCTTTCTTGTATTCCCTGGTGCATGCTCTCCAGGAACAGGGATCTGTGGTCTGACAGTACCTAAGTTTACAGGAACAGGGAGCATCAATTGCTTTATAATTTTGTACTGTTTCTGCCCTAATCTCCTTTATTTCCTTCCTTCTTACTTTGCATTTAATTTTCTCTTTACTTTCTTGCCGCTGTGTAAGAGTATCTCATTTTGTCTGAGAGCTGAACGTTCCTTCTAAGAAAATTCTCAGAATTGGAAATCTAGAGGATTTTTAAAATCTAGCTTCTCTAAAGTTTATAAAAATGGCGCAACTAGGAAAAAAAGCCCTCGAAGTATTGTTTTTTTCCAGCAGTTTGGATAAGAGAGACTATATTTTTAGCTAACATAATTTGTTATTTAAAGTATAAATTAGTTAATTAAAAAAAAACATAAATGGGTTATGCCAAAGGAAGGTTTATTTTGGATCTGAAGCAAAGTTTCAAACCTTTAGGCATTTTTCTTAAGGTTTTTAGATCCTGCCAAAATGGTGTTTCCATAGCAACAGGACTATAGAAACCTCAAGGGACTGTCACTGTAGATGTAACCAGAGATGTCCCTGCAATGGGGGGAGCTGGGCAACTGCCCAGGAATTTAGTACACGGATAGAACCCAGGCTGGTGGAGGAGCTGTAACTTAGGGAGGGAGCTAATGGGGAAGGAAGTACCTGTCCAATTCATGCCAAAACAAAATAAAACAAAGCCCAGGTGCCCCTCCAGGTGTATCCAAGGCAAATGAGTTGGAATAGGGGAAATACCCAATTTCAAACCCACTTCCCCCATCAACCTCCCTCACCATATAGGGTTCTAGATCTCTTCCCCCAACCCTCACGTTTTTTGGATGCTCTTTAAAACTTCATTTCCTCTCCAAGACTATCCCTTATGTTTATTCAACCTTATTTTACTTATCTAATAACTGTGCGGGTGGGGGGTGGGGGGGCCAGGAACCTCAAGAATAAAAAGCAGTCACTTAGAGCAATTTACTTATCTTCCCTCTTGTGAGAAGTGTCTCCCAGAAGTCATATCACAGCCAGACTTTTGCCTGGAGCACTTACAATTTCCAGATAATTTTCCTTATGTGAAAGGCAGGATAGAAAGTATTTTAAATATGAATTTAAGATCCTCTACCTTTAAAACATATCCAAAAATGCAAAAATCAAACCTGAGTATTAAATCCGGTCAATAAATAGGATTATCAGTATAGTTCATCCTCTCTACACTTATTGTAGGTTAGTAAATGTAGCAGTTTCAAGAACATGAATTGGGTAAAAACAAAAAAAAACATTAATTGAGTGGCAAACATTCACCTTTCTAGCCAGGCTTCTCCTCTCTTCTTCATCATATGAGTATAAAATTAAACTAAACTAGAATCCCAGACTTTTAGAATATTGATCCCATTCCCTCCTCCCCATTTTTCTTTCTTTTTCTTGTAATTTATTGAGTTTGAATGAGTCTTTATCAAGGAAATCTAGACTCCAAGGCAATTCAGTCAAAGATCTACAATCACCAAGGTGGGTCTGGTAAATGAATCCTTTCTCCATCCAAAGGATGAGTAAGTCTTCCTTTCTTTGAAGTTTGGCAATACCTAACTGTAATTCTGTTAAACATCCACCCACAGGAAGAGAGTTTGTTTGAAAAAGACATATGAAGTAACCTTGATATACGTATTTGTTTTCAACAAACATTGTAGTTAAAATCAGTGAGTTCCATTGGCATCATTTTAAATATCCTTTGACTGAGAAAGAAATAGCAAGTATTCAAAACTCATTTCAGGCAGCAAAATTAATGTAATTTAACATTGACAATTATTTCTTAAGAAAAGCAAGAAGGGTGAATCATTCTTACCAACAATTTTGAAAGACTTCTATTCTCTTTCTGTAAAAATCAGTCAAACCCCACACTTAGAAATTGTCTACTGAGAAAATGAGTAGTTAAGCCAACTTTGGTGAAGACTGACTTCTCTCTGTAATTAAAAGAAATTGACCATCAGAAATGTTGGTATTTTTCTACTCCTCATTCCTCTTTTCTTCTAATTTCTCAGATCATACACACACATACACACAGATCTTCCAAAGCAGTTATTTTAAAAATGCAGTTGGCCCTAGAACAACATAGGTTTGAACTGCATGGGTTCACTTACACTTAGATTTTCTTCCACCTCTTCCACCCCTGAGACAGCAAGACCAACCCTTCCTCTTTCTCCTCCTCCTCCTCCTCAGTCCCCTCAATGTGAAGATGAGGATGAAGACCTATATGATTATCCACTTCTGCTTAATGAATAGTAAATGTATTTTCTCTTCTTTATGATTTTCTTTCCTTTTCATTTCAGTTTGTTTCTCTTTTCTTTCTTCTTTTCTTTCCCAAAACAAAATAATACAAAGCCCAAGTACCCCCTCCAGGTATTTCCTTCCTTCCTTCCTTCCTTCCTTCCTTCCTTCCTTCCTTCCTTCCTTCCTTCCTTCCCTCCTTCCCTCCTTCCCTCCTTTGTTTTTTTGAGACAGTCTCACTCTGTCACTCAGACTGAAGTGCAGTGGTGCGATCTCGGCTTACTGCAGCCTCTGTCTCCCGGGTTCAAACAATTATCTTGCCTCAGCCTCTGGAATAGCTGGGATTGCAAGCGTGTGCCCCATGCCCACTGATTTTTATGTTTTTAGTAGAGACGGGGTTTTGCCATGTTGGCCAGGCTGGTCTGGAACTCCTGGCCTCAAGTGATCCACCTGCCTCAGCCTCCCAAAATGCTGGAATTACAGGCGTGAGCCCCTGCACTCATCTCCCTTATGATTTTCTTAATTACATTTTATTTTCCTTAGCTTACTTTATTGTAAGAATGTTGTATATAATACACAGAACATATAAAATATGTGTTAATTGTGTTATTGGTTAGGCTTCTGGTCAACGGGAAGCTATCAGTAGTTAAGTTTTGGGAGAGTCAAAAGTTATACATGAATTTTCAACTGTGCGGGGATCAGCATCCAAACCCCCACATTGTTCAACTGAACTAAAGGTGGCTGACGTCTGTCTTTGCTGAGCTTTACCACTAAGAATTTGTCTAACTGAATCACTTCCCCTAAGGAAAAAAAGGAGAAGAGAATTGTTAAATACAAGTTTAAAGCAGGTAACATCTTTGTCTCTCCTAATTGTGTGTGACAGTGATGTGCTTTTTATCTTATAACTCACAGTTTTCAAAAAAAATTTAATTTATCTTCTGCTGCAAACTGCTTCATGAATTGCCTTGGGAAAATCCCATTGGGAAGTGATAGACATATAAGGTTCTGCATTTGAATTATTCAGCAAATACAATTTTTAAAGCTGAAGATTTTAAAATAACCTTGAGAAAAGCCTCCAGGTTGGCTGTCCCACATAAGCTGAGAGCTGTGGTCTTTGCTTTCGTGAATAATAAGGAAGGTTAAAACAGCTATGTTAAGTTGTTTATTGAACATAAATACTAGTTGAAAAAGACCTAAATTCAAAACAGCTGGAATGAACCTCCCAATTTCAGGAAATTCTTGAGTCAACAGAGTGTTGAGGATTCTACTATTACTAATCAAATATGATTCTAAAATAGAACATATTCTAACATCCCTCTTTTGATTGATGTCAAAAGGGACAACCAAAAAAATGAATTCCATGAAAAAAAGGAAAAGCACAAGATAGCCATAACCAAACTTTTATGTGGACTCAACTCTCAGAAGATTGTTAAAAACAAGAATTGATATAGTATTTGTAAGCAAACATTCCAGAGGAGATGTTTATTCTCCAGAATGTTATAGAAAGAGAAATCCTGGAGGGCCTTTTTAAGACTCTGTGGCTGATAAAAGCTTCTCTCTGTGCATATGAAACTGTCTCCACCAAGGTCCAATCAGAGGGTCAGCCAGGTTCATTAAAAGAAAGACACTCCAGATTTTCCTCCGTCTTGTTTACAGCAAACGATCACAAATAAATTAGAAGTAGAAAACCCTGCAGTCTATTGAAAGGGCGGCTGGGCGCGGTGGCTCACACCTGTAATCCCAGCACTTTGAGAGGCGGAGACAGGTGGATCACGGGGTGAAGAGATCAAGACCATCCTAGCCAACATAATGAAACTGCTTCTCTACTAAAAACACAAAATAGCTGGGCGTGGTGGCACACACCTGTAGTCCAGCTTCTCAGGAGGCCGAGGCAGGAGAATCGCTTGAACCCAGGAGGCGGAGGTTGCAGTGAGCCAAGATCACACCACTGCACTCCAGCCTCCTAAGTAGCTTCAATCAAAAAAAGGGGCTTCAATCCCGCAAAAATTGATTAGTTTGTAGTTCTTAATGAAGCGTGAGGACATGAGAACTGAGTTTACGCTCAGGGACTTTGAGATCTAAACAAAACTCAGAATTTCATGTTTTATAGTGGAAAGTAATGACAATGAATATTTACCAGGCAGCAAGTGACATCTCTTATTGTCACATAGGTTCTTAGATCTAACCTAAATGGTGCTTTATTAAAAATATTGTAATACTATAATCTTTATATTATAATAAGCTAAAAAGCTAAACAATGATATTACAATAAGTTAAAAAGATAAGTAGTTAATCAGCATATTACAATAAGCAAAATATATCACAATAAGTTAAAAAGCTAAACAGTTAAAGCAAACTAAAAATTTTAGCGTTTTAGCTATCATGTTTGAGTCTGATCCAATTTAAGTTAATTTTTGTATATGGTGTTAGGTAAACATCCACCTTTATTATTGTTATTATTATTATTATTATTGTTAGAGACAGAGTCTTGCTCTGTTGCCCAGGCTGCAGAGCAGTGGCATGATCATAGCTCACTGTAGCCTTGATCTCCTAGGATCAAGTGATTCTCCTACCTCAACCTCCCAAGTAACTGGAACTATATGCACATGCCACCATGCCCAGCTAATTAAAAAAAATTTTTTTTTGTAGATTTGGGGTGTCACTATGTTGCCCAGGCTTGTCTTGAACTCTTGGCTTCAAGTGATCCTCTTGACTTGGCCTCCCAAAGTGTTGAGATTGTAGTATGAGCCACCATGTTCAGCCTGTTCTTTTGAATGTGTATATCCAGTTTCCCCAGCACCACCTGTTGAAAGGACTGTCCTTTGTCCATTGAATGGTTTTGGCACCCTTGTTGAAAATCAATTGATCATGTGTGCAAGACTTTGTTTCTGGGCTCTCTATTCTATTCTCTTGGTCTATATGTCTGTCTGTAGCCAGTACCACACTCATTTGATTATTCTAGTTTTGTACTAAGTTTTGAAATCAGGAAATGTAAGATCTCCAGATTTACTAGTTTTCAAGATTGTTTTGGCTATTTGAGGATCCTTTGAGATTTCATATGAATTTTAGGGTTAATTTTTCTATTTTTTTAAAAAAAGTGATTGGGATTTTGCTAGAGATTACCTTTAGTCTATACTTTAAGTAGTATTGATATCTTAATAATACTAAATTTTCCAGTCCATGAACATGAGATGTCTTTCCATTTATTTGTTTTTAATTTCTTTCAGCAATGTTTTTTAGTTTTCAGTGTACAAGTCTTTCACTTTCTTGGTTAATTTTATTTCTAGGTATTTTTTTCTTTTTGATGATACTGTAAATAAATTTGTTTTCATTTCTTTTTTGAATTGTTCGTTGTTTGTGTTTATAAATGCAACTAATTTTGTGTGTTTATTTTGTCTTTCAACTTTGCTAAATTTATATATTTGGATTTTGTTTTAACATCTTGGGAGTGAAAAAATATATACCTACTGCTTAACAAATTATTATCTAACAGAAAGATGTGTTCTACAAGCAGTATTTTAAAAAGTATAATGCATTAAAATGTGTACATTAAAGACACATTTACAAGTCAGAAGGATTCCCCAACAGTCACATAAGCCCTTTTCTCTTGTTTTGTTTTTGAAACCCACTGGAAACAGAAATCAAAATTTATCTCATTCAGGGTCTGTTTCCCCTTCTCCAATTTTAAGTTGTATGAATAGAGAAATATGCATTTATGACAATAAATAAAGGAAATCTCCATTGTCTTTCAATGTTAGAAATGATCATGTCTTTTTAAGTCCTTGTGCTGTGTGACAAAATCAATCCTTACATGAATGTTTTTGTTGGTCACTAGAGCAACTTTTCTGGTATTTCCTTAAAGTTTGTGATAGTGAATGCTAGGTACAAACTGGCTTGCTTGTTAGGACTAACATAGGTTTACAAATCTAATGCATCTATAGTTTGAGCATCATGATGATCACAGCTGTGAAGAGACAACCTGTGTGTGGTTTCATGTTTCTAACTATCTGGAAGAAAAGTAAAATGTAATGTGATTGACTTCATGGTGAAGCACTACAACTAGCAAGATGGCTAGAGGATGTATGGGAGAAGAAAGACGAACTCAGCCAGTTCATGTACGTTTTGGATTTATAAAGGCCAAACAGTCTTCCTAATTTACCAATTTTTCAGCAAGTTGTGATCTCATAGATGAATTTTTCAGTAAATTTTCTTGGAGACACTGCATGGATAAAGGATTATATAGATTATTAGGTTGGGCAAAAACTGTATAAACTTTTGGGTGCCAGTAAGAACCATATTAAATCTATCTACCTATATATCTGTTTAATGGAAAGACTATTACATGTCTCTTTGTAATCATTTTTAGTTGACATGTTATCAATAATCATCAAAAGACTCTAAAAATTGAGATAAAAATTAGCTGAATGCCTTATTAACATTGTTCTCAATATGTGAATAAGTGAATGCTCAAAATATTTTTTTCATTTTTTTCTCTGTGTTTGATATTAGGGAGATGTTCCAGTGACTCTTCATAATAGTGATCACATTTGGGAAAAAAATCTAGGTGTATTGGTGGTATAATATTGTGGAAAGTGCTTGGACTAAATCTTGTCCTGAGTATCAACAAAAGACTGTGAAAAAGCACAGTCTAGTTGGGCCCTAGACATCAAACACTCCAGTAACTCAAAATATGCTTTAGTTTTTCCTTATTTTTTATTTTTAACAAATTTTTAGAGTAACAGAACTATATGGGTAGGACATAAAAAGTACAGAATGAACCATAATCATGATGATTCTTCTCAAAATGGATGTGTAACTCTTGTTAAGAGTGCTTCTAAAGATAAATAATCAACTTTTTTTTCACCTAGACTATCCAAATGGTGCCCAGTAGTTACATGTGGCTATTGTGCCTTGAATGAGGCTAGTGTGACTGAAAAATTGATTTTTTTTAAACTTTATTTTTAAGTCCCTTGTCCCTACACATGCACAACCACCCCATGATAGACATCCTGCAACACAATGATACATCTGTTACAATTCACGAACATACCTTAACACATCATCACTCAAAGTCCATAGTTTATGTTAGATTTCACTCTTGGTTTTATACATTCTATGGGTTTTGGCAAATGGTCGATGACACATACCCACCATTGTATCATACGGAATAGTTGCACTGCCTAAAGGTCCCCTGTCTTCTGCATATTTATTCTTCCTTCCCCCAAATCCCTGTCAACCACTACTGTTTTTACTGTCTTCATGGTTTTGCCTTTTTCAGAATATCATATGGCTGTAATGATACAGTATGCTGCCTTTTCAAATTAGCTTCTTTCATTTCATAATACAAATCTGAGTTTCCTCTGTCTTTTTACAGTTTGATAGTTCATTTCTTTTTTAGTGCAGAATAATATTTCACTGTCTGGATGCATTACCATTTATCCATTTACCTACTGCAGGACATCCAAATTTGGTTCCTTCCAAATTTTGGTAATTATGGATTAAGCTGCTATAAATACATGTGAGCAGGTTTTTGTGTGAACAAACGTTTTCAAATCTGTTGAGGAAATGCCAAGAAACATGATTGCTGGATCGTATGATAAGGGTATGTTTAGTTAAGTAAGAAGCTGCCAAACTGTCTTCCAAAGTAGCTGTACCGTTTGGCATTTTCATCAGCAATGAATGAGAGTTCCAGTTGCTCTACATCCTTACCAGCACTTGTTGCTGTCAGTGTTGTGGGTTTTGGCCATTCTAATAGGTGTATAGAGGTATTTCATTGTTGTTGTAATTTGCAATTCCCTAATAATATAAAATGCTAAGCATCTTTTTATATGACTACTTGCCATCATACATCTTCTTTGGGGAGTCTCTACTCAGGTCTCCCCATTTTTAATTGGAAATTGTCTGTTTTCCTATTATCTTTTAAAAGTTCCTTGTCTATTTTGGATACGATTCCTTTATCAGATAAGTTTTGCAAATGTTTCCCCCCAGTCTGTGGCTTATCTTCTCATTCTCTTGACATTGTCTTTCACTGAACTGAGGTTTTAATTTTGGGAGTATATATTTAGGGCAACTTGAATCTATGCTCCTGGATCACAATCCTGAAGCTTGGCCCAAATAAATTATCCGCTAATATATTTTTTTAAATATATTTTAATTTTAATGAAGCCCAGCTTATGAATTCTTTCTTTCATAGATCATGTCTTTAGCATCTTGTCTGAAAAGTCATTGCTATACCTAAGGTCACCTAGATTTCTTTTATCATAATCTTCTAGGATTTTTATGGTTTTGCATTTTAAATTCAGGTCTATGCTTTATTGTGAATTAATTTTTTCTTTTTGAGACAGAGTCTCACTCTGTCACCCAGGCTGGGGTGCAGTGGCACGATCCGGCTCACTGCAACCTCTGCCTCCTGGGTTCAAGCAATTCTGCTGCCTCAGCCTCCTGAGTAGCTAGGATTACAGGTGCATGCCTCCATGCCCGGCTAATTTTTGTATTTTTAGTAGAGACGGGCTTTCACCATGTTAGCCAAGCTGGTCTCGAACTCCTGACCTCATGATCCATCCACCTTTTTGTGAAGAAAGACTGTGTCTAGATTCACTTTTTTTATAAGTGGATTTCAGGTTATTCCAGCACCATTTTTTGAAAAGAGGCCATTGCTCCATTTTATTGTGTTTACTCCTTTATCAAAGATCAGCTCACTCTATTTATATAGGCTTATTTCTGGACTCTCTGTTATATGCCATTGATCTATTTGTCTATTCTTTTAGCAACACAGTAGTGTCTTGATTCCTGCAACATTAGAGTAAGTCTTGAAGTCAGGTGGTGTCAGCTCTCCAATATTTTTCAGTGTCAGTCTTTAATATTGAGTTGGCTACTGTGGATTTCTTCCACTCCATGTAAACTTTAAAATTCGTTTGTTGATACCCATTAAATAACTTGCTGGGACTTTGATTTGGATTGAATTGAATCAAATTGGAAATAACTGACATCTTGAGGATATACAGTCTTTCTATCCTTGAACATGGAATACCTCTCCATTTGTTTAGTTTTTTGATATCCTTTGTCAGAGTTTTGTAGTTTTCCTCATATACATCTTGGGCATTTTGTTAGATTGATAACTGGGTGTTTCATTTTTGGAAGTGCAAATGTAAATGGTAATGGCTTTTTAACTTTAAATTTCTCCGGTTCACTGACAATGTAGAGAAACGCAGTTGACTTTTGAATATTAACCATGTATTCCACAATCTTGCTATACTTGACTATCAGATCTAGGAGCTTTTTTGTTGAATCTTTTACATTTTCTTTATAGTTATCATCTGTGAACAAAGGCAGTCTTATTTCTTTGTTTTTAATCTGCATGTCTTTTATTTCCATTTCTTATCTTATTGCATTAGCCAGAACTTCCAGTATGATATTGAGAAGCAGCGGTAAGAGGGCTCATCCTTGCCTTTCTTGGATTTTACTGGGAAAGCTTCTGGTTTCTCACCATTAGGTATATGTTAGCTACAGGTTTTTGTAAATGTTCTTTATCAAGTTGAGGAAATTACCTTCATTCCTAGTTTACTGAGAGTTTTTATCATGACTGAATGTTGGATTTTGTCAAATTCTTTTCCTACACCTATTGATATGATCATGTAATTTTTTTTTTCTTTAGTTGTTGATGTGATAGATTATGTTAACTGATTTCCAAATGTTGAATCAGCCTTGCATACCTGGAATAAACCCCCCTTGATTGTAGTTATAATTCCTTTTGTACATTGTTGGTATTGATTTTGATACTTTGTTCAGCATTTTTGCATCTATATTTTTGAGAAGTATTGCTCTGTAGTTGATCTGTTGGTGCTCTTTGTTTGTAATGTCTTTGCCTGGTTTTGTTCTTAGGGTAATGCTAGTCTCACAAAATGGAGTTAGGAAATATTCCTTCTACTTCTGCTTTCTGAAAGAGATTTTAGGGAATTGGTAAAATTTTTTCCTAAACTGTTTTGTTCATTGGTGAGCCCATCTGGGCCTGGTGATTTCTGTTTGGGGAGGTTATTGATTATTAATTCAAATTCTTTAATAGATAAAAGCCTATTCAAATTGTCTGTTCCTTCTTGTGTGGGTTTTAGCTGACTGTTTTTTTCAGGGAATTGGTCCATTTCATCTATGTTATCAAATTTGGGGGCATAGATTTGCTCCTGATATTTCTTTATTATCCTTGAATGTTCACAGAATCTGTAGTGACATCCTCTCTTTGATTTCCAGTATCAATACTTTGTATCTTCTCTCCTTTTTTCTTTTTGTTAGCCTAGCTAGAGGCTCATCTATTTTATTAATCTTTTCAATGAACCGGATTTGGCTTTGTTGAATTTCTATATTGATTACCTGATTTTAATTTCATTGATTTCTGCTCTTTCATTATTTTCTTCTGCTTACTTTTGGATTTAGTTTGCTCTTCTTTTTCTAGTTTCCTAAGAAGGAAGCTTTGAATATTGAGTTTAGATCTTTATTGCTTTCTGATATATATAATTTCTGATTCTTTTCTGAAATCCAATGCTCTGAATTTCCCTTTGAGCACCACTTTCACTCTTGTCTCACAAATTTTAATAAATTTTATTTTTATTTTCATTCATTCAAAACTTTTTTAGTTTCTCTTGAGATTTCTTTCTTAACTCATGTGTTATTTAGAGGTATGTTATTTAATCTCTAGTTCTTTTGGTATTTTCTGGCTATCTTTCTGTTATTGATTTCTAGTTTAATCCATATGACCTAAGAATAGAAGTTGTATGACTTCTATTATTTTAAATTTGTTAAGGTCCGTCTTATAGCCCAGAATGTGGTCTATCTTGGTGAATGTTCCACATGAGCTGGGGAAGAATTTGCAATCTGCTCTTATTGGATAAAGTAGTCTATAGATGTCAATTATGTCCAATTGATTGATGTCCTGCTGACATCAACTATGTCTACAGATTTTCTGCCTGCTAGATCTGTTCATTTATTTATCTTCCAATTTTTTTTTTTAGGTTCAAGGGATACATGTGCAAATATGTTACATGGGTAAGGTGCATATTGTGGGGATTTGGTATACAGATAATTTTGTCACCTTGGCAATCAATGTAATACCCAATAGGTAGTTTTACAGTCCTCATCCTCCACCTTAAGTAAGCCCTAATGTCTGTTATACCCTTCTTTGTGTCAGTATTTATTTCCCACTTATGAGCGAGAACATGTGGTATTTGGTTTTCTGTTCCTGTTGTAATTCACTTAGGATAATGGCCACCAGCTTCATCCATGTTGCCACAAAAGATGCAGTCTTTCTTTTTTATGGCCATATAGCATTCCATGGTGTATTTGTACCATATTTTCTTTATTCACTCCACCATTGTCAGGCATTTAGGTTGATTCTATGTCTTTGATACTGTGCATAGTGCTATGATGAACATATGGATGCATGTGTCTTTATGGTAGAATGATTTATATTCTATTGGATACGTAGCCAGTAATGGGATTGCTGGGTTGAATGGTAGTTCTATTTTAACTTTTTAAAGAAATCTCTAGACTGTTTTCCACAGTGGCTGAACTAACTTACATTTTCACCAGCAGTATATTAGCATTCTCTTTCTCTGCAACCTCACCAGTATCTGCTGTTTTTTAACTTTTTAATAATTGCCATTCTAATGGGTATGAGATGGTGTATCACTGTGGTTTTGATTTGCATTTCCCTAATGATTAGTGATATAGAGCATTTTTTCATATGCTTGTTGGCCATGTGTACGTCATCTTTTGAGATACGTCTGTTCCTGTCCTTTGCTTATTTTTTAATGGGGCTATTTGTTTCTTGCTTGTTAATTTATTTAAGTTTCTTATAGATTTTAGATATTAGACCTTTCTTAGATTGATAGTTTGCAAATATTTTTCCCATCCTATAGGCTGTCTATTTACTCAGTTGAGAGTTTATTTTGCTGTGCAGAAGATCTTTAGTTTAATGAGGTCCCACTTGTCAACTTTTGAATTTTTTTGCAATTGCTTTTGGAGTCTCTGTCATGAAATCTTTGCCAAGACTGATATGTAGGATGGTATTTGCTAGGTTTTCTTCTAGAATTTTTGTAGTGTTAGGTTTTACATTTAAGTCTTTAATCCATCTCAAGTTGATTTTTGTATATGGTGAAAGAAAGGGGTCCAGTTTCAATCTTCTGCACACGGTTAGCCAGTCATCCCAGCACCATTTATTGAATAGAGTCCTTTCCTGCTTGTTATTGTCTGCTTTGTCAAAGATCAGATCATTGTAAGTGTACAGCTTTATTTCTGTGTTTTCTAACATGTTCCATTGGTTGGATAATTACATCTTGTTGAATCAAACCTTTTATCATTATGTAATGCCTTTTTTTTTTTTTGTCATTTTTGATCATTGTTGGCTTAGAGTCTGTTTTGTCTAAGATAAGAATAACAGCCCCTGCTTTTTTCTGATTTCCGTTTCTTAATAGATATTTCTCCATCCCTTTACTTTGAGCCTATGGGTGTTCTTGCATGTCAGATGGGTCTCTTCAAAGAAAGCATACATTTAGGTCTTGCTTCTTTATCCAGCTTACCACTCGGTGCCTTTTAAGTGGGACATTTAGCCTGTTTATGTTCAAGGTTAATATTGATATGTATGGATTTGATCCTGTCATCGTGTTGTTAGCTGGTTGTTATGTAGACATCATTGTGTATTTGATTTATAGAGTCAGTAGTCTATGTACTTGAGTATGTTTGTATGGTGTCTGGTAATAGCCTTTCATTTCTGCTTAGCCCTTCCTTAAGGATCTCTTGTAAGTCAGGTCTGGTGGTTTCAAATTCCATTAGCATTTGCTTGTCTGTAAAGGATTTTATTTCTCCTTCACTTATGAAGCTTAGTTTTGCTGGATATGAAATTCTTGGTTGAAATTTCTTTTCTTTAAGGATTCTTTATTAGGCCCCCAACATCTTCTGGCTTGCAGTGTTTCTGCTGAAAAATCTTCTGTTAGTCTGATGAGTTTCCCTTTGTAGGTGACCTGCCCCTTCTCTCTAGTTGCCTTTAATATATTTTCTTTTGCATTGACCTTAAAGAATCTTATGACTATGTGTCTTGGGGATGGTTTTCTTATATAGTGTCTTGCAAGGGTTTTCTTCTCTGAATTTTCTGAATTTGAATGTCAACCCCTGTAGTAAGGTTGAAGAAATTTTCATGCACAGTATCCTCAAATATGCTTTCCAATTTGCTTGCTTCTTCTCCCTGTCTTTCAGGAATGCCAATGAGTCATAGATTTTATCTCTTTACATAATCCCATTTTTCTCAGAGATTTTGTTTATTTTTTTTTAGTTCTTTTTTCTTTATTTTTGTCTGACTGAGTTAATTCAAAGAACCACTCTTCAAGCTCTGATATTCTTTCCTCATCTTGGTCTATTCTGCTGTTAATACTTCCAAATGTGTTACAAAATTTATACAGTGAGTTTTTCAGTTCTATCAGCTCACTTTGATTCTTTCTTAAAATGGGTATTTTATCTTTCATTCTCTTGAATCATTTTACTGGATTCTTTAGATTTCTTGGAATGGGTTTCAACTTCCTCTTGAATCTCGATGATCTTTGTTGCTATCCAGATTCTCAATTCTAGGTCTTTCATTTCAGCCATTTCATTCTGGTTAACAGCCATTACTGGGGAGCTAGTTTGGCAGTTTGGACGTAAGGAGACACTCCTGATTTTAGAGTTGCCAGGGTTCTTGTTCTGGTTCGTTCGCATCCGTGTGGGCTGATGTTTCTTTAACTGTGGTGTAATTTGAGCCTGGTCAGTTAGCTTCATTTCTGGATGTTTCCAGAGGGCCAAGGCTTTGTGCAGGGTCTTTTTTTGTGGCTGAATTCTAGTCCTTGGTTTCATAGAGGTCTATATTAGCATAGTATTTTTGGTGTTGAAATTTGGGCTCTAATCCAGTATATGGTGCTTAAGAGTAATGACCAGTAGACAGGTTCTTAGCCACTTGGTTCCTCTGTATTTCCTTGTGTTTGCATCCATGCCCCTTCTCAGTGCTGAGCATATAGGCTCCTCTCCTACATGGGTGCTTGTCACAGATCTCAGCTTGGCCCTCTGGGGCTGTGCATCACAGCCCTAGGGCAAGCTCAGGCTTTTTGTTCCTTCCCCAGCTGGGGGGCAGCAGGGATGGGGACCTTGACAGTGGCAATGATGGAGGCCCTTTCACTTGTCTCTTGGGGCTCCACCCAAGAGAAGCATAGAACTGCTGTCAATTAGAATAATCAGCCCAGTGTGGAGTGGCTGCATTGCAAGCCCAAGCTGCCTGGTAAAGAGCAGGGATGTCAGAGGGTTCATGGGGAAGACAGTCTGGCCTCTCCTTCCTAGGGTAGCTGGGTTATGCTGGAGGAGCGAGTAAAGCACTCAGTCATTTTGTTCTTCCACAGACTGGTGGTAGGGGACCAGGTAGCACTAGTAAGGGAAGGTTCTGCTGCTACAGCAGTGGCAGAGGGGCTGTCAGTTACCTCTGGGAACTCCACGATGGACAGACACAAAGACAGACACAAAGCCACTTCCAATGGGAATGTTCACTGGGGTGGGGTGGCCGTACTGCAAGCCCAATCTGGGGGCCCTGCCTGGTAAAGGAGCAAAGTGATCAGGGTCTTTATTCTCCTTCCAGCCCAAGGGCAGCAAGGGTAGTTCCTCTGTAACAGCAATGGCTGAGAGTCTGGGTTGTCTCTGGGATTTCCTCCCCAGAGAAATGCAGAGCCACCACCAACTGAAGTACTCAGGTTGGGGCAGGGAGGCTATGCTGTAGACCCAGGTCAGGAGGTGCTGCTCAGTGAGGAGTAGCAGAGACAGGGACCTGTGAGGAAAACAGTCTGACCACTTTTCCATAAGGCAACTGTGGTTTACTGGAGGCCTACAAGTCTTAGTCTCTTTGCTCTAACTGCAGCCTGAGGGCAGTAGGGGTGGGGGCTGCAGCAGTGTCAAAAAGGACAGGCCTGTTGGTTACCTCTGGGGTCAGCATCCTAGAGAAATGCAGAGTGGCTACTGGCCCTAGTGCCCAGGTGGAGGTGGGGTGGCTGTGTCTGGGTCCCAGGTCAGTCGGCTTTGCCCAGCAAGGTGTTGATGGAAGTGAGGCCTGTAGTCTGTCTGCTCCTCAGCACTGTGGTTGCAAGAGAGCCTGGCTTCCCTTCTTGGTGCAGCTAAGACAGCTGGTGCCATGGTGTTCAGGAATCTAAAGCCCTTGAGGTTCCTCATGGGCCTGAACAGCGGCTCTGCCCAGACTCCATGTAGCTCTCCATGTCAGTCTGGAGGACCTGAGGGGAGGCCAGGGGGATCTCCTGTGCCCAGGATTGCAAAGGTCCATGGAAGAAGTGTGGGTCCCCAGGCACTCTTGCTCACTTAATGTTCCCTTTGGTGGGGACCCTGCCTTGGCTCCACTTCATCCCTAGTGGGCAGCTATCCTTTCTCACTCTTCTCCACTCTAAATGGCTCTCATTACTTACTTGATGATTCTAAACATGTTCTCCTGGATGATCTAGTTGAGGAGCTAGTCTTTACTTGCCACTCTATGTCTTCTCTGTCAGAGAAGCACAAACTAGCTACTTCTAGTGAGCCATCTTGGCCCAAAATGCCTCTGTTCATTTCTGATGGATGAATGCTAAAGTCTTCAAATCTAGTTGTGAATAAATCTATTTTTCCTTGTAGTTCTATCCATTCTTGTCTCACATATTTTAATACTGTCTTGTTACATACATACACATTAAGGATTTTATGTTTTCCTGGAGTATTAAATCGTTTTTTCATTATGTAATACACCATGTATGCTTCATAACTATCCTTGCTCTGAACTCTGCTCAGTCCGAAATTTAAGATCGCTACAACCACTTATATACCTTTCTCCAACCCTTTACTTACAATCTATATTTTCTTTTTATTTAAAGCATGTTTCTTGTAGATGGCATGTAGTTGGGTCTCGTTTCTTGATGCACTCTTATAATCTCTGTCTTTTAATTGGTATATTTAGATAATTGTTATAGTGACTGCTTAGTTGAATCAATAACTACCATATTTGTTACTGTTTATTATTCATTACCTTTGTTGTCTGTTGCTGTCTTTATCTTTCCCACTTTTTTTGCCTTTTGGTTTCTAATGAAGCATTTTACATGGTTCTATTTTCTCTTATTTTTAGCATATAAATCATGTTTCTTTTAAAATTTATTTTAGTGGTTGTGCTAGAGTTGCACTATACATTTACAACTAATCCAAGTCTATTTTCAAATAATATGCTACTTCACAAGCAGTGCAAGTACCTTGTATAAAATATCTCTAATTCTTCCCTCCTGTCTCTTGGATCACATATTCATTCATTTCACTTATACATGAGCATACATAATTGAATCCAATATTGTAATTATTAACAACTGTAATCTGTTAGATCAACTAAGAATAAGAAAAATAAAGGTTTTTATTTACTTTCCCTTATTCGTTCTCAAGTGCTATTCTTTTTTGTGTAGATCTAAGTTTTTGACCAGTATCATTTCCCTTCTCTCTGAAGAATTTTTAACATTTCTCATAAGGCATGGCTACTGGTAACAAACAAATTCCCTCTGTTTTTGTTTTCTGAGAGAGTCTTTATTTCTCCTTCACTTTTGAAATATAATTTAGTAGGGTGCAGGATTTTTAGGTGGGTGGTTTTTTCTCTTAACACTTTAAATATTTAGTTTAGTTTAAATATTTTAGTTCGCTTGAATATTTAGTTAAATATTTACGTTCTTGCTTGTACAGTTTCCGAGAAGTCAGATGCTTCTCATCTTTGCTTCTTTAAAGGTGAGATATGTTTTTCATCTGGTTTCTTTCAAGGTTTTCTGAAGTTTAAAGATGATATGCATAGATATAGGGTTTTTTTAAAGCGTATCTCCTGCTTGATGTTCTTTGAGCTTCCTATATTTACAATTTGGCGTTTGACATTAATTTGGAGAAATTCTCAGTATTGTTTCAAATATTCCTTCTGGTGTTTTTGCCTCTTTCTCCTCTTTCTAATATGTTATGCCTTTTGCAGTTGTCGCAAAGTTCTTGGATATTCTGTTCAGAGTTTTCTTTTTTCAGTCCTTTTTTTTCTCTTTGGCTTTCTGTTTTTCAAGTTTGTTTTGTAAAATCCTCAAGATCAAAGATTCTCTCTTCAACCGTGTCTAATCTACTAATTAGCTCGTCAAAGACATTCTTCATTTTTGTTACAGTGTTTTTAATCTCTAGCATTTATTTTTTATTTTTCTAATAATTTCCATTTTTCTGCTTACATTTTCCTTCTGTTTTCAATATTGTCTCCTTTTTTATTAAATTCCTTAATGTATTAATCATAGTATTTTAAAACTCCTGGTCCAATCATTTCAACATTTCTATTATGTCTGATTTTGATTCTGATGGTTGTTCAGTTTCTTTAAACCATTTTTTGCCTTTTAACATGTCCTGTAGTTTGAAAGGTAGATATGTTGTACTGAGTGAACAGAATTGTGCTAAATAGGCCATTAGTAATGTGGTACTAAGGAATACATATGGGAAGGGGAAGGCTCTATAGTCCTTTGGTAGATCTCAGTCTTTTAGTAAGCCTGTGCCTTGGACTATGAACTTCATTAGTGTTTCTCATTATCTCTTCCCCCATGTAAGACAGGATGGCTAGAAATGGCTAAAATTTGGTATTTTCCTTCCACAGGTAGATTAGGCTTTGATAAAACCCCAACAAGTTAGACTCTGGTTAACCAGTTTCTCCTGAGGGAAGATCTTGTTAAGAGCAGAATGCTCTGGTATATTTCAAAATGATTATTTTCCCTCTCCCCCTACCAGAAGTATAAGAAGATTTTTCTCCAGTTTTCACTGTGAGAACCCATGGAGCTCCTGGAGGTAAAACTCACAAAATCTAGGGGCCTTCTATGATTGGGTCTTCTGGAATTTTAAACTCAGAGTTGTCCAGGCTGAGCTTTCAGCAATTCATTCTTTACAGTCAGATTTTCTTAACCTTCCACTGACTGGTTCTAGCAGAGGTTTCTGCTACTGGGCTTTTGCTCTGGTAAGTTGTGATTGTCTAAGTCTACCTGCTGTCTCTCCAATGTCTGAGACAGTGTGTACCTTTCTCTGATGCATCTAAAAAGACTTGTTGATTTTTCAGTTGATCAGCTTTACTTGTTAGGACAGAGTGGCAATTGCTCATTTGTAAGCCAAATGGTGACTTGCACCGTCAGTTCCATTTTGTTCTTAAATGCTTGCCTTCTGCAAGGACAAACTAAGCCATTTACAAATGGACTGGAGTTAGAGACTCCCACAGAATGTGTGTTCCTCCAGAAATTAAGCATATTTAGAATGCCCTCAGGAGAAGTTTTTGAGTTTTCTTCTTTATCACATTTCTTAGAAACAAACATGGTTCTGCTTATCAAATGCAAATATATACCTGCCTCCGTGTGCACAATGACTTTTAGGACCCCTCCTGGAAAAAGATTCATACGTCAGTTAAGTGAACTTTATGAATGGAGAAGCAAATCACTTCTAAACATTCATAATGCCCGAAGTTATGCATTCCTGAGAGAGAAAAATACTTAAAAGTACAACCTTACCTTCATGGGAGACGTCTCTAAATGTCATCAGTAAATGAATATTGTTTCTATATTTGAATTGCAAATTTTATCAATGAAAGCTCTTTGACATCTTTATCTTGGAAGCGTTGGAGGCTGATCTTTCTTCTTCAGTGTGTATATTTATGAATCATGAATAAAGGTAAATGTTGAAATATTTGATAATGGGTCTTTAGTGATGCCAACAGGAAACCAGTTTCAGATTACGATGGAAATGGACAGCGAAGCCTTTGCTTGTCATGAGAGTCTGAAACTCAGATGTATAAGAAAGAGGGACAAAATACAAGTTCCAGAGGATGTGTTATAGATCATCCTTCTTTGTGACACATTTTCCCAAGTTTAGAGTTATCACATAGGACCAGATGCTGGTATTTTGTCTACTTTCCTGATGGTTCTCCTAATTTTCTTCATAAGTATTTATTTTAAAGCTTCGACTTGACTAGGAATGCAGTTTTAGGGATTGACTCAAGTTTAAAACATTTTCTTTTCTTTCTTTCTTTTTTTTTTTTTTTTTTTGAGATGGAGTCTTGCTCTGTCACCTAGGCTGGAGTGCAGTGGTGTGATCTTGGCTCACTGCAACCTCCACCTCCCGGGTTCAAGCAATCCTCCAGCCTCAGCCTCCCAGATAGCTGGGATTATAGGCACCTGCCATCACGCCTGGCTAATTTTTGTGTTTTTAATAGAGATGGGGTTTCACCATACTGGTCAGGCTGGTCTCGAACTACTGACCTCAGGTGATCCACCCGCCTTGGCCTCTCAAAGTGCTGGGATTACAGGTGTGAGCCACCGCGCCCCACCAAAACATTTTCTTAATGTCACTTTCTAAAATGTTCAGAAATGCCACTTAGCAGTTAGCCATCATAAGTAGTTTTCAATTAGGTAATAGAACTTGTAGAGACCATTCTCTGTGGATAAATCATAGTTTGTGGACTCTGCTGCATTTTAAGGCATTTCTTACCTGTGCCTTGATTCACAATTGAAAAAAGAACTCAACAATGGCAGACCAAAGGGATGCACTTTAGCTAAAGATTTTTTATTTCCAGAAAATTACAACTACTTGACTAACAACTCTTTGTATCTACTGATTTGGGTTGGACAACTTGTGAAACAAAGTGGTAAGAAAGGAAGTTACTTCTCTACTTCAAGGTTTCCAAGTTTCTGGCAGAAATCTAAAGAAAATTTATCTTAGCACTACCTCTGGGCAAGACACTTTGCTAAAATGTCCTCCTTTTTCTCTGTACCTTTATGTCATTGTTAATATGCTCTATTCATCATTTTCCCTTCTCTACTCTTAGAGTATAAATCAAGATCAGTAAAATTGCTCAATAACAGGACTTAACTGCCCTAGAGGAAGATGGGATTTTTCTTTTGTTTTTGAAATTCAGGAGGGAAATGGTGGCATTTAAACTCTTGCCAGAAATTTTAAATTTCTAACAAAGAAATAAAATAAATACTCTTGAGAATTAATTCATATGAACCTTTATTTTCCTTCAAAATTTACTGGCTAAAATGATGGAAAAATATATACACGTACGGAGATTAAGAGAAGGTGGAAAGCTGTAATTAGATGTGGTTTGAGTTTTGGCATTTCATATTTGTAGCTCTTGGAAAGACTTTCTGTAGGACTCTCTGGTAGTTGGTATCTAGGAGATATTATGGTTCATATGTTCATCCATAATCATACTAAAAAGAGCCAAGTATTGTCACAAAAGCAGGTTTAGCTGGGTTTCTCACCAAATTGATTTATGTGTGAACATGGAAAGTTCACATAGGCCACCGAAATTGAAATTGAAACTTTTATATCAGGATGAGAATCCCATTAAACTTTTTTTGAAATGTTGATTTGCACTGTTTGTCCATATCTATGAGCATGAAAACTTAGTCTTTTCTTTTCTTTCTTTCTTTTTTTTGAGACGGAGTCTCGCTCTGTCACCCAGGCTGGAGTGCAGTGGCACCTCCCAGATTCAGTCCATTCTCCTGCCTCAGCTTCCCAAGTAGCTGGAACCACAGGCGCCCACCACCATGCCTGGCCAATTTTTTTGTATATTTTTTCGTAGAGACAGGGTTTCACTGTGTTAGTCAGGATAGTCTCTATCTCCTGACCTCGTGATCCACCCGCCTCGGCCTCCCAAAGTTCTGGGATTACAGGCATGAGCCACCGCGCCCGGCCAAGTCTTTTCAAACACATATTGTTTGCCTTGAAAACTCAGAACCAGTAGTGATATCTTTTACAACAAAGGCAGCATAATAGCATAATAGAAAAATATGTGTATATATATATATATATTTTTTTTTTGAAACGGAGTCTCACTCTTGTTGCCTAGCCTGGAGTGCAATGGCACAGTCTTGGCTTACCGCAACCTCTGCCCCCCATGTTTAAACGATTCTCCTGCCTCAGCCTTTCAAGTAGCTGGGATGACTGGCACCTGCCACAATGCCTGGCTAATTTTTGTGTTTATTATTTAATAGAGTATGAGTTTTACCATGTTGGCCAGGCTGGTCTCGAACTCTTGACCTCAAATGATCTGCCAGCCTAGGCCACCCAAAATGCTGGTATTACAGGTATGAGCCACCATGCCCGGCCTAAAAATTATTATAGATTGTACCTTTTTCCAAAATTTTTTGGACCATTTAATTTTCATCCTCTTGAATTACCTGTTTAGTATCTTTTGCCTAATTTTCTGTTAGTGTGTTTGCTGTTATTGTTTATTGATTTATTAAGTGTTGATTATTGATTTTTGATAACTAATTCATTATTGATTGCATCATGTATTTTATCAACTTTTCATTAAGTGCAGTGACACTTTTATGCCCAATAGGACGTTTCTGCCATTGACATTTTCCATTTTTTTCTAATTAGACCAATTTGCCCTTGGTCATAATAGACAAGGATGAATTGCAGATAGAAAGGGTGAATTTCAGATAGAGAGTTGCTCTTTACAGTTATTTGTATGTTCAGTACAGTTACGGGGAGACCTGGTTTCTTGTCCTCCTTCTGACATCACAACAGTGTGACTGTGGGTGAGCTGTTATCCTCTCTGAGCTGATGTTTCTTCAAAACTGAGAGGAGTGAATAGTTTTATCACTTGCAGGATTATGAGAAGTAAAAGGGGGAAAAATATATAAGAAAGGATGTGCTAAATAGATGTAAATGAAAGGCAAATAAATATCACATAAGACTTTGTAGCCAGAACAACCTGAAAGACCTGGCAGGAAAGAAGTGCTGCTAGAAGACACAGCTAGGCCAGGTGCAGTGGCTCACACCTGTAATCCCAGCACTTTGGGAGGCCGAGGTGGGTGGATTGCGAGGTCAGGAGATGGACACCATCCTGGCCAACATGATGAAACCCCATCTCTACTAAAATACAAAAAATTAGCCAGGCATAGTGGTGCGTGCCTGTAGTCCCAGCTACTTGGGAGGCTGAGGCAGGGGAATTGCTTGAACCCGGCAGGTGGAGATTGCAGTGAGCCAAGATCGCACCACTGCACTCCAGCCTGGTGACAGAGTGAGACTCCCATCTCAAAAAAAAAAAAAAAAAGAAGGCACAGCTAACTGTATGGCAAGTTATAGGGTCCATTATTTTGATTAAAAAAAAAAATACAGGAGCCTGTTGCAACTCCTGAAGACATTGGATTCCATGTAAATGTTGCCTCTGGAGTTGTGAAAATATTCATGATGTTTTCTGGTGGATAATGCTGTCATCTATATACAAGAATAAAGAATTCTTGATTTTCTCACTGGGAGTAGGGTCACTGACTCTCATAAAAGATACATTCAATTTGATAGGTATTAAACCCTCCAAATAAGCAGCAGGTTTATAAGCTTAGGCTAGTGAGAAAAATAATAGATTGAACAATTGTTTTAAAAATTTGGGACAATTTTGTAATCCCAGCACTTTGGGAGGCCAAGGTGGGCAGATCACCTGAGGTCAGGAGTCAAGACCAGCTTGGCCAACATTGTGAAACCCCGTCTCCACTAAAAACACAAAAATTAGCCAGGTGTGGTGGCATGTGCCTGTAATCCCAGCTACTTGGGAGGCTGAGGCAGGAGAATTGCTTGAACCTGGGAGGTGGGGGAGGTTGCAGTGAGCTGAGATCATGCCACTGCACTCCAGCCTGGGCAAGAAGAGTGAAATTCTGTCTCAAAAATAAATAAATAAATAAATAATAAATAATTGGGACATTTTTTGGATTTAGTCAAAACAGCAACAGCTTGAAATTCTGCTATAATTTCCAAGATATTAATTCTAGCTCTGTGTTTTTGTACCTAAAACATTTTGGTGATTAAATCGACCCTAATCTAGGGTCTACTTCTCCCCAGCCAAAGACCCTTCCTGGAAGTGTGAGGCAAAGATGGAAATTCAAAAATGAGCTTTTCTAAAATGTAGGTTCATGAAGATACTGATGATTTGAAAATTCATCTCAAATTGTATCTCTTGAACCAGAACCGTTTTTACTACCATGCTTCTATCTTGCCTGAAATATTTTTCTCTGTAATAATCCACCCGAAACAAGCATGATGGCTCAATAGATGACCTATACTTTATAAGTCATTGCCAACAAAACCTTTCCAGAAACTACTTCTACTGTGTACTTTATCAAAGACTCACAACAGCCAGGTGGCAGTGGGGACAGAGATGGGATATGCTATTAATTCAGCCATGTTTTATCAAAGGTAATTAATAATCTTGTTTGAAAAATGAGGAGAAGGAGGAGGAGAGGGAACTACTCCAGGTCTTATTCCATATTTGGAAATTAGATTAATCAAAGTTTGAGCCTGTAAATGACCACAGAGGGTATAACTGCATCTCCTCACAGATGCAGTTTGAGATGCAGCTTACTGGGATAAAGGAAGGTGGTGGCCTATGTTGTCTGGCTTTGGAGAAAACTATTAAAAAATACTTAAAACTGTTGAGAAGCAAAGGTATTGGGGCTGAGTGTGGTGGCTTGTGCCTGTAATTCCAACACTTTGGAAGCCTGAGGTGGGAAGATCAGTTGAGCCCCAGTGTTTGAGATCAGCCTGGGCAACATAGCAAGAGATCGTCTCTACTGAAAATTTTAAAATTAGCTGGGTAGGGTAGTGTGCACCTACAGTTTTAGCTACTCAGGAGGCTGAAGTGGGAGGATTGCTTGAGCCCAAGAGTTCAAAGCTACAGTGAGCTATGATCACATCACTGCACTCTAGCCTGGGCAACAGTGAGACCCTGAATCAAAAAAAAAAAAAAAAAAAAGAAAGAAAGAAAAAAAAAGTATTGGAAATTTCCAATGCATGTACCTTGTTAATCCCTCAAGAGTACCATCAAATGCAAGCTCTTTGAGAACAAATATTATTTCTTCCCTACACATATAAGCCTTAATATAACCTAGAATTCTGCCATGTCCACTGTGGATGTTGAATTAATATCAAGGCATCTAGAAACCAAAACACTGTAAATGTTGAGCTAATATCAAGGCATTTAGTAAATGAAAGATACTCATTCACTACATAGGAAGAAATGGGGAAAGTTCATCATAAATCCATTGTTAACTGTATGAGCAACTTGTAACAATTACATCTAGTTCAAACATTAAATAAATGGAATTTAAAGCATATATGTAATATATAAAACATAAAATCAAATGTTTCAGCTCTTCTTGCTAAGGCATTTTACTACAAAATTGAAAATATAGACTATGTTTTATCCACATTCCATAGATTTTCCAAAATGTCATTTTGAATTTATAATTGATGAATTAGATAAGATTTTTCTAATGTATAGGATGTTTAAACATGGCATAAAGACACGAAAAGGGCATATAATTTGTTTAAAATGGTCCACCCAGGAGAGCAGTTCTGGAACCTACTTTGTTGTTGAGTCCATTGCTCCATGCTGGGATGTGAGATGGCGGGTCATAGTAAACCACACTCATGCCATTGAAGTAACTACCTAAGATGAAGAAATATCTCAAACAGAGCATTCAAGATGCTCCTTTCCATGTACTTAAAAATGTGTCAACCTGGCCGGGCATGGTGGCTCATGTCTGTAATCCCAGCACTTTGGGAGGCCAAGGCAGGTGGATCACCGGAGGTCAGGAGTTCAAGACCAGCCTGGCCAACATGACAAAACCCTGTCTCTACTAAAAATACAAAATTAGCCAAGCATGGTGGTGGATGCCTATAGTCCCAGCTACTCGGGAGGCTGAGGCAAGAGAATCGCCAGAACCCGGGAGGCAGAGGTTGCAGTGAGCCGAGATCGTGCCACTGTACTCCGGCCTAGGAGACAAGAGTGAAACTCCATCTCAAAAAAAAAAAAAAAGGGGGTCAAACCATTTTCTATTGCCATAAACCTAAAGTCCGTGGTCATTCATTTGAACCATAAAATCATCTGAGTCGTTCTCTACTGGAAGTGATTTTTATCCCCCAGGGAACATTTGACCATGTCTGGAGGCATTTTTGGTTGTCATGATTGGGGGCAGAGGTACAGCTGACATCTAGTAGGAGCCAGAGATACTGCTACACATCCTCTAATGGACAGGAGAGGGGTCTCACAAAAAAGGATTATCTGGCCCAAAATGGCAAGATTGAGTTAAATCTCCAGTCCTTGTTGACCCGAGCCTGTGCCCCAATAGAAACGACTGTGTAATGAAAGAGGTATGCTTGCTCTGACCTCAGGGTGAGGGCTCTGAAATAATTTGAGACAAATACACCTTGGGGCACTTCACATACATGCTTGAGTGAACCTTTCCCTCTTAATGGTGTTAGGGCATTTCACAAACATGAAATAGTTGTCATGTTGTTTCTCTGAGAATAAAATATAGCCACAGGACAGCCTGGTCAACAGAATGAAACTCTGTCTTTACCAAAAGACACAAAAATCACCCGAGTGTGGTGGCACATGCCTGTAGTCCTAGCTACTCAGGAGGCTGAGGTAGGAGAATCGCTTGAACCCAGGAGGCAGACGTTGCAGTGAGCCAAGATCCCACCACTGCACTCCAGCCTGGGTGACAGAGTGAAACTCTGTCTCAAAAAAATAAATTTTATATATATAGATATATATACACACAAACACACATCATATATATGTGTATATATGTATATATGTGTGGGTATATATGTGTGTGTGTATGTTTATATCTATATAGCCACAGGAGATAATGTCCTCACTGTTCTAAAGATCAGGAAGACCTTAGTCATCCCTCTCTCTCTCCTTTTCTTCCTCCCTTCCCCCCATATATATGTATATATGCTTGGTCATATATACATATATGCCTTACATCAACCCGTGCATATAGTAGTTTTATAAACCTAATAGAACAGTCCAAAATAATGCCTTTCATGCATTATCTACTTCACATTTAAACATTTTCTGAAAAGTAAGAGTTGGGCTTGTTTTTGGTTGGTAACTATGTCATTTTAAGACTTCTGCCAAAGGCCAGGTGCAGTGGTTCATGCCTATAATCCCCAGCACTTCAGGCAGGCTGCTTGAGCCCAGGAGCTCGAGCCCAGTCTGGACAACATAGGGAAACCCCATCTCTACAAAAAATGCAAACATTAGCTGGTCGCCGTGGCTCGCACCTGGAAGGCTGAGGTGAGAGGATCACTTGAGCCCAGGAGGTAGCAGTGAAATGTGATCACAGGCATTGCACTCCAGCCTGGGTGACAGAGCAAAGACCCTGCCTCAAAAGAAAAGAAAAGAAAAGAAAAGAAAAAAAAAAAGACTGCCAATTCTGGGATCCTCATAAGCACAATCAAATGGCTTAATTTTAGCTTACATTTCAAAGTCATGGTAGAGTAGGTATTCAGCATTTTGTAACTGTTTTGGGAATTTTAAAGGTTATTAAGTTCTGAATAACAGTCGCTCATGTTTTCCCACCAAGCTTTTCCCAGCAGTTGAATATATCTGGATCTTATTCTGGTTTTTTATTCTTTTTTTAGCTTCCTGAAATGACTCATGTTCAAACACAACGACCCTGGATGATGTTTCTCCTGCAAAATTTTGGATTGATCCTAGGTTGGCTTTCTCTCCTACTCTTGGCTATATATGAGCAAAATATTAAAATATAAGTTAGGATCGTCAACATCTTTCAAAAATGCATTTATATAATCTTACTTTGTTTCTTTCATTGCACTCTATAGTGATTTTTAAATTAAGAATTTTTTATCTTAGGCAAAGTGTGTATCTTTCAATTCATTAACTTATTAATTTTATAATGCAGTTTTATTTTTGGAAACATAAATATCAGACCGTCCTTAATTGAAATTTTGTCTTTGGTTTCCAACACCATGATGAAATTCTTGCTTTTTAAAAAGTAGTTGGTAAATTCTGCATGAATTCTAGTAAATTTTTAAAAAATAGACTGTTTCCCTAAGAAAGAATGTTTGTTTGTAGCATTTAAAGGGGACAGATGCCTGTTGGGATAAAATCAACTGCTACTTCTTTGATGTTAATTTTTTTTCCCTGTGCAATTATAAACTGTAAGCAAGTTAAGTGACAAGCAAATGTAATAAAGACTAGTTTTAATATGGTGGTTTTTATTACCTTCTATTACTGGATGTCAGATTCTGAGTCATCTCTTAAAAACCCAATATATAGTTCACCCACTGACTCTAGAGCGCTCATGAACAAGCCATCTTGGGAGGCCTAAAGGATAACATGTCAGCATTCTTCTGTGTAAGTCGTCAAATGAAATCTGTTCCAGGCAAGGGGAGCTGGAAACACAAGATGAAGTTCAAAATTTTTAAAATAACAAAACTGGAGTCAGGCAGTAGATGAATGCCTAAACTCTCACAGATTTAACAGAGGATATTTATGGGAATAATCTCACTAACAAGTGAGATATATTTTATCTTCTTTCTGAGGAAACAGAATCCTGAACAGGATTTCAGTAGGTAAGTTCATGAAAACATGCAATTTACTGATAACCTAACGAAAGTATTAAAACAGAAAATAACCCTGGCTTTAGTCATTTTTCTTAGAAAATGGATGCCTTATATTTTTCTTATTTTTTAAATGATATGTCTTGACAAGGGAAAAAAGTCCATTTTACTGCCAAAATGACTCATGGTGCTTAGTCAAAAACATTCTCTCCTATCTCTTACTCGCCAGTAGGTTTTTTTGTTTGTTTGTTTTTGCTTTTTGTTTGTTGTTGTTGTTTTGTTATGCCCTACCCAAACACAATATTTTTTTTTCAACTACCTTTCTTTGATTTCAAAACGAGGTGGATTTCTTCTCCAGTTGTCTTTAGAGCTTAATTTAAGCAAGGGCCATGCATCATCATTGGATAGTGCAATCGTTCTAAAACTTTGGCACAAACAAGAATTAACCAGAATACTTATGTATGAAAAGCACAAATTGGCCAAGCATGGCGGTTCATGCCTGTGATCCCAATGCTTTTGGAGGCCGAGGCAGGAGGATCATTTGAGACCACCAGGAGTTTGAAACCAGCCTGGACTACATAGCAAGACCTCATCTCTACCAAAAAAAAAAAAAGTTAGCCAAGTGTGGTGGTGCATGCCTGTAGTCCTAGCTGCCAGGGAGGCTGAGGTGGGAGGATCATTTGAGCCCAGGAGTTCAAGGCTGCAGTGAGCTATGGTGGTACCTTTGTACTCTAGCCTCGGCAACAGAGCAAGATCCTATCTCAAGAACTAAACAAAAACACAGATTTGCTGGGCTCCATCCATCAATTCTGATTCTGTAGGTCTGGAGTGAGGCCTGTGACCTTGATTTTGAACCACTTCCACGTGATGCTGCTGCTGCTGGATGGGGTACCACTCAGTACCACTGCTGTGATAGATGTTGGGCCTTTCTTGGCTTCAAGAAAGTTTAGGCACACACCTCTGTTGCCCAAGAGTCAAGTCATGTGCTTTGGAGTAAGTAGGCTAACACGTCTACAAACCACATGCTAGATGCGAATTCCCGGGCTAAAACTCCCTTTTCTTTGTCTGCTTGCCATGGGACATCAGATCAATCCCAGGAATTACTGGATTAGGACTCCATGCAGCAGTTTCTTTCATATTCATATTTTCCCTAAAAGGTAAGCAGATTTGACACACAGAGCTTTGCCCTTTTTTTTTTAGAGGATAAACTGCAACTGAACAAAAATCTCTTTGTACAGGTCAGCATGGTGTGGAGGTCAAAATACTTGGCACTGTCTGTGTTTGGGTTTCTATGACTGGGTTCTGATTTTGACATTAAGCTTTAATTTATGCCATTTTAATTAGAAAAGTTCTGATGGACGACTTTGTTCCAAGTTCAAGTTTGGAGTCATTTAGAGCTGGCTAAATTAAAATGTTCGGTATGAGCTGCTCACCTTCAAGTTAGAGTAAGTTAAATTTAACCCTCTGCTGAGGTTGGAAATACGATGCAGAGAAGGTTAAAGGAAGTGAGCTGTCAGAAGGATTCAGAAGGACATCCTCAGTGGGTGTTTGCAGGCCTATCACCAAAGTGCCTTTATTGTAAGCAGAAACCTGTGGTCATCTGCAGGAGTCATTTGAAGAACAGTGTGCTGCCTTGGACCCTGAGGATACCTTTCTAGATCACCATCTCTCCCCTCCTCTGCCTTTTCACTGGTTTTGTGTTCTTCCAAGTAGTTCAGGTTCCAGATAACAAACCCTAGCCTGAGATGGACCTCCAGCCACAAGCAGTCTTAGAACTGCTAGAAAATCACTATTCCTCAAAACTGAGTGGCAAGAATAAAAGGATGATGGGAACTATTTGCTTTCTAAATATGCACAGGGTCTAAATTTGACTCTCCATAGCATCACTGCTTTAAGCTATCTAAGTTATGTGTTACTGATCGGTGGGGTGAATGGTGTTTTCCTTGAAACCAGATTTCTCAATAGCATTCGGGTATTTATGTTTCCCAGGCTTAAACTTAGCATTCCACTGTATTTCGACTTGGTGATTGACTTGCCGTTGTTGTTTTCTTCACTGAACTAGAAATGCTTCTGGAGAAAAATCAAAGTGCATATCACACAGAAATCTTATGTGAACATCTATCATCCATAGACAAGGTCATCTTTAGGGACGGGGAATTGGCCCATGTTTCTGTAGTGCTGAGAGCAGAGCCTGGGAAGCTGGTTCCGCTGCTTCATGCTGGACAGGACAGAAGTCTTAGATAAATGTGTCCATCAATTGTGGTCACTACAAATCCCACCCCCGCTTCCCAGAACCAGATTTGGAGGTGAGACTGTGCCTCTTCTTATGAGACACACCTCTCTGGGTTCTGCACTTTGACAATTTCCTTTCCCCACCTAAACTGGAAAGGAAGGGCTGGGTCATGAGGCTACTAACCACTTGGGTAGATGGCACTAATCAGTTGGGTTCTAGGCAGTCATTAAGAATTCAGGCTCTAAACTACAATTTTGGTTCAAATCCCAGCTATACTGCCTAATAGCCTTGTAACTTCTTAGAACAACAATTTCTTCTTATGTAAAATAGGGCTAAAAAGAGACGCTCCCTCACAGAATTGTGGTAAGATCAATATGGGATACTGCTCATGAAGCACTTAGCACTGTGCCTGGAAAATACTAGTGGCTCAATAAATGTTAATTTGTTATCACTAACATCATCAGCATCACCACCATCCATCTTCCCTTCTGTCATCACAGTTTCACAGTTTACCTCTCATTGCAGTACCTTTGGTCAATGAGACTTTTTTTTTTCTTGGTGGAAAATGGAGGTCAAGCCTTTTTATATAACTGCAATATTCAATAAGGTCTCCAAACCAGCTCCCACCAGCCCTTCGAAGTTGTCCTGAATGTTTTTTCATATTGATTCACTTCCAGAGCTGGAGAGATGGGGGCCCCCTCTGGTGTGCCCCGTTTTGCCTATCCTTCCAGGCTTACAGGCAGCGTGAGACCCTCTCTTCTTCTTTATCTCTCATGACAAGTGAAAATTCATTATATTCCACTGCAGTTACACTTCTCAGGTTGAATAACGCAGACTCACAGAGAAGAAACTGTCTGAGGTCATTGTTATTGTCACAGTTTGATTTCAACTCAGGGAAGACAAAAAGCAGTTCAGCTAATTTCTCCTATTACCAATGCACCTGCTGAGGAAATCAAACCACCTCTGAAAAGAGTCCAACACCATCAAGGTAAGCAGGGTGTCTGCTCACTGGAGGCCTGGTCTTGTTTAAACAGCACTCCAGTGGGAGAGCAGACATTTTGGAGACTCTCCGGGATTTCTTCTTTACTGACTAGATGGGTCTCACGGTCTCAGCATTTCCGTTAAATTTCAGGGTATGCAGAGTGATCATAGACAGCCCACAGTATCACATAGTGCTAGCCCTGGAACCAGCTTCAGAGATTTAATCCAACTCTTTGATTTATAATGGTGATGTAATAGCAAGTATTTTTACAGCACTTATTATATACCGGATACGGCTAATGGTGCTTTAAGAGAGTCATTTAATTCTAAGAACCCTGTGATTATAGGTGTAATACAGTTTTCAATTCCATTTTACAGACGAAGAAATTGAGGCCCAGAGAGGTTAATTAACTTGTTCAAGTTTACAGAGATGAAGTAAGCTCCAGAGTCTGTGACATTAGTCTCTACCTCCCACTCCCTCTGCAGAGAGAAACTGCGGTTCAACGCGTCTGAATTATTACCTAAGCTCTTATCTCTGGAAAGGAGTTTACCTAAGACTAAATTCTAGATCTCTGAATTCTAGTCCAGCAATCTTAACAATCTTTACAATCTTCCCTGGTCCTGCTCAATCAAGCCTTCTCACCTATAAGGTCTCAGTCATCTGAGGTTACTTTTACTATTCCAGTTCATGTGAATATCCCCCTATCGGGACCTGCAACCTATGAAGTAAGTTTTGCGTTGTCTCCTGGGTTTTCTAATTGTTGATTTTTGGGATGGTAAAGAAAGTGATCAGAGGAGCTAGCTCCGGATCTAGCAGCAACTGTCTGTGAGTTTTCAGGCTTCCACTTCCTCCCCTGAAAAATGGGAGATTGGACTAGATGATCCTTTAAGATCTCAATGAATACAGGCCATTCAATCTTGTGCTAAGGATTTTCTCCCCAGTGGAAGGTGTGGTTTGTATCTTCCACTGCACATCAAACAGCACACAGCTTACGGCAGGTTCTATTGTTCTTGTAGAAGCCATTAGTACAGTAGGTTGAAATAGTATTTCCTCAAAATTCATGTCCAGCTGGAACCTCAGAATGTAGTCTTACTTGGAAATAATGCCTCTGCAGATATAATTAGTTAAGGTAGGATGAGATTGTATTGGTTTTAGGTGGACCCTAAATCCAATATGACTGGTGTCCTTGTAAGAAAAGGAGAGGACACGCACACAGGGAAGATGGCCAAGGGAGGACAGAGGCAGAGGATTGGATGATGCAGCTATAAGCCAAGGAATGCCAGAGATTGCCAGTAACCACCAGAAGCTAGGAAGAGGCAAGGAAGGATCCTTCCCTAGCACTTGCAGAGGAAGACTGGCCCTGGTGACACCTGGATTTTGGATGTTAAGCCTCAAGAATTGTGAGAGTATATTTCTGCTGTTTGAAGCTACCAGTTTGTGGTTACTGGTTGTACAGTAGCTGTAGGAAACTAATTAACTTTTTTTCTTTTCTTTTCTTTTTCTTTTCTTTTGAGACAGAGTCTCACTCTGTCTCCCAGGCTGGCGTGTAGTGGCATGATCTCGGCTCACTTCAACCTCCACCTCCCGGGTTCAAACAATTCTCCTGCCTCAGCCTCCCAAGTAGCTGGGACTAGTGTCCACCACCACACCTGGCTAATTTTTGTACTTTTAGTAGAGACAGGGCTTCACCATGTTGGCCAGGCTAGTTTCAAACTCCTGACCTCAGGTAATACACTAGCCTTGGCTTCCCGAAGTGCTGGGATTACAGAAATGAGACCCCATGCCAGGCTGGGAAACTAATGAACTTTCTAAAGGAAGAATATTCCCAAACATTAAAGCCCTTGGGATTCTCCTCGGCATAAATATTTGAAGAATTATATTTATAAAACCTAGGTTAAGGACTGCAAACTAGAAAGTGTTTCTAAGGGTCACTCTCTCTTTAGGTTCATTTTCTTCAACAAACTCAACAGACTGGACCCAACATAGAGAACATGGCTATTACCTTTGTAGATGACACAAACCAAGAAGACACGTAACTATGTCTACAACAGAATGACGCTTCCAAAAAAGTGACAAGCTGAAAGCAACTTAAATGATGGATGATAGGGTTACGTAAACCTCACACAGAATGCCCTTTAGCCTATGAGAATGATGCTACAGATCAGAAATCTACATACAGAGCAGCAGCTTTCAATATATAGGTTTTATTTTAAGCAATAAGACCTTTTTATTAAATAAAAATGTGTGTGGAATCTGCACAGATGCTCTTAAAACTGCCTTGGTGAAAGCCAAGGAATGGAAACCAGGACCCTAATTTCTTGGTCTCTCCCTTCCCTTTCTGTAGAAGTCTCCAAGGGATCCCTACTAATATTCTTGGAAAAATAAAATGCTGCACCGGAAGTAAATATTTCAAATATTTATAGTTATAAAAAGTCTTCACAACCCATTGAGTAAAAAAGCAATTTACCAACTGAGCATATAATTCCAGTGTTGTGAATATACAGTATTATATATTACATATATATCCAGATTGAAAATTTTCTGGAAGACTATACACTAAAATGTTCATAATTATTTCCTAAGGGGTGGTATTTAAATGATACGTTTTTTGCTTTTTTAAAAAGCAACCTATATTTCATTATTTTTGGCACTGCTATGTTATATTTAGCTTTGGAAATAAGAAATGAGTAAGATAAATTAAAAAAATATGTAAGAATTCTGGAAGATTGGGCCATTATTAAACAACCTAAAATTTCAAAAAGATAATGAATGAAGTCACCTATGTGTTCAAAAATCTGCCATATGTGACTTCTGGATTCCACTCTGACATGTAAGGAGCTTAGAAATCATTACAAGAAAAAAGTCAAACACACGGGAAAGCAACGATGCTTCTAAGGTCCCTCAGAGAGCAAGGTCTCAGAGCAAATTTTTGGCCTCAAAATTTAAGAGACAGATACAGAGGACTGCAACGTACCAAAGCAGAAGCCCAGTACCAGTATCCAATAACAAGATAGAAAAAACTTAGATTGGCATTGATTGGTTGCTCAAATCGTATTGTAGAGAAGTTTGAGAGCTAAAAACTCTAGGATGGCCCAGTTTTGTGTGGAGGGCCCTCACCTGCGTGATTTTTACCTCCAGGAGCCCTAACAGGTTCTCACAGTGAAGACTGGAGAAAATCACCCTGTGCTTCTGGCATGGGGACGGGGGAAGTAGCCATTTGGAAATACACCAGAGCATTCTGTTCTTAACAAGATATGCCCTCAAAAGAAGCCAGTTTATCAGAGCCTAATTGATAAAAATACCAGAGACTACCAGCCTGGAAAAAGAGAAGTGCCCAACTCCAGCTCCCTCTAACCTTTCTGTCTACCTAAAGGAGAGAAAATAAAAACTGAGGTCACAGCCCAGGGACACGGGCTCATGAAAAGGATGAGCACTAATCATAGGATTTTAGAACACTTCCCCTCCCCTACACCTTATCAACACATCAATAGGGCTCTTGTATAATAACAAGGTCATGCAACTGTAAGCACTGTGCATCTCACATGTGATTTTGGAAGAGGCATCTGGAGAAATATAAAGACAACATGGGAGACAAGAACAAGGATGCCAGAGGAAATTTTAGCCTCTGACAACTACAGCTCCCACAAACACTAATTATAGCCTAACCCCTGGACAGATAAAGGACTAGTACCTCAGTTCCTTTCATTTTGTGTATCCTGTTGGCTTTCAACATAAAATTACAAGGCATACTAAAAGACAAAAAACATGGTTTGAAGATAAAGAGCAAACATCTGAACCAGACTAAGATATGGCAAAGATGTTAGAATTATCAGACCAGTAATTTAAAACAGCTACGACTAGGACTGAAAGACAAAAGCCTCTAATGGAAAAAGTGGACACCATGCAAGAATGAATGGAAAACGTAAGCAGAGAGGTAGAAACTTTAAGAGACGACAAAAGGGCTGGGTGTGGTGGCTCATGCCTATAATCCCAGCACTTTGGGAGGCTGAGGTGAGAGGACTACTTGAGCCCAAAAATTCGAGGCTCTCCTGGGCAATGTAGTGAGGCCCCATCTCTACAAATAATAATTTAAAAATTAGCTGCACATGGTGGCATGTGCCAGTGGTCACAGCTACTCTGGAGGCTGAGGTGGGAGGACTGCGTGGGCCTGGGAGGTTGAGGCTGCAGTAAGCTATGATCATGTCTCTGCACTCCAGTCTGAGAGAGAGAGAGAGAGAAAGAGAGGGAAAGAGAGAAAGAAACAGAGAAAGAAAAGAAAAGAAAGAAAAAAAGGAAGGAAGGAAGGAAGGAAAAAAGAGAAAGGAAGAGAGAAAGAGAAAGGAAAGGAAAGAGGGTTGGAGGAAGGAAGGAAGGGAAGGGAGAAAGGGAAGGAAGGAAGGAAGAAATAAAGAAGGAAAGGAAAGGAGGAAAGAAGGGAAGGGAGGGAAGGAAGGAAGGAAGGAAGGGGAAGGGGAGGGAAGGAAGGAAGGGGGAGGGGAGGGAAGGGAGGAGGAAGGAAGGAAGGAGAAGGAGAAGGGGAGGGAAGGAGAAGGAGAAGGGAACAGAAGGGAAGGAAGGAAGGAATGAAGGAAGGAAGGAAGGGAGGGAGGGAGGAAGGGAAGGAAGGGAAGGAAGGGAAGGAAGGAAGGAAGGGGAAGGGAAGGAAAGGAAGGAAGGGAAGGGGAGGAAAGGAAGGAAGGAAGGGGGAGGGGAGGGAAGGGAGGAGGAAGGAAGGAAGGAAGGAAGGAAGGAAGGAAAGAAGGAAGGGGAGGGAGGGAAGGGAGGAAGGAAGGAAGGGGAGTGAGGGAAGGGAGGAAGGAAGGGGACTGAAGGAAGGAAGGAAGGAAGGAAAGGAAGAGAAGGAAGGAAGGGAGGGAAGGAAGGGAAGGAAGAGAAGGAAGGAAGGAAGGGAAGGAAGGAAGGAAAGGGGAAATGCCAGAAATCCCAAACACTGGAACAGAAATGAAGAATGCCTTTGACAGGCTCCTCTGTAGACTGGACATGGCCAATGAAAGAATCACTGAACTTGAAAAAATGTCAACAGAAACATCCAAAACTGAAATACAAGGAGAAAAGATAATAAAATAGACAAAATAGAATATTGAAGAACTGTAGAACAATTAGAAAAGGTGTAACACACACACAATGGGAATGTGAAGGAGAAAACAGAAAAAGAGAACAACAACTATTTGAAGCGAAAACGACTTAAAATTTTCCAAAATTAATAATAGACATGAAACCCCCTATCTAGAAAGCTCAGAGAACACTAAGCAGGATAAATACCAAAAAATAAATACCTAAGCATGCCATTTTCAAGCTGCAGAAAAAGGCAAAGAAAATATATTGAAAGAAGCCAACAGAAAAATATTTTTACCTTTTCAGGAGCAAGGAGAAAAATAAGAATCATATTGGCCTTCTCTTCACAAAACATGCCATCAAAAAGAGTGGCATGAAATATTTAATGTTTCATGTGGAGTAGCCACCAACCTATAATTCTACATCTAAAGAAATTATTTTTCAAAAGTAAAGGAGACATAAAGACTCTCAGACAAACAAAAATTGAGGGAATTCATTGCCAGTAGACTGGCCTTGCAAGAAGTGTTAAATATAAATTCTCCAGAAAGAAAATGAAGTAGAAAGTTGCCTCTGCATAAAGAAAGGAAGAGCACTAAAGAAGGAATAAAGAAAGACACAATAAAATTTTTCATTTTTCTTATTCTTAATTGGTCTAAGAGATAACCATTTATTTCAAATAATATCAAAAATGTATTTGGCAATTACTGCTTACAGGTAGTTGAAATGAATGGCAGCAGTGCTATAAGGAATGGGAAGAGTACAGAAAAGAGTACTCTGTTAAGGTACTTGCACTACATGGGAAGGGATGCAGTGTTATTTGAAAGAGGACTTGGATTTGTTGTAAATGTGTAATGCAAAGTCAAGAACAACTGCTAAAAAATATTTTAAATGAAGTTTGATATGCTAACAGTAGAAAAAATACAAGCATACAAAATGGTCAGTTTAAACCAGAGAATGCAGAAAAAAGTGGAAGACCAAAACAAAACAAGTAAAAAAAAAAGGTCATGAATAGAAAACAGTAACAAATGTGATAGATATTAAATCAACTGTATGAACCACTTTAAAACACCAATGGTCTAAATACATCAATTAAAAGACCGGATATTGTCAAAGTGGATACAAAAACTAAGACCCAACTATATAAAGAAAGCCAGTTTAAATATAAAGACACAGATTTAACATTAAAATTAAAAGCGGCTAATCCCAGTCCTTTGGGAGGCCAGGGCACGAGTATCTCTTGAGGTCAGGGGTTCAAGACCAGCATGGGCCATATAGCAAGACACCATTTCTACATAAAAAATTTAATGCATTAATTAAATTTAAAATTAAAGGGATGATATTCCGTTCCTGGGTATGTACCCCAAAATTTGGAAATCAGGGACTCAAACAGATATTTGTATACCAATGTTCATATCCACATATTTGCAATGGCAAAAGGTGAAAAATTTTCACTGAATTAATGAGTAGAATAACAAAATATGGGGTACACATACGAAAGAATATTATCGAGTTTTAAAAAGGAATAAAATTCTGACAAATGCGGTAACATGGGTGAACTGTGAAGATATGCTCAGTGAAATAAACTAGACACAAAAGGACAAATATTGCATGACTCAATATATGTGAAGTATCTAGAGGTATCACAGAGATAGAAAATAGAATGCTAGTTGTCAGGGATTGCAGAAGGGGAAAATGGGTACAAAGTTTCAGTTTCAGATAATGAAACATTTTGGAGATGGATGGTAGTGATGGCTACACAATGATGTGAATGCACTTAACACCACTGAACTGTACACTTCCGATAAACTCTATGTTATGTATATTTTACTTTAATAGAAATAAAAACAAAAGAGACCGTCTATGCTAGCATTAATGACAAGAAAGCTGGAGTAGCTATATTAATTTCAGATAAAGAAAACTTCAGAGAAAGGAAAATTGTCAAGGATAAGGAGGAGTATTACACAATAATAAAAGAGTCAGTTCTCCAAGAAGACATAATAATTCTCAATGTGTATGTGCCTAACAACAGAACGCCAAAATATGTGAGCCAAAAACTAATAAAACTGCAAAGAGAAATAGATTAACTCACTATTGTAGTTGAATACTTCAATTGGCCTCTATCAGTAGATATAAGAGAGAAATAGTAATTTATAGAACTAGCAGTCGGAAAATCAGTAAAGACGTAGTTGAACTGAACAACACCATCAATCAATTGGATCTAATGACGTCTGTAGACTACTTCATCCAACAACAGCAGAATACACATTCTTCTCAAGCACACACAGAGCGTTTACCAAAACAGACTACATTACGGGCCATAAAACACACCTTAAATTTAAAACAGTAAAAGTTATATAATGTCTGTTCTCAGATCACAGTGGAATCCAACTAGAAATCAGTAAGAGAAAGATAGCTGAAAAAACCCCAAATAGTTGGAGATTAAATAACATATTTCTAAGTAACACATGAATGAAGGAAGTTATCTCAAGAGAAACTAATGTATTTTGATTAAATAAAAATGAAAATACAACTTATTAAAATTTGTGAGGTGCTGTAAAAGTAGTACTTAGAAATTATCATCTTAATATATTAGAAAAAAAAATAAATCTGTGATGCTACCTTAGAAAACTAGTAAAAGAAAAAATAAACACAAAGTTAAGCAGAAGAAAATAATAAAAGAAAAGAAGTAACTGAAATTTAAAACAAGAAATTAATGGAGAAAATAAAAGAAACCAAAAATTGGTTCTTGAGCAATAACTTTGATAAATCTCTAATGAGGTTAAGAAAAAGAAAAGAAAAATGACACAAGTTAGTAATATCAGAAATAAAAGAGGTGACATCCCTACAGATCCCACAGTTATTAAAACAGTAATACAGAAATACCATGAACAGCTCTATGCTCACAATAGACAAAATGCACCAATTCCTTGAAAGACACAATCTGCCAAAACTCACAAAGAGACCGAGATAATCTGAATAGGCCTATAATTGAAATAAACATTAATAACCTTCCAAAACAGAAACCTTCCAAAACAGAAAGTACCAAGCCTGGATGACTTTACTGGTAAATTCTATCAAACATTTAAGAAAGGAATTATACCAATTCTCTGTCATCTCTTCCAGAAGATAAAAGCTGAGAGACTACTCCCTAACTCACTCAGTGAAGCCAGCATTACCCTAATAACAAACCAATATCTCTCATAAATATAGATATAAAAATCTTTAACAAAATATTAGCAAACAATTCAAAAATGTATAAAAAGAACTATATACTATGACCAAGTGGGATTTATCACAGGTACGCAAGTATGACTCAACATTTGAAAACTGATTATTCCATCATATCAGCTGAAGAGGAAAAATTACCTGATTATATCAATAGATCCAGAAGAAGCGTTTGACAAAATTCTACACCCATTCCTGATTAAAAAAGGGAAAAAAGGCTCTCAGTAAAGTAGGAATAGAGAGGAATATCCTCAATTTGATAAAGAACATCTGCAAAATCCTGCATCTAGCATCACACTTAAATGGCAAGAAACTTGAAGTCTTCTCACTAAAATCAAGAATAGGACAAGGATGTCTCCTCTCACCACTCTTTTACATGATGATCCTGGAAGTCCTAGCCAATGCAATGTGACAAGAAAAGGAAATAAAAGATACACAGATTGAGAAAGAAGATGTAAAATCACCTTTGCTTATAGATTCCATGATTATCTATGTAGAGAATCTGAAAAAAATGGACAAAAAAGCTCATGGAACTAATATGTTAGTGAGTCAGTAACAGATTCTTTAGGCTACGGCTAGTTCCAGAACTCAATTGTTGACTTGCTACTACTCAGACACTTCCTTTATGGTTAACATTAAAAATTAGGTAAAAAGGCCAGGCGCAGGGGATCAAGCCTGTAATCCCAGCACTTTGGGAGGCCAAGACAGGTGGATCATGAGGTTAGGAGATCGAGACCATCCTGGCTAACACGGTGAAACCCCGTCTCTACTAAAAAATACAAAAAACTAGCCGGGCGAGGTGGTGGGCGCCTGTAGTCCCAGCTACTTGGGAAGCTGAGGCAGGAGAATGGTGTAAACCCAGGAGGCGGAGCGTGCGGTGAGCTGAGATCCAGCCACTGTACTCCAGCCTGGGCAACAGAGCGAGACTCCGTCTCAAAAAAAAAAAAAAAAAAGGTAAAAACTATGACACATTAGCCAGGTGTGGTGGTGGTGCACACCTGTGGTCCTAGCTACTGAGGAGGCTGAGGGGGGAGGATCACTTGGGCCAGAAAGTTGGGGCTGCAGTGAGCCATCATTGTGCCACTGCACTCCAACCTGAGTGTCTCAGTCTCAAAAAAATAAATAGATAAAAATTTAAAAATAAAAAATAAATATGACAGGATCTATGTTTAGTTATCTTAGTTTAGAAAAAGTGAGCTTTGATGATAAATTCACATCTACATCATATGATATAATGAAAATAACTCCCCCCAACCATACCACTGCCAGTACTAGAGTCATCTTTATATGTTAAGCACTGATTCTGTATCCAGCACTGTGCAAGGCACTGTATCATCTCCTTTACTCTTTAATGCAACTTTGAGGTAGTTAATCTTACATGAGTCCACTGATGTTTATAAGATATTGGCAAGGGGTTAATAGCATCTACAGGTTCAGTGTAAGGAACACAAGAGAAAATGCATTCGAGAGTATGTGCAAACCATAATTCTCTGTACAAAACAGAAGATGACTTTATTGCTGACAATTTATTTAAAGAAAAGACACAATCAAATTTGAGGTCAGGTATTAATATTTGTCTGACTGTCCAATTATGTCCTGCATCAACACAATTGTTAATCTGGTCACTTAGAGCCTAAACAGTTAAACAGAATTTTTCTCTGACATACATGTGTGATATGAGCAGATACAGTTTCTCACACAGAATCACGGGCTGCTATCAAAGGAAGCTTTGATAACCTACAGCTCAATGTGGTGACATCAGAAGTATGTTGTTAGGGGTTTCTGGATGACAAGGAGCTAGTAGCAAAGGAAAGAAAGCAACAGAAAGGGGTTTGCAGAGGCTAGCTTAGCTGAGGTGAAAGGAGGAAGTTGGGAGAGGGAATACAAGCTGTTCAAACATGATATTAGAGAGGAGCCACAGCCTCAATTCTGATTCCAGAAGTCCTCCTTCCACATGACCTCAAAGGATCCAGATCTCAGGGTCTGGCAGGCTGTGATCCAAGGCTCCCACCACGATCATGGTTGGGTCCCTGCACCTCAGTCCTAGAGGAGTGTGTCTGAATTCCAACACCAACCCAAGCTGAGCTCTGCTAGACCGCTTGCTCCTGCTCCTGCTCCTGCCATGGGCTCATCAGAGGATTTGGGAATCCAGGGCATGGGAACCAAGGGAGCAGGATGGCCCTGACCACAGCACTGCAGCTGGTGAGGGGCAGAGCTGCACCCTAAACCCAGCCCTCGTGACCACCTTTTTGAATCTGTTTTCTGTCTTTTACTCTGATCTTCCTTTTAGACTTCAACTGTCTTCCTCTTAAGCAAGAACTTCCCTTGCAAAAAGATTAGCAATATTATTTATGCAACTCTAGAATGAATATGTCCACATCACATAATGGGAGTAGCTACTCCCTCCATATCAAACAGAGATTGCCAGCACTACAAGCAACACCTCCATTTGTCAAGCACCAACTGTGTACCTGGCATTGTGCCAGGCAACATGCAGCTATCCACTACTTTGAGGTAGTTATTCTTACATGGATGGACACATTGGTGTTTAAAGAGCAGACACAGCCAAATATAGGGATCATTCAACAATTCTCATAAACTTACATTTTGTAGTCTGTTTACTGATGGTGAAATCTGTTTATTAGTTCTACCCTCTCCAGCATGAAGTATGGGAAGAACATAGGTTTCGGAGCCTGCCACAACCTTGCTGTGTTAATTTGGGCAAATTCCTCAACCTCTCTGAGCCTCAGTTTCCATAACGGATCTAACACTTTCTGCTTTGCAAGATCTGTGTAAGGAACCTAATACAGCTCCTTCCATGTAATCAGTACTCAATAAACCATAGCTACCATTATATTGTCACTTCTGTTAATATTATTTATCTGCCTGGTTTCTAGAAAACGAGTAAAGCTTAAATTGAGTTCATTCAAAAGCAATCATCATAATAACATTAGCAACATTTATTGAACATTTTCTATATTTGGAACATTGTTTATAAACGATTATATTATCTCATCTAATCCTCACAACAACCTTTACTACCTACTTCATGGTATCATTATGAGAACTGATGAGTAAACACAGTCATGAACCTCACAACACTGCTTCACTCAACACCATGTCATATCTATGATGGTGGCCCCATAAGATTATAATGGAGTTGAAAAATTTCTGTTGCCTAATGATGTCATAGCCATCATAACATCATAGCAAAATTACTTTAAAAAATAAATTTAGTGTAGCCTAAGTATAGAGTGTTTCTAAAGTCTACAATAGTGTACAGTGTGAACCCCGAATATCTGGGACAGGTCTCAGTTGATTTAGAAAGTTTATTTTGCCAAGGTTGAGGTGACACAGCCTCAGGAGGTCCTGACTACATGTGCCCAAGGTGGTCCGAGCACAGCTTGGTTTTATACATTTTTGGGAGACAGGGACATCAATCAACATAAGTAAGATGAACGTTGGTTCTGTCCAGAAAGGTGGGACAACTGGAAGACGGGAGGGAGCTTCCAGGTCACAGGTAGGTAAGAGACAAAAGATTGCATTCTTTTGAGTTTCTGATTAGCCTCTCCAAAGGAGGCAATCAGATGTGCACTTAGCGAGCAGAGGAATGACTTTGAATAGAACGGGAGGCAGGTTCGCCCTAAGCAGTTCCCAGCTTGACATTTCCCTTTAGCTTAGTGATGTGGGGGCTCCAAGATTTATTTTCCTTTCACAACAGTAATGTCTTAGGGCTTCACAGTCACTCACCATCTGGTCACTGGCTGACCCAGAGCAAAGTCCAGTTCTGCAAGCTCCATTCACGGGAAGTGCCCCAGAGAGGCGGACTTTTAAAAATCTACTAAGTCCAGGCGCGGTGGCTCACGCCTGTAATCCCAACACTTTGGGAGGCCAAGGCAGGCAGATCACGAGGTCAGGAGTTCGAGACCAGCTGACCAACACGGTAAAACCCCGTCTCTACTAAAAATACAAAAATTAGCCAGGCGTGGTGGCGGGCGCCTGTAGTGCCAGCTACTCAGGAGGCTGAAGCAGCAGAACTGCTTGAACCTGGGAGGCAGAGGTTGCAGTGTGCTGAGATTGCGCCACTGCACTCCAGCCTGGGTGACAGAGCAAAACTTCGTCTCAGAGAAAAAAAAAAAAATCTTCTATAGCATTTTGTTGCCATACTTTTTCTACGTTGAGGTAAGTTGAGATACACAAATACTTACCGTTGTGTTACAGTTGCTACAGAACAGAGTAGAGTTACATGCTGTGCAGGTTGTGGCCTTGCAGCAATGGGCTATGCTATCTAGCCCAGGCGTGTAGTAGGCCGTACTGTCTAGGTTAGTGTAAGCACAGGCTAGGATATTCACACAACCACAAAATTGCCTACTGATGGATTTCTCAGACTATGTCCCCCTAGCTAAATGACACACTTTTAAGTACTTAGAATCATTTCTGGCATATCATAAGTGCTAGATGTGTTTCTTAAAGTGAAAAAAGGTCAATGCTAGTATTTCCTCAATTTACTTAATCACAGAGGTTACGTTTACTTAATTACAGAGATTAGGGAACTCAGCCAAGTCACACAGCTAGAAAGTAGGGGGCTGGGACCCAACCCCAGCAGGCTGACTCCTGCTGCCCCTACACTTAAGTGTCACAGCGAACTGTACTGGTATTTTCCATGGATGCACCCCATGTCAGAAACGAGGGGTGTGACTCACCGCTGTGTTGTTCTGCATGTTACCTCTTTCCCTCCTTTCCTCTGATAATAATTTCTTTCAATCCCCTAATATCCAATTCTCTCTCCCTCTTCATCTGCTTGGGGGGTCCTTTGTTTCTACAGAGAGCAACGCAACGACACAGGTCCCTTTCCTCTTTCTGGCCACAGAGGGGCCTTCAAAAATCCCCATTCTCTCGAGAGAGACCTGTGTTCCAAACCACCTCATTTCCCTTCACACCGTATGGGGTAGGTCAACCCTTTTGTTACGAATGTTCCTGCCTTTTTCCTTCCCTCTGTGAGATTCCCAGACTGTTCCTCATTCCCCCTTTGCCCAAATCTGGATGTCATTCCCCCAGAGTCTCAGGAAACACATTCCAGAAAATGTGTATTTGCATTTCATGATTATGCAGGAGAAGTGTGGGGACATATGTTACCTTTTAGCAGCTTGCATCCAAAAAGCCAGGCCTCACAGCAGAATGTAGACTCAAAATGAGCGCCATCGTTTACCTTGTCTTCTGAGTGATCTGTGTTCGGTGTGTTTGCACGGAAAGCTCTGTTCCTGCTCTGAGTCTGGTATTTTGATCTGTACGATAAGAAAATCACTATCATTTGAGTCCACAGCTTGAGAAGGCTGCTTTGCTTTTCATGTAGGATAAGTTCTCAAACATAAGCGAGATGGAAAACATATTGTGCAACCCTCGGGGACTATTTAAAATGTAAAATATAAATATTTCTCCTTTGAATGTACTTAACTTAGCCAGTCCGTATCTGGTTTCTGTCCTTTCAGTCATCACACTGACATCGTGTTTGCTATTCCTTCATTTAGCTGAGTCAAAATGAGCTGGAGAAGTGAAAATCAGCACTTCAGCCTGCTCCGCGAAGCAGAGCGCAGGAAGGTTGCCAAGCCTCCCTTGATCACATAATGCCTCTCAGATAAGGTTAACGCTGCAGTAGGCCCTGCCTCGTGTGAGTATTTTATGGTGACAGATAAGCTGGCTAGAGTCTCCCATTGCAATGAATCTATGGTGAGGAAAAGCAAACAGAAAAGTCAACCTGCTGAGGGTAGCGGGGCCCGTACTTGGCATTTCTCAGGCTAAACCTGGACCAGTGGCTGCCATTGTCTGGTCAAGGCTGACTCAGAACTACCCACTTCTTTTCCACCCCTGACTGGAGGGATGTAAGAATTTCTGGACCAGGCGCGGTGACTCACGCCTGTAATCCTAGCACTTTGGGAGGCCGAGGCGGGCAGATCACGAGATCAGTAGTTCAAGACCAGCTTGGCCAATATGGTGAAACCCCGTCTCTATTAAAAATACAAAAATTTATCAGGCATGGTGGTGCATGCCTGTAATCCCAGCTACTCAGGAGGCCGAGGCAGAAGAATTGCTTGAACCCGGGAAGGCGGAGGTTGCAGTGAGCTGAGATCATGCCACTGCACTCCAGCCTGGGAGACAGAGCAAGACTCGTCTCAAAAAAAAAAAAAAAAAAAAAAAGCAAAAAGATTTTCTGAATGTAAGAGTAGTGGGGAGGAGGGATAAAGAGGGATTGGATAATGGGTACAAAAATATAGTTAGATAGAATAAAATACAGCGTTTAAAAGAGCAGTACAGCTCAATAAAAATTTTGGTTTATTTCAAAATAGTACATTTTGAATATTCCTAACACAAAGTAAAGAGAAATGCTTGAGCGGATGGATAACCCAATGACTTAAAATTGTCGCCCAGGCTGGAGTGCAGTGGCGCGATCTTGGCTCATGGCAAGCTCTGCCTCCCGGCTTCACGCCATTCTCCTGCCTCAGCCTCCCCAGTAGCTGGGACCGCAGGCTCCTGCCACCACGCCTGGGTAATTTTTTTGTATTTTTAGTAGAGACGGGGTCTCACCGTGTTAGCCAAGATGGTCTCCATCTCCTGACCTCGTGATCTGCCCGCCTCGGCCTCCCAAAGTGCTGGGATTACAGGTGTGAGCCATTGCATTCAGCCAAAATTGATTATTATACATTGTATGCTTGTATCAAGATGTCACAAGCATCCCATATATAACTATGTACCCATAAACATTAAAAATCGAAATTTTAAAAATTTAAAAACTAAGACTCTCTGAATATAGAAAAACAAAGAAAGAGGTAGCGTCTTCCCTCCGGCATCCTCCCACTCCGCCAGGTTGAACTGCCGCTGTTTAAATACGACTGAAATCCCATTCTTCTCTCACGTCTCTTTATTTGCAGACATCTAGTGTGTGTCCCTTCCTTCTGCCCTATAATTTAGGACTGAGGACACGTAAAATTAAAGGAACATGGGGAGTGGGGCTCTCTGATTACATTCTGTGGATGTAGCATTAGACAGCGATGCTTGTGGCTGGGCACGGTGGCTCACACCTGTAATCCCAGCACTTTGGGAAACCGAGGTGGGTGGATCACCTGAGGTCAGGAATGGGAGACCAGCATGACTAACATGGTGAAATCTCGCCTCTACAAAAAATACAAAAATTAGCCTGGCGTGGAGGCTGGTGCCTGTCATCCCAAGTACTCAGAAGGCTGAGGCAGAAGAATCGCTTGAACCCAGGAGGTGGAGGTTGCAGTGAGCCGAGATAGTGCCACTGCACTCCAGCCTGGGCGATTAAGCTAGACTCCATCTCAAAACAAACAAACAAAAAAAAACAAAATAAAACAAAAAACAAGAGAGAGAGTGCTGTTTGTGGGATCGCTATCTCATGCTGCATTAGAATGGATGTGGTTTTCTACATGTCCTTTTTTCAAGTCTTCTTTTATGAGGAAAAAAACAACAACAAAAGAAACCCTGTTGGGTAAAGGTAAAAAGTATCTTTGCTAAGACGGGATAGTTAATACTCAGTGGGCAGCTCTGGTGGGAAGGTGGCTTCCAAGTTTCCCAACCATGGAACCCTTTGCTAAAGCAAAATCTCACAAAGTCCGACCATCACGGAGGTTTTTCTGGCTATAGGAGTGTGGTGGGAATCCTGGAACTTCTCTGATAGGCGCCTCTATTTTCTGTCTCATGAATTGTCTATTCTAGATAGTTCATATAAATGGATTTATGCAAAATGTGTCCTTTTGTCTTGCATATTTCGTTTAGCATATTTTCAAGATTTATCCATATAATGGGATATTTGAGAACTTCATTCCCCCTTTATTTCTGAATAACATTCCATTGTGTTGGTGCCACTTTTTGTGTATCCATTTATGTGTTAGAAGACACTTGGGTCTTTCCACCATTTGGCTATGTGACTAGGCTGCAATGAGTATCTGTTTGAGTTCCCACTCGCCATTCTTTTGGGCATATACCATACTTAGAATTGGAATTGCTACATCACATGGAAACATCATGTTTAGATTTTTGAGGCACCACGGAACTGTTTCCCACAGTAGTTGCACCGTTTTAAATTTCCATCAACAATGTAAGAAGACTCCAATTTCTTGATGTTCTTGACAACAGTTGTTATTTTCCATTTTCTGTTTGTTTCTTCCTATACTCATTCTAGTAGGTGTGAAATTATCTCATTGTTTGATTTGCATTTCCCTAATGACTAACGATACTAAGGATCTTGTCATGTGCTTACTGTCCATTTGTATGTCGTCTTTGTATTAGTATCTATTCAAATCCTTTACCTATTTTTGAAAAGATCGGCTTGATTTTTAGAACAATTTTACATTCACAGCAAAATTTAGTGAAGAGTACAGAAATTTCCCATGTATTACCTGCCTCCATTCATAAATAGCCTCTCCTACTGTGTCCGGAATTGGTGAGTTCTTGGTCTCGCTGACTTCAAGAATGAAGCCGCAGACCCTCGTGGTGAGTGTTACAGTTCTTAATGATGGTGTGTCCCGAGTTTGTTCCTTCTGTTGTTTGTACGTGTCCGCAGTTTCTTACTTCTGGTGGGTTCGCGGTCTCCTTGACTTCAGCAGTGAAGCTGCAGACCTTCACCGTGAGCATTATAAAGCTCATAAAGGCAACCCAGACCCAAAGAGTGAGCAGCAACAAGATTTATTGCAAAGAGCAAAAGAACAAAGACCCCACCAGCTGGAAGTGGACCGGAGCAGGTTGCCACTGCTTGTGTGGGTGGCCTGCTTTTATTCCCTTACCTGGCCCCACCCACATCCTGCTGATTGGTCTATTTTACAGATAATTGATTGGCCCTGCTGATTGGTCTATTTTACAGATAATTGATTGGCCCATTTTGACAGAGGGCTGATTGGTGTGTTTACAAACCTTTAGCTAGACACAGAGTGCTGATTGGTGAATTTATAATCCTTTAGCTAGACCGAAAAGTTCTCCAAGTCCCCACCGGATTAGCTAGACACAAAGCGCTGATTGGTGCATTTACAAACGTTTAGCTACACACAGAGTGCTGATTGGTGCATTTACAAACGTTTAGCTACACACAGAGTGCTGATTGGTGCATTTACAATCCTTTAGCTGGACAGAAAAGTTCTCCAAGTCTCCACCTGTCCCAGAAGCCCTGCCGGCTTCACCTCTCACTGGCACTCGGGGCGGGACTTTGCAGCACCCAGCCCAGGCACTCCAGAAGCCCAGAGGGAGCTCGTCCCCCCACCAAGCCCAACACCCGCCCAGCCGGCGCCCAGCTGGAACCCACGCCTACCCGGAACCCACACCTGCCCGCGCCGCGCGCAGCCCCTGGGTCCCGCCCTTGCCTCTCCCTCCACACCTCCCTGCGAGCAGAGGGAGCCGACCCTGGCCTCGGCCAGCCCCAGACAGGGGCATCCACAGCGCAGCGGCAGGCTGGGCCCCTCGAGCAAGGCCAGGGCGGAGGACAAGTAGGCGCGGAGACGAGCGGCGGCTGCTGGCACGTTGTCACCGCTCACTACTATCAATATTCCCTACCAGAGTGGTATATTTATCAGGACTGTTGAACCTGCATTGACACTTCATTATCACCCAGCATTCACACTTTACATTAGGATTCTACATAGAATAACATTAGTATTGCATTATGACTCTCCTAGTGTTATAGAATGTGTGGATTTGGACAAATGGCTAATGACATGTATCCACCATTGCAGTATTCTGCAAAGTAGTTTCACTGCCCTAAAAATCCTCTGGGTTTCACCTGTTCATCCCTTCCTCCCCCAACCTGTGGCGACCACTGATTTTTTTTCTCATATCCGTAGTTTTCCCTTTTTCAGAATTTCCTACAGTTGAAGAAATACTGTATTTAGCCATTTAAGGTTGACTTCTTTCACTTAGTAATATGCATTTAAGTTTTCTCTATGTCTTTTCATGGCTTGATAGCTCATTTCTTTTTAGCACTGAATAATATTGTTTGAGTGTACCACAGTTTATCCATTCACTCAATGAAGGACACTTTGATTGCTTCCAAGTTTTGGTAATGATTAGTAAAAAGGCTATAAACGTGTGTGCACATTTTGGTGTGTACATGAGTTTTCAGCTCCTTTGGGTCAATATCAGGGAGTGTGATTGCTGGATTGTACAGTAATGTTATGTTTAGTTTTGTAAGAAATCACCGAACTATCTTTCAATGTGGCTGAACCATTTTGCATTTCCACTAGCAATTAGTGGGAGTTCCTGTTGCCCCATGTCCTCACCAGCATTTGGTGGTGTCAGTGTTGAGGATTTTGGCTGTTTTAATAGGTATACTGTGATATCTCATTGTTGTTGTAATTTACATTTCCCTGATGATATATGATGTGGGACATCTTTATGTATGCTTATTTGCCATGTGTGCACAGGTCGAATGTTCCTTGTCTGAAATGTTTAGTACCTGAAGTGTTTCAGAGTTAGGACTTCTGTACAGATTTTGGAATATTTGCAGTATACTTACTGGTTTAGCATTTTTCATCTGAAAATTTGAAATCTGAAATGCTCCAATGAGCAATTGCTCTGAGCATCATATCAGCACAGAAGAAGTTGTAGATTTTGGAGCATTTCAGATTTTCAGATTAGGGATACTCAATCTGTATCCTCCGTCGTGTGGTATTTGTTCAGATCTTTTGCTCCACTTTTTAATCAGGTTGTCCATTTTCTTATTGTTGAGCTTCAAGAATTCTTTGTATATTTTAGGTAACAGTCTTTTATCAAGTAGGTTTTTTGCAAACATACTCTCCCAGTCTGCAGCTTGTCTTTTCATTCTCCTGTCAGTGTCTTTCAGAAAGCAGAAGTCTTTAATACCGTCTGTCTTACCAATTTTTTCTTTCATGGACAGTGCCCTTAATATTGCACTTAAAAGTCGTCACCGAACCCAAGATCATCTAGATTTTCTCCTATGTTATTTTCTAGGAGTGTGTTATAGTTGTACATTTTATAATTAGATCTACAATCCATTCTGAGTTAATTTTTGTGAAAGGTGTAAAGTCTGTGTCTATATTCTTGTTTTGTTTTGTTTCGTTTTGTTGCCTGTGGATGCCAAGTTGTTCCGGCACCACTTGTTGGAAAGACTATCTTTGTCCCATATTATTGTCTTTTCTCCTGTGTCAAAATCAGTTGACTGTATTTATGTGGGTCTATTCCTGGGTCCTCTTTTATGTTCCATTGATCTATCTGTAAGTTTATACCGGTTGCTTATCCCTAATCCAAAATTCTCTAAAATCTAAAACTTTTTGAGTGCCAACATGATGCTCCAAGGAAATGCTCATTGGAGTATTTCAGATTTCAGAATTTTGGATTAGGGATACTAAACTGGTAAGTAGACTGCAAATATTCCAATATCAAAAAAAAAGTTTTTATATTAAACTTGTACCCTGCAAAATTACTGTAAGTGCTTATTAATTCCAGGAGGTTGGTTTTTTTTGTTGTTTTTTTGTTTGTTTGTTTTTGCTGATACTTTACTTTTGGATTTCCTGCAAAGACATTTATGTCATCTGCAAGCGAAGACAGTTTTAAGTTTTTCTTCCTAATCAATAAAAGTTTTCTCTTTTTTTTTCTTGTTTTATTGCATTAGCTGGGACTTCCAGTATGATATTGAAAAGGAGTGGTGAGAGAGGACATCCTTGCCTTGTTCCTGATCTTAGCATGAAAGCTTTGAGTTTCTTACCATTAAATATGATGTGAGCAATAGGTTTTCTGTGGATATTCTTTATCAAACTGAGAAAATCCTCCTCTATTCCTCATTTACTGAGAGTTTTTATTTTTTTAATGATGAATGGGTGTTGGATTCTTTCAAATGCCTTTTCTCCACCTATTCACATGCTCATGTGTTTTTTTTCTTTATCCAATGGATGTGATGGATTACATTCATTGGTTTTCAAATTTTGAACCTGCCTTGCATACCTGGGATAAATTATACTTGGTTGTGGTGTATGATTTTCTTCATATGTTGTTGGATTTGATTTGCTAGTATTTTGTTGAGAATTTTTACATCTATATTCATAAGAGATATTGGTCTGTGGTCTCCTTTTCTTATAATGTCTGTCTGGTTTTGTTCTTAAGGTAATGCTAGTCTCATTGAATGGCATAGGAAGTATTTCCTCTGCTTCTTGCTTCTGAAAGATATTGTAGAGAATTGGTATAATGTTTTCATTAAAAGTGTGGTAGAATTCACTGGTGAACTCATCTGGGCCTGGAGCTTTTGTGTTTGGTAGATTATTAATTATTGATTCAATTTCTTTAACATACCTAGAACTCTTTAAACTATTCTTTGTGTGTGCAAGTTTTGGCAGATTATGTCTTTCAGGGGAATGATCTATTCCATCTAGATTATACAATTTGTGGACATAAAATTGTTTATAATATTTCTGTATTATACTTTTAATGTTTGTGGGATTTATAGTAATGTCTTCTCTTTTATTTCTGATATTAGTAATTTGGATCTTCTTTTTTCTTCACTAGCCTAAGAAAAAAGCCTAGAATCTTATTGATTTTATCAAAGCATTAGTTTTTAGTTTCATTGATTTTTCTATTAATTTCCTGTTTTCAATGTCACTGATTTCTACTCTAATTATTATTTCTTTTTTTCAAATTATTTTGGGTTTAATTTGCTCTTTTTCTAGTTTTCTAAAATCAAAGCTTAGATTATTGATTTTAGATTATTCTCTTCTATCATATGCATTCAGTGCTATAAATTTTCCTGTAAGCACGTTTCTGTCTTGATAAGTTGGATTTTGACTTACATTTAGTTCAAAACATTTTAAAATTTCTTTTGCAATTTCTTCTGTGACTCGTGTTATTTAGAAGTGTGTTGTTTAATCTCTGTTTTGAGGATTTTGAGGCTTTCCAGTTATCTTCCTGTTCTGGAGTTCTAGTATAATTCTATTATGGTCTGAAAGCAGACATTTTATGATTTCTTTTAAATTTGTTAATGTATACTTTTATGGCCTAAAATATGGTCAAATCCAGTAAATATTTCATGTGAGCTTGAGGAGAATGTATATTCGGCTGTTGTACAACCTGGTCAAACTCCTGGAGGTAAAACTCACAAAGGGATAGAGACCCCCTATGACTGGGTCCCCTGGAGTTTTTAATGTTCAGGCTTGTTCATACCTAGTCTCCGGGAATTTGTCAATTATAGTCACTTGATTGATAGTGTATTGAGTTCAACTGCATCCTTACTGATTGCCTGCCTTCTGGGTCTGTTTCTGATAGAGAGGTGGTGAAATCTCCAACACTAATAGCTGATGCATCTATTTTTCCTTGCAGTTTACTTGACTAGAAGTTTGTCAGTTTTATTGTAACAGGAACTGCTTACACAGGCCGTTAGTAAGGTGGTGGTAAGATGAAGAGGAAAGAGGATGATTTTATAGTTCTTTGATTAGGACTTTTAGTGAGCTGATGCCTCTGATTGTGAACTTCACAAGTGTTTCTCAGTGTTTTTCTTCCTCCTTAGGTGAGGCTGGATGACTTGCGTGGGCTGGATTTTGGTATTTTTGCTCTCCCAGGTGGAAGGCCTGAGCGGCTGATAGCTGGTGTTTGGTATTTTCCTTCCCCAAGGTCAGTTAGGCTCTGATAAAGCCCCAGCAACCTGGGCTCTGATTAACTAACTGGATTTTTCTGGGGCGGACCTTGTTAAGAAGAACACAGTGTTCCGGTGTATTTCAAAATGGTTCCTTTTCTCTCCCACTCCCAGAAGCGGGAGTAGATTCTTTTCCCTTTACTATAAGAACCTGGTCAAACTCCTGGAGGTAAAACTCACAAAGGGATGGCGACCCCTTTGACTGGGTCCCCTGGAGTTTTTAATGTTCAGGCTTGTTCATACCTAGTCTCCAGGAATTTGTCAATTATAGTCACTTGATTGATAGTGTATTGAGTTCAACTGCGTCCTTACTGATTGCCTGCCTGCTGGGTCTGTTTCTGATAGAGAGGTGGTGAAATCTCCAACACTAATAGCTGATGCATCTATTTTTCCTTGCAGTTTACTTGACTAGAAGTTTGTCAGTGTTATTGTAACAGGAACTGCTGTACACAGGCCGTTAGTAATGTGGTGGTAAGATGAAGGGGAAAGAGGATGATTTTATAGTTCTTTGATTAGGACTTTTAGTGAGCTGATGCCTCTGATTGTGAACTTCACAAGTGTTTCTCAGTGTTTTTCTTCCTCCTTAGGTGAGGCTGGATGGCTTGCATGGGCTGGATTTTGGTATTTTTGCTCTCCCAGGTGGAAGGCCTGAGCGGCTGATAGCTGGCATTTGGTATTTCCCTTCCCCCAGGTCAGTTAGGCTCTGATAAAGCCCCAGCAGCCTGGGCTCTGATTAACTAACTGGATTTTTCTGGGGCGGACCTTGTTAAGAACACAGTGTTCTGGTGTGTTTCAAAATGGTTCCTTTTCTCTCCCACTCTCAGAAGCGGGAAGAGATTCTTTTCCCTTTACTATAAGAACCTGGTCAAACTCCTGGAGGTAAAACTCACAAAGGGATAGAGACCCCCTGTAACTGGGTCCCCTGGAGTTTTTAATGTTCAGGCTTGTTCATACCTAGTCTCCAGGAATTTGTCAATTACAGTTAGGCGGGACACTCACTGGTTTCTGCTCTGGTAAGTTGCAATTCTCTGCATTGGCCTCTCTGTCTCTCCCATTTCTGGGGAAGTGCTGTGCCTGTGAAGCCTCACTTCTTTTATAGATCTAGGAAGAGTTGTTGATGTTTCAGTTTTTCAGCCTTTTTACTTGTTAGGACACAGTGCCAGCTTCAAGCAGAACAGGAAACTGGAAATCCCTCTGCCTGTTTTTTGATTGCTTTGTTTGTGTTTTTGTGGTTGGGAGTCAGGAGTTCTTCATACATTCTGGTTTGATGATCAGATACATCCCTTATAATTTGCAAATATTATCTCCCATTCTACAGGTTATTTCACCTTGTTGACAATCTCTGATGCATACAATTTTTAACTTTGGTGAAATTCAGTGTATCTATTTTATCTTTAGTTGGTTATGTTTTTGGTGTGTAAGAATCTGTTTACCAAATCTAAGGTCATGAAAATTTACTCTCATACTTTTGTGAACTGTTTTTTCTTTTTTTAAACGTCTCTCTCAGGCACTTCCCATATATAATCTTACTTAATCCTTGCAACAAACCCAAATGATATTATTGTCCCTTTTTGATTGATAAGGATATCTAACCTTATAATAATTTGCTCAAGACTCTACTACTAGTAAAATGGTAGGGCAGAGATTTGAACTGGTGTTTCCAAATTCCTAACAGGTACTAATTTGGAGGGTTCAGGAATGAGATATCATCATTTACAACATTTCTCAGGAATTCCGCAATCATAAGTTATTTTGAAAATGATTTCAGCATTTTCATACACTTTACTCATGATTATGTCTATCTGTGGAAGGTGCGTTTTACAAATGAGAAGTATTTAGTAGCGTTTATGAATTACAGTGAATGTTCAAATACTAGAAAATGCTAGGAAATGGTATCGAGTGGTATTCAAATAATGTAACATTTGGATTTTCTAGCAAGCTTAACAGAACTACAAAGAATCCCATGTAGAAATGTGCCAACGTAAGGATTTATGTGCTTCTAAAACTTGGTATTTCTTAGAACAGCATTCATAGAATTTAAATGGAGCATGAGATGGGTATAAACTTATTAACATTTATTTCCTGTGCCCATGTGACTCATTGTCAGCATCACACAAGACCAGAAACATACACTCACAACACGGCAACAGCCACAAGCCAAACTGATTCAGTTGTGAACGTGCCTCTCCTATATTGATTGATAAGCTTCACTTCACGCTAGGGAATTATAATACTTTCCCCAAGTTTTCAACTGATTTTCAGGATTTGGAAAAATCTAAATTTTCTGAGAAATGCCAAGAAATAATTCTTGCATAGAAATAGTAATTAGAACCAGGTGTGGGTTCCCCTCCCCCTAAAACTCATGTTCTTTCCACGACTATATCTGGCAGCCTCTCAAGAGCTGCTAAGAAAGAGGAAAGGAAAAGACCATTGGGTTTTATGGCTAGGAGGTCTTTGGTGTAACATCTTGAGAGTGATTATTGGGTATATTAGTTTCCTATTGCTGTTGTAATAAATTACTATAAATTTACTGGCTTAAATCCATGCAAGTTTATTCTCTTACAGTTCTGGAGGTCGGAATTCCAAAGCAAGTTTCCCTGGCTAAAGCCAAGGTGTTGGCAGGGCTGGTTCCTTCTCGAGGCTCTGCTGGAGAGTATGTGGGAATTTTTGTCTTTCCCAACTTAAAGAGGCTATCTTTATTTATTGGCTTGTGGCTCAGTCTTAGCCTATTTGTAGTCTGTTTGTGGTGGCATAACAAAATACCACAGATAGGGTAATTTATAAAGGAGAGAAACTTAGTTCTTGTAGTTCTGGAGGCTGGAAGTTCAAGATCAAGGCACCAAGCAGGTTCAGTGTCTGATGAAGGCTCAGTCTTGGCTTCCACAGTGGTGCCTTATTGCTATGTCCTCTGGAGGAAAGGAACACTGTGTCTTTCTGTGCAGAAGAAATAGGAGTGAAAAGGGACAAACTCCCTCAAACAAACCTTTTCATAAGGGTACCTGATCCCATTCATGGAATTGAATCCCTTATGACTCAATTACCTCCTAAAGACCACACCTTTTAATAATCTTGCACTGGGGATTAAGTTTCAACATGACTTTTGGAGAGGACACCATCTTTAAAACCATAGTGATATGGACAGGAGGCAGGGGAATACTGAGTAGAAGAGTGGTTCCCTGGCAAGGGCCCCACCCTCAAGTCTAGAGACCCACAGCACTAAATGAGAACTGGCATTCTGTTTTTATGCCCAAAAAGTGGCCTTTTGGCCCTCCATTCCCCCAATCCTTCCTCCATATCAGCCCCAAATCCCAAGCACCAGGTGAGACCGCAGACCAGTGATGGTGGAACGATGCAGCAGAGAAAGAGAGAAGGGATGCCTGGACCCTGAGGGGAGTCTGGCCAGGGGCAGTTGGAGAAGAGTCTGGCACCTGGGTGGCCTGGCTCCAGGGAAGGATTACCTTCCTCATAATAAAACCTTGCACTCAGCCTTTGAGCCCTGTGTGATCCAATTCTCTGGGGACACTGGGCAAGAGCTTGGGATACAAAAGGCTGTCACACTGGTCCTCTGCCCTTGCAATAAGGCAGAGGGTCCATTGAGCTTATTAACACACAAGCCAACTGTAGATGGCAAAGCTGAAAGAGCATGGGAACACTGGAGTTACAGGCACCCAGCCCTTAAACACTACCGCAGGGCTGATAGCCCAAAGCACTCATCCCAGCCTCTGTGCCTCCCTGTCTGCATGTACCCCTAGGGGTTTGAGCTGCAGGGCAACCAAACAGGCAAGCCATACGCTGTTGCACATCCTGTGAGGGGAATCAGAGGACTCTCCTGTTTCACTAGCAGGCCCCTTCTTCCACCTTCAAAGCATATCAGTCCAATCACTGCTTCTGTCACCACACTGCCATCTCCTCTCACTTGGTGACTCCTTCATTTCCCTTGAAGGACAATTGTGATTACATGAGGTCCATCAGATAATCTGGGAGAATCTACTCCTCTAAGGATCTTTAAATTAATCACATCCTCTAAGTCTCTCCTGCCGTACAAGGAAACATTCACAGGTTCCCAGGATTAGAACAAGGTTATATTTCTGAGGCCATTGTTCAGCCAACCATGACTCTGGGGAATGTGGCTGCTTATTCTTTAAGCATAAAAGACATATGGGTTGGGCAGAACCTGGCAATCAGTGAGTCAGCCGTAGCAGGGTCCTGAAAAATGTGCCCCACTGCCACTAAGACCACATCCCACTACACAAAATCCAGGGTCCAGCAGAACTCAGCAGGCTTCTATCCTGATCAAAACCAAAGGCTGGTGATGACTCTAAACTGAAATTACAGTGGCTCAAAGTGGAAGGACAGGAGATAAGGATCCAGGTGACCAGTGCTCTGAAACTCCAGTGAGCAGCCACCGTGGGAGTCTGTAGATAGGGCCTGAGCTCCTGCTTAAGCTCTCATTTCAAAGCAGTTTCAGGATCTCTGAAGGAGGACAGAGAAGAGCTACATGTGGCTTCAAGGCTCTCAGGATACCTAGAGGAACCAGCTTGCTTCTGCACTAGAAATTCAGATTGTGGGAAAAAAAATGCAAAGGCATAGTTCCTATGATCTGAGTATCTTGGGAGAAAGCCGGCATTAGAAATCACGCTATCCAGCTGGGCATGATGGCTCACAACTGTAATCCCAGCACTTTGGGAGGCCGAGGCGGGCGGATCACGAGGTCAGGAGATCGAGACTATCCTGGCTAATACGGTGAAACCCCGTCTCAAAAAAAAAAAAAAAAAAAAAAAAAAAAAAAAATTAGCCAGGCTTAGTGGCATGTGCCTGTAATCCCAGCTACTCAGGAGGCTGAGGCAGTAGAATTGCTTGAACCCAGGAGACAGAGTTTGCAGTGAGCCGAGATCATGCCATTGCACTCCAGCTTGGGCAACAAGAGCAAAACTTTGTCTCAAAAAAAACCCATGCTATCCAAACCCAGCATGGTAAGTTATGGGTGCAGTGGGTGAGCTACGACTCAAGAACAACATGAGATTTCCCGTTGATTGGAATTAGGAATAGGTTCAGCAAATCAAATCTAAAGAAAGAAAGACTTTGTTTTTCTTAAGGTTATTGAGTTTTATAACTGAGTTTCGTAACTGTCTGTACGTGCATATGTGGGCATGTGTGAATTATTAAAAGAGTACATTTGACTTATCTGTTGTCAGAATCATGCACCAATATTGCCTATGGCTTCCTGCTGACAGGTACAATGTTGCGATAATTAAAGTAAAATTCTTCTCCATATAAACCCATGTGGGGAGTTCCTTGAATATATTCCTGGAATGGAATTCCTGGGTCATAAAGTATGCTCAAGTACCTCATCATCTCCAGATTGATGACCTCTGAGTGCATTTTCCGAGCAGTGCATAAAGATTCAGGTATTCTCACATCCCTGTAAACATTTATCATTTTACAGCTTACTAGGTTTTGCCAGTCATTTTATTAAGTGATAGCTCTTTGTCACTTTAATTTGTATTTTTCTGATTACTAATGAGTTTCACCATCATTTCACGTGCCTTATTACCATGTGGCTTTCCTATGCTGTAAATCTCATTTTATAGACTCTTGCTCACATTTCTGCTGGACTTATTTTGTTCTTGGTTAATATAAAATGCCTCTTGTATTTTCTACATATTATTCCTTTGTCAGTTCCAGGTACTGCAAATCACTTTCTCCATTCCTTCAATCTCTTTTTTCCATGATGTCTTTGACTAAACAGAAATTCTTAATTTTAATATAATCAGACTCATCAAGTTTTAGCCTTGTTGTTTGTGCTTTTGAGATTTTGTTAAAAAAATTCCCCTATCACAAGTCACAGAAATATTTCTTTATATTTTCTAATAGCTTTAGACTTTTAACCTATTTTGGGTTCACTCATCTGGTGCCAGACAGTAATTTAGCGTTATTTTTCTTCTGGTAGTGGTCTAGTTTTCCTAATACTAGCTATTAAATAATTTATTCTTTCCCTAATGATTTGTGGTGACATTTTATGGTATATTAAGTTCCCCTAGATATGTGGGTCTGCCTGTGATCTCTTTTCTGTTTTATTGATCTACTTTGCTGCCAGAATCATATTTTAAAAAATTATGTGACTCTTTGGTAAACCTTAATGATTGATATGGTGTGTTCCCTTTATAGATTTTTTTCCATTTGTTTATATATTTCTTTACTTTTTAGAGACAGAGTCTCGCTATTTTGCCCACCTGATCCCAAACTACTGAGCTCAAGCAATCCTCCCATCTCAGCCTCCTGAGCAGCTGGGATTACAAGTGTACACCACCATGCCCAGCCTTAGATTTTCTTTTAAGAATAACTTAGCTTTTGAGGACCTGCCCTCTTTTTTCTCTTTTTAAAGTTAAAATATATCATAGTTTTTAAAAGTTGTATTAGTATAGCACACATACAGAAAAGCACACAAATCATGACCATAGGCTGGGCACAATGGCTCATGCCTGTAATCCCAGCACTTTGGGAGGCTGAGGCAGGTGGATCATGAGGTCAGGAGTTTGAGACCAGCCTGGCCAATATGGTGAAACGCCGTCTCTACTAAAAATATACGGAAATTAGCCAGACATGGTGGTGGGCGCCTATAATCCCAGCTATTCGGAAGGCTGAGGCAGAGGTTGCAGTGAGCTGAGATGGCACCACTGCACTCTAGCCTGGACAACAGAGTGAGACTCCATCTCAAAAAAAAAAAAAAAAAAAAAAGATCGTACAGCTCAATGACTTTGCACAAGGTGAACACACCTGGATAACCAGCGCTCACATAAAGAAACGAACTACAACCCAGAAGGCAAAGGAGCAGGCAGAGGAGGCCAAGGCAAAATAAATGGGCCATAGAATAATGCCTGTTTTAGCGAAAACAAGGCTGTCTTTCAAAAGATGAGCTCTCACTGAAATATGTGCCTGATACTCCTGAATTGCCATAATGAGCATATCTAATCATTCGTTGTGCCCATACTTGGGATGCAACTTATACTAGCATTTTAGCTTTTCTCTCTTCTTAAGAAATAACCTTAGTTTGTTAAGTCAGAGCTAATTTTAAATACATGTGGCCTTTCTGCCTTTTGATATTATAAGTGAATGGCTCCTGGGACAAGAAGGACAGCAAGGCACTATCCGACCTTACTCTGAGATAACACTCTCAAAACCTTGTCACCTCTGATTCTCAAAAGCCTTGTCCTGGGGTCCAGGCACTCCCTACAATAAGCAAAGCAGACAAACAGCTATGTCCCAGAAGTGCTGAGAAACTCTCCAGCTCAGAATGTCCCTCCTGAATTTGTCAGATTTTCCTTCAGTTTCTTTAGCTGGAGTGTTATCTACCTTGACTTGTTTTTTTCATTTGTTTGTTTGTTTTTGTTTGTTTTTTTGAGACAGGGTCTCGCCCTGTTGCACAGGCTGGAGTGCAATGGTGCTTTCACAGCTGACTACAGCCTCCACCTTCTGGGCTCAAGTGATCTTCACACCTCAGCCTCCTAAATAGCTGGAACTATATGCAGGCACCACCATGCCTGGCTAATTTTAAAAAATTTTGTAGTGACAGGGCCTCTCTATGCTGCCCAGGCTGGTCTCAAACTCCTGGGTTCAAGCAACTCTGAGGCTCAAGCAACACCCCCTGCCTCAGCCTCCCAAAGTGCTGGGATTATATGCATGAGCCACCTTGCCCAGCAACTTTAACACTTCTTACCCTTTACAAAGGCGAGTGCCCCTGGGTACCACTGAATGCACCATTTAAACCACTGTATTTAAAAAATTCAAGTTTTACATCTTTGCTTGCTGTACTGTTTTGAGGGGGTATCACAGAAACATGAATACTCTCAGAGAGAAAAGGAGGAGGCAGGGAAAAAGTGGCATCTGTGAGAATTAGTACAGTTGAGTGGTTAAAAGATCCATCACAGGAGACATTAAGTTCAAATCCTAGCCTGGCTACTATAACATCTGTGTGTTGTAGGGGTCATTGCCTCTAACTCCATTCAGTGTTAGTGTTATAGCATAGAAGAATGAGAGTCCTAGGGTCGTGAGGCTCTGGAAAATGGAAATAGTAATAGTAATAGTATGGTAAGGATTAAGTGAAATATTTGGGGTAGTCAGAAGAATGTCCCTCAAAGATGCCCATGTCCTAAACCCAAGCATCTATAAATATGTTGGTGTTGCCTTATATGTCAAAAGGGACTTTGCAGCTTTGATTACGATTAAGGACCTTGAGGAGATGGCAAAGGCGAACTAAGTTTGCAGGTGGAATTAAGGTTGCTAATCGGCTGATTTTAAACAAGATTATACTGGATTATCAGTGTGGGCCCAGCGTAATCAGAAGGGTCCTTCTAAGTGGAAGAGGGATGCAGAGAGAGGCCAGTGTGATGTGGAGAACTGGACCTGGCATTGATATCTTTGAAGATGAAAGAAGGGACCATGAACCAAGGAATGCGGGTGGCCTCTAGAAGCTGGAAAAGGAAAGAAAATGTTCCCCTTAGAGATTCCAGAAACAAACACAGCCCTGCCAACACCTTGATTTTAGCCCCACGGTAACTGTATCAAACTTCTAATCTACAGAACTATCAAATAAAATTGTGTTATTTTAAGCCACTAACTTGATAGTAAATTACAGTAGCCATAGAAAACTAATGTAGTATTAAAAATCATAATGACATTTTGGGTACATAATAAATCATCAATAATCACATGTTACTTATGCAGGATAAATAGGAAAAATCCTGAATGCTTCTAAAGAAAACTGAATCTTTCACAATTTTGCCCAGAGCTGACCCTGTGGAGGTCCTCAAAGGCCTGCTCTTAAAACCACATAGAAACTCACAGAGCTGGGTTTGGAAACTAAAATACTTCTTAGTATTTATCATTTGGGATTGTCATGTCCAAGTTTACCCTTATCGTTGTTCTGCCTGAAAAGCACTTGAAAAATGTGTTATAAAATGTATGTATGTGTGTATGTATCCACTTTAATTCATAGAAAATTAAGTCTATTCCTGGGCTGTAGTAATCCCAAATGGATGTAACGCTATCTTATTGGTTGTCCTCATTCTAGTGCAGGCTCCCGTTACCTCTCACAAGGATGATTTGAAAAGACTTCCAACCAGTATCATGAACCTCGGTGGCTACTGCCTTCCAATCCATCTTCCACACTGTGTCCATGGTGACTTTTGGAAAGAAAAATCTGGTTATGTCACCCCCCAACATAAAGCCTTCAGTGTTTCTCCATCACTTATAGGAGAAGGTCCCAACTTCCTAAGCGATTTTCAAAGGACTTTTCTGTTTGTTTCAACCCCGTTTCTTTTCTAGCTGGAGATTTTATAGCCTGCCTACTTAAATTGGATGCTCTGAGCCACCAGGGCAACCCTGTCATTCAAAAACATAAGTTGCACCCACCCGCCTCCTTCCTTTTGCTCTGCAGTTTCCTCCTCCAGAATGTCTTTCTCTGACATCTTAGCGAGTCTGAGTCTTACCCAACATTGTCAAAAGCCTTTACAGATCACCCCAGCTAGAAGCCGTCTCCCCTCTGAGTTCACAGAGCCTGCCATACTGTTCATCTGCTACCTTCTAGAATGGTGATTTCCATACAAACCTTAGCTTCTCTATAAGGGTGTAAGCCTTGGAGGGGAAAAAAGAGTGGGAGGTGGGAGGAAACAATAGCTTACATTTTGATGAATCCACACAGTAGCTAGAATAGTGCCTTTCCTTACAGTAGCCACCACCACATGTGACTGTGTACATTTAAGTCAGTTGAAATTTATCGAATTAAAAATTCCTGAGTCACACCAGCCACATTTTCAATGCTCACAAGCCACGTGTGGTTAATAGATGCATAGACACAGAACATTTCTATGATCACAGAAAGTTCTACTGGTCAGTGCTGATCTAGAACACAGAAAATGATCAATAATATCTGAAGAGTAAAAAAACAAGGAAGGGAGAGAGGAAGATTAGGAAGGATGGAAGATCACTCTAATTTTCAAAGGGTATCAGGAAAAATTGTCCTAGACTTGGAAATGAGCAAAAGAGATTATTGAGTGTCCTTCCAGCAAAGGGTTGGCAAAATCCTCGGGATTCTCTGGTTCTATGGGACTATGCACCTTTGACTGACTTTTTTTTTTTTTTTTTTTTTTTTTTTTTTTTTTTAAAGTGTTGCCAGGCTGAAGTGCAGTGGCACCATCTCAGTTCATTGCAACATCCGCCTCCCGGGTTCAAGTGATTCTCCTACTTCAGCCTCCTGAGTAGCTGGGACTACAGGCACGTGCCACGATGGCCAGCTAATTTTTGTATTTTTAGTAGAGATGGGGTTTCACCATATTGGCCAGGATGGTCTCAATCTTGTGATCCGCCAGCCTCAGCCTCCCGAAGTGCTGGGATTATAGGTGTGAGCCACCGTGCCCAGCTTGACTGACTTTTTATTATCTAGGCAATTTTCCAGCTCTATAAAGGAGGAAGTTAACATGCAGAAAGCTGATAGAAATGCAAATAATTCTTGCCTGCAGTGATGCAAATAAACTTTGTTCTACTAGAGAAACCATTCATTTCAGCTTGTTACAAAAGATCTCAAATATTACATTTCATTGCCCCATAAGATATTAACACATTTTGTGTCTATTAGTAATTTTATTTTAGTATTCTTAACTGACTAGATCTCTGTTCTTCAAAGTCTCTTTGAATATGTCTTAGAATCTTACTAATTCTTTCATTGATTGAGTTGGATAAAATCTGAAACGTTAATTTTTATGTATGCATGAGATATATGTTTTTAACATTTTAAAAATTATACCTTGGGTATTTTGGAGGCTGCAGTAAGATACCGAAGTGGACCGGGTATGGTGGCTCACACCTGTAATTCCAGCACTTTGGGAGGCCAAGGTGGGTGGATCACGAGGTCAGGAGTTGAAGACTAGCCTGGCCAAGGTGGTGAAACCTCGACTCTACTAAAAATATAAAAATTAGCCGGGTGTGGTGGCACGTGCCTGTAATCCCAGCTACTCGGGAGGCTGAGGCAGAGAATTGCTTGAACCCAGGAGGTGGAGGTGCAGCAGTGAGCCGAGATCACGTTACTGCACTCTAGCCTGAGCGGCAGAGCAAGACTCTGTCTAAAAAAAAAAAAAAAAAAAAAAAAAGATACTCAGGTGGACTCACCTAGAAGCCTGATTAAAATGCATTGCCTGAGCAGGACGCTTCACGGACTGTGCAAGCCCAGTTCTGCCTTTTCTTGGCTCCCATATTGAATATTAACAATTATTAGAATTTTAACTTTGCTGACTGTTTCTTTTTTTTTTTTTTGAGACAGAGTCTCGCTCTGTCGCCCAGGCTGGAGTGCAGTGGCCGGATCTCAGCTCACCGCAAGCTCTGCCTCCCGGGTTTACGCCATTCTCCTGCCTCAGCTTCCCGAGTAGCTGGGACTACAGGCGCCTGCCACCTCGCCCGGCTAGTTTTTTGTATTTTTTAGTAGAGACGGGGTTTCACTGGGTTAGCCAGGATGGTCTCAATCTCCTGACCTTGTGATCCGCCCGTCTCGGCCTCCCAAAGTGCTGGGATTACAGGCTTGAGCCACAGCGCCCGGCTCTCTGTTACTTTAGGTTCTTTTATCCTCTCTATTTTTGGGGTTTTGTGCATGTATTTGTTTTTGATTCTTGTTCATGCAAAGCCACTAAGCCATTCAACATTATTTGCAAAAATGGGATTTCATTTTATGATCTGTTGTGGTGATCCTTGCCAGATGATTGATGGAGAGGAATGAGAATCATGTTTTTAACTTTTTAAAAATTATACTTTAGGCCAGGTGCAGTGGCTCATGCCTGTAATCCCAGCACTTTGGGAGGCTGAGGCAGGAGGATTGCTTGAGGCCAGGCATTTGGGACCAGCCTGGGCAACAAAGCAGGGACCCAATCTTTACAAAACAACAAACAAACAAAAAAACATAAAAATTAGCCAGGTATGGTGGCATGTGCCTGTAGTACTAGCTATTCAGGAGGGTGAGATGGGAGAAACACTTGAGACCAGGAGGTCAAGGCTGGAGTGAGCTGAGATCACACCACTGTACACCAGCCTGAGTAACAGAGCAGGATCCTGTGTCTACCAAAAAAAAAAAAAAATTACACTTTAGCAGGGCAAAGTGAGTGACAAATGAGAAGCTCCTTTGCCAAAAGTCCCTTTTAAGATACTGGTCCCCATACACCTAAGCAAAGAGAATTTAGAGGAGGCTTTGGAAAGAAGAAAATTGCCAAATCTATAATCAAAAGTTCTCCAAGATAGTGAAAATTGACAGGATAACAGACAAAAGTAATACAGAGGTGAAAATGTGCTTTGCAGTCCTCCAATATGAAAAAGTAAAGGATATAATAAAGGTGGGGTAAGAAGCAGAGACTTTTCGAGTTTGTTTTCTGGGTTGAGATATTAACAAGAATAAAAAGTCTTTAAACAGCATCCCATGTGGCCAAGGTAGAAGTTCGTTACTTTTCCATTACACTTTGAAATGTTAAAAGAGGAAATAAAGAATGAGAAATAAAGTCAGTACAGCCAGGACAAAGATTTTGTTGATGAATATAAAAAGAAATAAGAATAAAAATAATGATATCAAAGAAAAAATACCCTCTTGGGTTCAGTACCTAGTGGCCTGCAAATTATAGTAACAAAAGGTTGATTAATAGGAGAAAAACCCAATTTATATTGATATGTATATGTATTGGTGTTCGCAGAAAAGAAGTAAAATTCAAAGCAGCAGACTCAGGCTTTTATGCCCTTTTAGCAAAGGAAATGTTGTTAGGGCTTCGAGGAACAACAAATTGTGGGGAATTGATTTACTAGGAAATGTATTGGGAAGAGATGTCTAATCTTTTGGCTTCCCTGGGCCATAATGGAAGAAAAAGAATTTGTCTTGGGCCACACATAAAATACACTAACACTAATGCTAACCGATGAGCTAAAAAAAAAAAAAAAAAAATGCCAAAACATCTCATTTTAAGAAAGTTTACAAATTTGTGTTGGAGCACATTCAAAGCCATCCTGGGCCACGTGCGGCCCATGGGCAGTGGGTTGAGCAAGCTTGATATAGTGGAACTGATGGAAAATAATAGTTATTTTAGTAAGATCAGTTTACAGACTTGTCTCAGTGTCAATGAACAGTCAATGATAAGAATTTTTCCTCTTTCTGGCAAGGGCAGAGGGGACACACTCACAAAGGGAAATTTGTGCCCTACTTTTAGGTAGGCAGATAACTCTTCCTGCAGCTGTTGATTCTCAATTGCCTTCAGCTCTAAATAATCTTTATGCCAAAATGGTATATGTTAGGGTGACATATTCTCATCCCCTGCAATGACTTTTTACAACTGTATTAGGTTTTCATGTGTGAAGATCAGCAAAAATTGAAGAAAGCACTTATTCACTCATTTATTAATTCCTTCAATGAACATTTATTGAATACTAACAGTATGCCAGGCACCTGGCCAGGAGCTCAAAATGGAGACATTCTTTGCTCCCAGAGGTGTTCAAGCTGGTAGGGGTCAGATATGGAAGTTAATTAAGTAAAATACAATGCCAAGTGGTTGTGATATAAGTATGTGCATGATACAAAAGGAACACAATAGCATAAATTGTCTATTTCATCTGAGGAAAAAAGTACTGAAAACATGAATGTTGCAGTTATTTTCCAGGGCTTCTGACCAACTCTGAGTGCAATCAGAAATCAGAGTCACTCTGTGACTCAGCAGTGATTACTGTCAAACAGCAGACTTAGCTAGCAAATTTATGTTTACTGGAAGCTATGTTCAATAAACAATTCATCTGGAGGTATTACTTTAGTTGAAAACCTATGTCTTTAAAACCATTGCTTATTTTCTTCAAAAGCAAAATCAATGAAACAATAGTAATTATAGCTATATCCAGTAATATATCACTGTAAATATTTATATTTTAGTTATATATCATGCAATTCTATAAATATATATTTTCATTTATATATATATATAATTTGGGGTCTTGGGCAGATTTAATGGAATCTCCAATCTCCTTCAGACTGTCTATTGCACTAACATACACCAAATACCTGTGTCTGACTTACTTTTAACCTAGTCTGGGAGCCTTTTGATGAAATGCTTTGGATGGAATTTTATGTAGTGACATCTGTTCACTGTGAGAAAATGCATTAGCTGGATTTGTTTAGTTATTTCTATGCTCCAGTCAATCTTTTTCTTAGAAGTTATCCAATAGCTCACATGCAACTTCTCACCAGAGCTCAAACTTACGCAATAGGCTTTTCTCAACTAGCTAAACAGATCTCATATCCGTGGCTGGTGTCCTAACTGCTTGATGTCTTTCTATATACCTATTATAATCCAGTCTAAAGTCTATTACACATAAACTTTACCCTTTCTTAAGCTATCAATCATAGGCAGGAACTCTGTGAATTAGATGAGTTGCCCCGAGCAACACTGGAGTGTCGCATATTTCGAGGAAATCAGCGTGACTCTTTGAAGTAAACAGGGGTAATTTTCCATTCTTTTTTAGAAGACTTTGTGCTAGTAGAAAAATCAAACCTCAGTATGACAGTAATATAAATGTGCTGATCTCCAACCACTATGTAATTCAACTGCTGCTAGTGCCAGAAGAAAGGTTCTTTTGTGTGGAAATTCTTTCTGTGATTTGGGGCAGTCTGCAGTGTATGGGGGCAACAGAAAAACACACAATCGAAGTGGTTGTGCAGGTGGCCCTGTTAGGACATGACAGCTGTAAGTGGCCATTTATTTTGAAAGTCAAGCTGCTCACTTCAGTTTGCAGAGAACGTAGCAATTATTTTAAATTACCTTTTAAAAATCTTATCTCTGACTTCATCTTTCTCTGTTTTAAAAGCTAAGTTCATGTTAGTTGGTACATTTTGTGAAAAGGATTTCCAGAATGTGTTTGTGTCTGGGGCCATTTTGGTTTCCCCTAGATCTTTCTGTCAGTTTGCTGTGTGATTGTTAGCATCTAATTCACCCTCCCACCCCACTGGCCATTTTACAGAGGAGGAAACAGAGGGCCCCAGAATAGTGGCCTCAAGGCCCTCCAGCTGCTCAGACAGGATCCAAGGCTTCTAATTACAAATCCCACTTGAAGTGGGACTAAGTATTCCTTCTAGAGATTTTTGTTCAATCAGTTGTACACAGAAACGTCTTGCTACATTACAATAGTTCTAATTAGGTTCATTGGAACCTAAATGTGTATGTATTATGTGGCTTATACTTGGAACCACTATTTCTTTCTTTTCTCTCAGTTCTCCACCCCTTGTGAGCCATGAGGATCTGTGAATCCCGCCTGCTTTCCACCCTTCTTTCAAAAGTCCTCCCATTCCTTCCAATCCTAGATTTTTAGCCTATTCATCTTCTGCCTCAACTATTGCCACGGCTACTGAATTACAGCTGCCTCTAGCTTCTCCCTCACCCAACCAGTTCCTCCCACACAGTGTCAGCAAAAAGTAGTTTGACCATGTTCCATACTGAGAAATGGCTCCCTGAACCGAAAACTGGGGCTCAGAGACCTTGAGACATTTGAGGGTATCTTCTCAGGGCTCTGTGAATTTCTAGAAATGTTGAACAATGTTCGTGTCATCATTTTGATGAGAACATGTAAAATATAAATATGGAATCAGTGTGGATAGACGATTTCAACATTCACATTTGTTTTTTGTGTTGTCCCTCATAGAGCAAATTTTTAAAAAGCGAATTCAGTTTCTCTTAAATTTGTGTTAAGAGCTATAAGGACCTTGAGATAGAGTGAACCCATGGAGCAAGTTTTGGAGGAGCTGTTTGGACGGGACATGGGTATGTTCAGAATTGAGCCACATTTTACGAATTTCTGTGAAGACTGAACATAATCGTGCCCAGTGGTAGGTGATTTTCAAAAATAGTTTCCAACGCCAAAAATCTCAAATCAGTTGGATGTTAGTTCTATGTGCACTGCAAAATACAACATGGGTCTGTTTATCCTGTGAGTTGGTTCTTTGCTTTTCTGATGGTTCCGTAAGGCTAGGAGTTTGTCAAGAGCATTGCGACTGAGGCTGTAGCACTCCAGAGCGTTATTAAATATTTCCCCATGCTGTTCCCCAATCCTTCCTCCCACTCTTGTTATCTGTTCTCAGAGTCTGGTGACTAAGGTTTCTGAATTATAAGGTACACTTTTCAGCTCAATAGTCATCCTCCCCCATTTTTCTGGCTCCTTGTGGCTATGCTTCAGCTCCGGATCACCAAGTCTCTTCTCTTGTATCCTTCTGGTTTTAAGATAGCTGACGTTGGCATCATGTCTTCTCCGAAGCCCCTTAGATCTCAGCTGAAAGTAGAGGGTGGAAATAGGAGGATGGGAAGCATGTTCTGGATCTTTGAGGGGCTTTATAGACTTGTTTATCTTTTCAGCTTGGGTACCCTTCTCATTTGTTACTTCTTGCCTTCTTGCCCCTCTACTTTGTTTGTGTTCCTATTCTTTCTCCTCCCTCCCTCCGTCCCTCTCTCTCAGTCTATCTCTGTCTCTCTCCATCTCTTTCTGTCTCTGTCTCTCTGTCCTTCTATGCCTCTGTCTCTCTTGTCTCTCTCTTTGCATCTGTCTCTCTTTGTTTCTCTCTGTCTCTCTCTCTGTATCTGTCTCTCTCTGTCTCTGTCTTGTCTCTGTCTCTCTCACTCCCGGGTCATGTCTGACAAATCACGTAGATTACTTTTGACTCCCAATTTCTATCCTACATAACAACACTTTTAAAAAGTAACAGCAATTATGAAACTCATGAAATATGTCAGGTGCTCTGCTGTTAACTTTTGCACTCTGTATTTCATGATACTTTTAAGAAAACCAGCCCTGTCATTCAAGCAAAAGAGGGAATTTCCTGGCTCCCGTCAGTAGATGAACTCCACTTCTCTCAGAAAGCTAATACCGTTTGTATTTCACACCCCAGGATTTCAACCAGGAGAGAAAGATGAACTGTATTCATTCTAGTTCATGTGCAAAATCCTACCTGCCTTTGTCTCATGAAGCTTTTTGGCCTCACCTGGGCCAGGTGCCCACACTGGGACTAGTCAACTGGGACCAGAGACAGGAACATGTTTTATTAATGTAGTAACTCCCGTTTGGATCCAGGGATGGACAGGGAGAAGCAGGCAGAAAGGAATGGGTACCCGGAAGGTCATCTTAGGTGTCCATTTCATGTATATGACAGCATTTCATACTCTCAGCAACAGTTGAGGTCAACATTACTATTTCCACCTTACAAATAAGGAGAGACTCTTGGAGAAGTTAAACCACACAGACGATAAATGGTCAGATTAATTTCCAAATCACACTTCCCACAATGACACGACACAATGTTTGGATGAAGGTAAACACTGGGTTGCTTTAGTAAAATGACGGAATTCTTGACCAATTGTTATCTAATATTACACACTGGATGTCACTAAAAAGCCATCACTTAATTGTTGGCTACTTTCATAAATCCACATAATGTGATGTTAGAGCTACAAGGGACCTTGAGACATGATCTTCTCTAGCCCCAAACCCAATCAGAATCTCAACTGCCTTCACTGTCTGCATAAGCACCTTTACATCCTATACTCTAGCTCTCAGTTCTTGGACCACCTGAATTCTGATCCTTCCTCATTCTCTCACTTCTTACTCTCATCTGCACATACCCCAGATATCGTATCACTCAAACTGGACATCCACTTTGAAAGACTGTTGTCAACACAGCAGCAAGAACCTTTTAAAACTAATGACAGATTACGACACTCTTCATGCTCAAAACCCTTCAATGCTGCCCATTTCACGCAAAATAAAAATGCAAGCCCTGACAGTCACATTCTCTGACTACACCTCTCTCTGTCTCTGTCTCAATCTGACTAACCGTTTATCATCTGTGTGGTTTAACTTCTCCAAGAGTCTCTCCTTATTTGTAAAGTGGAAATAGTAATGTTGACCTCAGCTGTTGCTGAGAGTACCAAATGCTCTCATCCTCGATCCAGCTTTCTCAGGTTGTCCTTCTACCTGCCACTGTCTCGTTGAGATATCTGATCCCTTAATGCTCCCTCTCCAACTTCCACCCCTGCTGTGATCTCCCCTGCTCCTCCTTTACCTCCCTATTCAGCCAAAAATGAATGCTTCTTTGTGTCAGTTGCTCTCTGTCCATTTCTTCCCCCTCTTGCTTCCTCGGCCTTCACATCATGTTCGTGCAGCAGTCCCCCAACCTTGAACCAGCTAAATTGTTTTTACTTTCTACCTATTATTACTCTCTGGAAAATAATCAAACAAACAAAAAACAAAACAAAACCAAAAACCTCACAAAAGCAGATTGCTACCACTAAGCGTTAACACTCGGGATCTCATTCTCCCATCCTTGCAAGTGGTTAGTTCCAGACTTCACTGCTTTTTGCAGACTTGCTACCCCGTAGAATTCTCCTCACTCTCAGCAGGGCTGCGCCTTCTACTTCAGAGGGAAAACTGAAGCCTTTATAAGACAGTTCTCTCACATTCCAACATGAAAATCTATGATCTCCTTGCATCTTTAGTAAACCTTATACCTTGACCTTCTTTCCCTAGGGTCTGGGAGTCATCTCCCATCCTTTTCAGACAGCATAATCTATGAATTTTCTTCTTCCTCTTTGTAATCTTCCACTTCTTCCTCTACAATAGCTCTTTTCTGTTGAAATTTTTAAAATATGTACTTCTGCTCACCAAAAGAAAACCAAAAAACCTGCCTCCTTTTTGTAGGCTGTTTATGATCTCTTACCAGTAGAATATGAACTCCTCAAAGAAAAAGACGATCTTTCACCACTATAGTTCCTGGCTCTTCATAGAAGTAATTATTAATAAATATTTGATAAAATGAATGAATACACTAGTTCAAATGCTTTGATTGATAGGTAAGGAAACTGAGGCCAGGTTGATGTGATGACCAACCGGGTTTATTGGACATTTGTAAATGATAAGTGTTTTCCCAACATTTGATTGATTGATTGATTGATTGATTGATAAGAGAAACAGTCTCCCTCGGTCACCGGGCTGGAGTGCAGTGGCACGATCTTGGCTCAATGCAACCTCTGCTCCCGGGTTCAAACGATTTTCCTGGCTTAGCCTCTCAAGTAGCTGGGGTTACAGGCACCTGCCACCACACCTGGCTAATTTTTGTATGCTTTTATAGAGACAGAGTTTTGCCATGTTGGCCAGGCTGGTCTCAAACTCCTGACCTCAGGTGATCTGCCCACCTCGGCCTCCCAAAGTGCTGGGATCACTGGCGTGAGCCACCGTGCCCAGCCCCAATACTTGACTTAGTCAACTGATACAAGTATAGCTATACAAATATAACACACATCATGATTTGTACTTTGTTTGGGGTGCTTTTGAAACATGCATTCTTGGGGTTACTAAAGAATAACGTTGCCAGTGGATATGGTGAGACGACTTTGGATTTAATAGAGGAAAGAAATTCCTCACAAGGAATGGCTCTTCGGGAAAGATTGTTGTCAACACAGCAGCAAGAACCTTTTAAAATTGATGACAGATTACAACACTCCCATGCTCAAAACCCTTCAATGCTGCCCATTTCACGCAAAATAAAAATGCAAGCCCTGACAATCACATCCAGGACTCTCCAAGATCTGACCTTCCTTCTAAGCCCAATCTTTGCATTTCTTATGTACTCCCCAACTCACCAAGCTTGCTTCCCGCAGGGTGTCTACTTGTGTTGTCTTTTCCTGGAAAGGTCATCCCCAGAGAGCCACGCCACTCACTCCCTTTCTCTCCTTTGCTGAGACATCTCCTTCTCAGTCAGCTTTAGGAAGCTCCATGTCAGTCACCGAAACTTAAAGAATAATTTCTCTGCTTATAGAAAATAATCATTGTGCACACTTTCCTGTGGTGTTGGAGCAGAAATGGCAGCCACCAAGGTCCTAGGAAAATGTCAAGGCAGAAACTTTGGCTTAGAATGGCTCCACCTCCCCCATCTACTTCCTCATGCCCCCTTTCCTGATCCCAGAAGCTGCCTGTGAGGAAGCTGGTGTGTGGATGCTTCCCTGGGTCAGGGCGAAGCCTCACGGGTCTGCCACATCTGAAAGTGCCTGTCCAGTCTGTTCTCCTCATCCCCACCCTCCGTCATAACCTCATTTGTCTCAGAGCAATTAAGTTCTTGAGTTAATAAATCTGACACTCCAGCCTGGGCAACATAACAAGACCCCATCTCTACAAGAAAAAAATTTTCTTAATTAGCCAGACATGGTAGCATATACCTGTAGTCCCAGCTACTCAGGAGACTGAGGCAGGAGGCTGGCTTGAGCCCAGGAGTTAGAGGTTACAGTGAGCTATGATGATTCTACTGCACTCCAGCCTGAGTGACAGAGTGAGAACTCGTCTCTAAAAAATAAAATATAATAAAATATAAATAATATATAAATGTATCCATACATCCAACACTATAGGTAAAAAGTCTGCTGTGTTTATTCCTCTCACAGGCTGTTTGCATCTTAAAAGATGATCTTTTTATTAATTCAAACATGTGGAATTGGGAGATCATATAGGGAAGCCAGTTTTGACTAGGGAGCATCTTGCAGGACCCAGGCCTTCTTTGGAACACAATCCAATTCTGTGACAGAATGACATGGATGCCTTACTTTGAGAGTTTGTTAAACCCTGAGAAGTAACGAATTGCTTCTTAAAAGATCCGTAAAAGGCAACTTGTTGCTATGTTGATATTTTAATAGCAATAGGTCCCCCAAATAATGTTATTCAATTTTACATTTCACATATATGCATATGCTTTTCCAAGTACAATTTTTTGGGGGAAAGTCATTCCTGTAGCATTTGAGCAGGGCCATATTATGCAGTTGTTTTTGGCTAAAATTCCTCATTAGTTTCAAAGTGTAGAGTTTGATGATCATGGCCTTCAGGTTGTGCTCTGTTTTTAAAGGAAATATTTAACCACAGAGCGGGACACCCTATCACAGGCACTTAATTTAATGTGGAAACCCAGCTGTTACTTTCTCTGGAACTTTTAGTAACGATTAAGGAAGGTGAAGTGGCAGAATTGGAACCCGAACTATGGTTCGTAACTCTGGGCTGAAACTGTTTTTGGAAGAAAGCTCTTGAGTTGGCTGAAAAGATAACTCACAACATGGCGGACAACCCCAAAACCTAGAGCCAGAAAACATGGAACGCTTCAAACAAACAAAGCCCAGCCTCATCTTCAAGCTGTTGTTTGTTGGGGCTTGGCCAGAGGAAGAAATGTGGGACTCCTGGGAATCGTGCCCAGCACAAGAGTTCAAAGCTCCCTTTTGGAACAGATTCTCAGTACCAGCAGATAAAAGGCCATCCTCACTTTAGAAAAGACTTGGGCCTTTTTACTCAGTGGCCTGATCTCAAAATATTCCGGAATGTGCTGTTCTCCCTGTACCTACTGTCCATGTCTGTTTCCTTTAGTCATCAGCTTTCCTCAGGCTGTATTTTGGGTGGGCTTAAAAAATATGTAATAACTTTAGAAATTACATAGTAGTTAGAATGAAGATTTTATGTAGAAAGTGCAGTTTATATAAACTCCCAGCATGAAAGTTACCCCAAATGATAGGATTCTGACTTGGTGTATTTGCAGAAGTTCGGACTGGATTACTGGTTTTGAAATGAATCAAGTTGTGTGAGGGCAAAGTAAAATTTCTTCATCCAAATTGAATTGGATATCTCCAGAGATTCCCCTGACTTTGCCTCCTTTCTTTAAATATAGACAAAATACAATAATAATCTACCACTCAGCATTTGGTTGTTAAAGTTTATGAGCAACATTAGAGTAATATGGTAGGGAATTTGAGTGATTCTTTGTGTATTAATGAGGATGAAGGAATATAATAAGACAACTGGAAGCTTTGTCCTTTAATTGGTATTGTGTAAGCTCCTGGGGGAATTACTGTGTTCCCCCAGGAAAATAGTAATTGTGTTCATTTTTGAACACATGGATCATGTTCTTAGTGGATTGTTTTCCCAGAGCCTAGCACAGTGCCAGGCAAGTTGTAAGTGCTAAGTGTCTATTGAAAGAATGAATACATGAAAGAATACTTTTTAGTATAATCTTTTAAGGACTATAAGAGAAAAAATTCCTTATGGTATTTTAAAACAGTATTGGAAGGGCTATATGTTTGGAAAGTTCAGATAAATCACTAATGGAGAACCTGTCCAGTAGCCCAGTGAGCAGTTGGGTTGGGAGAACTGGTTGTGAGTTGAGAAGAGACAGAGAATGAGGTACACAATATAAGTTGAGTCACAGTTCATTGAGGTCAGGTAAGAAATGGGAACTGGAATAGATTGAATGTGGTCACATGATGTCTACTGACTATTGGGAACATACTGAAAGCTCCTAAATAGAGACAACTCAGAAAAGGTGAGTCTCATTTCTTGGACTTTCTTGGGCAAATATACATGGGAATGCACGTTCGGGGTTAGTTCAACATATTTTTAGTTTTAAGACCTTAGCTAAGGATTCCCCTAGAACTCCTGAAAAATAAGCTTGCACTGACTAGTATTCTGAGCCTGCACAGGTTTGAACCTTGTATTCTTATTTGCTTTTTTTTTTTTTTCCCCATGCTTGTTAGAACTGGCAACATCAACTACTTGGGCTCTTGTAGCAGACCTTAGCCCAGGCAGCCTGGCATGGGCCGCCACCCAGCAGGTGCCCACAACCTGCCTAGATGTCCCATCTGCTAATAGATGGACCTGACAAGCAAGTTCAGGCCTGTGTATCTCAGGTATCATTTGTTGTTTACCATATTGTGACTGACTTGGGTCCATAGTCTCCACGTTCAGTGAACTGGTCGTTTCTGGGGTTCTGTATGTTTAAGATCTGAGGTCTATACTTGCATGAAGGATGTGGACCTTAAAATTAACCAAAACACAGGTTCAGTTGCTTGCTGCTTACAAACTCCAGTTAGCAAGAGCAAGGTCTGGTATAAAGAAAGTGACTTTTTATTCCATAGTTAGCTTAGGGGAAGAAGCACTGGCTTCCTGCCTGAAAGGTCCTGCTTCACTTTTGGAACAGAAAGTGGGTGTCTTTAACGGGGGAAGCCTGCCATGAATGGCATACAGAGGAGGAATCAAGCAGGTGGAAAGTCCACATATCGGCGTCAGGCCCTATCTACCAGGTGGTCAAGCTGGTGACTTTTGGTGCCTTCCTGGGCAGGACTAGGTTGTAAACATGGCTGAAAACTCTGGGCATACTTTGGGTTGTAGATGGGCTGGGTGTTTGTTTGTTTGTTTGTGACAATCTTGCTCTGTCACCCAGGCTGGAGTGCGGTGGCATGATCTTGGCCCACTGCCACCTCCATCTCCCGGGTTCAAGCAATTCTCCTGCCTCAGCCTCCTGAGTAGCTGGAATTACAGGCATGCACCACCATGTCTAGCTAATTTTTGTCATTTTAGTAGAGACGGGCTTTCACCATGTTGGCCAGTTTGGTCTCAAACTCTTTACCTCAGGTGATCCAGCCGCCTCGGCCTCCCTAAGTGCTGGGATTACAGGTGTGAGCCACCGTGCCTAGCCAAGACTGTTGTTTCTTGAGGTAACCTCCTTGTGGGTGAGAGTTCCACTTTGGGACTTCGAAGCACATGGTTAGATAAACTCACCCTGAAGGGAGTATCTGGAGAAGGGGAGGTAAAAGGCTATAATTGCGTTTCTGAAGAGCTGAATAGAAACTGGGATGAAGGAAGAAAAAGAAAGGAAGAGAGAGAGAAAAAAATAAACTATCTCTTAGAAAAATTGGATTACAAAAAGTCATACTTTGCCAGGGTCTACTTATGTCTTTTTGGAAGAAATTATGAGGGGGACAGTAAGGTTGGGAGGGTCCACAGTAACCCTGAGGAGTCATTGAAAAGGGCAATTTTCTAAAATATTTTCTATTGGCATCCTTGAGATTTGGGTCACTAGTTCCAAAGTCATTTTCACTTATTTTTGCATTTGACCAATATTAAAATTTCTATTTCTTTTCCTCTATATATCATACTCTCCTTTATACAAAAGCATTTTATTCACTTTCAGAATCTTTTTGTCCTCTGTGAACATTCTCACTCTAATCAGAGACCCTCGGGATGCACTGACTGCCTGCTCTGAGCTCAGGGCTGTGCTGGATACTGGAGAGACCATTCTGCCTATCAAGTCTTGACACTCCATCCCTTCAAAGAGAGTTCTCATCTAACTAAGGAAACAGAATGAATACAGGAGAGTCCTAAGTCCTGCAGGAATGCAGAGGGGTATTCAGGAGGGATGGGGTAGTCCAAGCTAGAGCACAGGCATGGTAGGATGAGAAGGTGTCAGAATGTATATAGTGCTGGGGGAGGATGGCCTAGGCAGTGTGTGTGTTGAGGGGGACATCAAGGGTTGACCTGTACTGGGTCACAGAGCCCAGGGAGTTGCTATAGCAATTCAAGCATACAGTGGTTAGGGCTTGGACGAGGATGCTGAAAAGGGGAATGGAGAATAAACTGAGGTCACTGAAATATCTGAAAGGAAAATAAATAGAAAATATATGATGAATAGAAGAACTGTTCATTATTACTTCTTGTTTTTCTTCTTCCTAAAGTATGCTCTAACAATCCTGTAACATAATGTTTTCTGAATATCTGAGTATTTTTAAGATAACATGCTTTTTGACTAATGATATAGTTATAGCATGATACAGTAGAAGACAGAATGAGTATAGGATAACTTAGAGCCATAGAAACCTTCATTCCAACCTGGGCTCTTAGTGATGTGACCTTGGGCAAACTAGTTCACTTTTTTGAGTAAATTTTTACCATCTGAAAATTGAAAATAAGAATTCTCCCTAAGATAGTTATGAGCAATGTGTGACAGGGAGCTCCTTCTCTTGTCTATCTTCAGAGAATTTATGAAAACCTAAAGAACTTCTGGGATGTGTAGCCCCAAGTTATAGGCCATAGGTCACCAAATACCAGCCACAGACCTTGTAAGAGGCCTTTGCCTCTCAAGGTGCAAAACCAACATCCCACCACTTATATAATCTATACGAACACGTGTCCCAAGCCCCACTTTATACATTTAATTTTTAACATTTGCAACTTAAAAAAAGTAAAAACACAAATCTAGGAACAAAAATAATCCTTGGTTTCCAGTTCCCAGTGGCTCTTCTTTTTATTAGGTATCGATTTGAACTTCCTGTCAACAATGTCTCTGTATTTGCTGCAATTATCTTATAAATGAATTCATCTTTTCATGAGTGAGTTTTATTTTTTCTTACAAAAATAGAAAACTTCTGCATTTAGCCTTTCACATTCAGGAAATACATCAAATAACAATAAAGTACAAGAAACATTGCATTTGAATTATTTTTTAGCTTTCTAATTGTCATTATTTTAATTATCAGCCAGGTTTTCTGTCTAACTCTTACTCAGCCACAGCCTGGGTTGAAAGTATACTTGGGATGAGTATCCCAATGAGCACACTGTTGAAAGTATACTTGGGATGGGAGAAGAGGTCTTTTTTTGTATTAATCAAGAGTGAATTCTCTTTGGTAAGAAAAATGAAAACCCCACAAGGTGTAGAGAGACATGAGCCAGGCCAGATCTTGATGTGGAAAGCTGAGGGTCTAGAGTAGAAGGAAGGAAGACTTCCAAGTTTCATGTGAAATCTAATGGTTTTGTTTATCTAAGTTGTACAGTAACAGGATTTTGTCATTGTTGTTTTTGAAATGGAGTCTCGCTCTGTCACCCAGGCTGGAGTGCAGTGGGGTGCAATCTCAGCTCACTGCTACCCCCACCTCCTGGGTTCAAGCAATTCTCCTGCCTTAGCCTCCCGAGTAGCTGGGACTACAGGCACATGCCACCACGCCCAGCTAAAGTTTGTATTTTTAGTAGAGATGGGTTTCACCATGTTGGCCAGGATGGTCTCAATCTCTTGACCTCGTGATCTGCCCACCTCGACCTCCCAAAGTGCTGGGATTACAGGTGTGAGCCACCGTGCCCAGCCAATAACAGGATTTTGTTGAAGACTCAATGTGTGCTAGGGCTGAAAATTCAAAGGCTGTTCTCAAAGAACGTGAATGTTTGTATAAGTAGAAAAAAGTCCTCTTATTTTCAAAGCTGAGAGTTTTGTGCAGACTGTCCTGGGCTTGCAGGGTGGTGCGCACAGAATACTGCTTAATGTAGAAAAACAGCCTTTTTGTGGGAAGATACCTAATAGATCTTTAGATTCAATGAATACATTTTAGTGCCAGTCTGAATGAGAAAGAGAGAGAGAAGTTGACCTCCCAGTGGAGGAAAATGTCCAGATACGGAGAAGAGTGGATGTGGGTGAAGAAGACCCTTCTCTGAGGAGAAAGATGACCAATGAGAATTTCTTTGCTATAGATGATGGGAATTCAAAGTAAAGTGGTGCTCAATATTCTAAGTTATCTTCAGTTTTTCTATGTTTTGCGATTATCCATTATGGTCCCACATTTTTAAAGTCCTAAACTTCAATGAAATACCTTAAAAATAACAACTTTCTTTGGAGAATAAAGGGGAAAATACAAGATAAATAGTGAAGAACATTTTAATGGGCAAAAACGATGACTGAGTGTCCGACAGTATAATGTGCTCTGTTTCATTACTTTCACCTTTCATTTTCTGTGGGCCATTTTTCAACTCTGTAAGGTAGAAAACAGTAGCAATGCAAATGCTGCTTGTTTAAAAAAGTGCAAATTGTATGGAGATTTAGTTGATTACTGCCATGTAGATATTGACTACTTTTGCTTTGGCTGTAAATTTTTTTTAGCATACATGCGTGTATTTCTAAAAATTCTCATTTGTAGCAGTGGTAACATCTTACTAGTTCCCTAACTAATAAGTTTTAAAAAAAATCCTTGGCATTGTTCATTTCTAAAAATTCTTATTTGTAGCAGTGGTAGCATCTTACTAGTTCCCTCATTAATAAGTTAAAGAAAATCTTTGGCGTTGTTCATTTCTAAAAATTCTCATTTGTAGCAGTGGTAACATCTTACTAGTTTCCTCATTAATAGGTTAAAGAAAATCTTTGGTGTTGTTCATCTTGTGTTTGTTCTAGGCATAATGATTTAACCTTTTTTAAAAAAATCTTTTAACAAAGGAGAAGAAGGCAGAGGAGAAGGCACTTAAGAGGGAAGATAGTGATACAGGAGATAGAAAGAAGTTATTTAGGCAGATAGTTAGGGCAAAAGAGTCCTTGGCAGACCTTTGCCTCTAACAAAAAGCAGCCCAAGAAATCTTTTTTTTTTTTTTCTAACAAAGATCAGCCTGAAAGATCGAGCTGCAAACATAGATAAGGAAACCAGAAGCTTGCATAGAGGAATGCTGGCAGCTACACTGATAGAAAAGAGCTACCTGGGGATCAGGCCTGTCCACCATGGGGCTCCACCTTCCCATTTTTGTTAGTATGTGCACAGTAAGAAAGAACTAGGCAACATGGAGAAGCTCAGGCAGAGAACCCACCTACATAATAAAAGATTGGGGTCGGGGCTGCCAGGGATTTGTGCCCTATGCAGATGGCACACCTGGTCCTAACCAATTTCTCAAGCCTTATGTAGGTCAGATACCACCTCCTTACCAGCTCATCTATGAAACCTCCTGCATTTCACTGCAGATTGGCAACCCATTTTTCTAGGACCCCCCTCTGTAAGAGAGAGCTTTTCTTTCTTTCTTTCTTTCTCTTTCTTTCTTTCTTTCTTTCTTTCTTTCTTTCTTTCTTTCTTTCTTTCTTTCTTTCTTTCTCTCTCTCTCTCTCTCTCTCTCTCTCTCTCTCTCTCTCTCTCTCTCTCTCTCTCTCTTTCTTTCTTTCTTTCTTTCTTTCTTTCTTTCTTTCTTTCTTTCTTTTTCAGACAGAGTTATGCTCTTGTCACCCAGGCTGGAATGCAGTGGCATGATCTTGGCTCACTGCAACCTCCGCCTCCTGGGTTCAAGCAATTCTCCTGCCTCAGCCTCCTGAGTAGCTGGGATTATAGGCGTGTGCCACCATGCCCGGCTAATTTTGTATTTTTAGTAGAGACAGTGTTTCACCATGTTGGCCTGGCTGGTCTTGATCTCCTGACCTCAAGTGAACCACAAGCCTCGGCCTCCCAAAGTTCTGGGATTGCAGGCATTAGCCACCATGCCCAGCCCTATTCTCTTTCTTTTGCCTATAAAATTTCTGCTCTTAACGTCACTCTTTGTGTGTCCACATCCTTGATCTTCGTGGTCATGAGACAACAAACCTTGGGTGTCATCCCAGACAATGAGGCTGCTTCAGTAGGGGCCAGATTTTGAGAAAATCTGTGCAAACTGTGAACATCAGAGAAAAGTAAATGAGCAGCAATTGAGAATGTATCAGGTATTAGAGCTCATTGGAAAAAAATTGGTTCTAATGCCTGATACATTCTCAATATATCTCAATATATTCACAAAACAACTGCCCTTCATGGAGAGTCTGTAGAATTCTTAGGACTGTGTGCTAGAGTTTTCACAAAGGAAGGGCATTTTAAGACATTGTCTTTCAATATTAAAGAGTAATTTCAGTAAAGTGAGAGATCTCGATTCTAACAAATACACTGGTAAACACATAATTACAACAGTGTGATAATTGTCAGATTGGAGACGTTTGCAGGTTTCATGAAATCACAACAAGGACCCCTAAATCTTTTGACTATATCACCCACATTTTTAAAAATTTCCATTCATATTCAAAAGTTAAATCAAGTTTTCAGAACTAAAATAAGAAATATCTATATTTCTCTACATCTAATCTATCTTATCTGTTTCTTTTCTTCCCTTCCTAAGTACTTAAAGTAGCAATATTATTAGACAGCAATAAATAGGAAGAAAGGAAAAGAAAGAATAGTAAAAGTAAACTATTACTTTCTGTCATAGTTCAACATTGTCAGAGTAACTGAGAATCTCTTACCTACCTAATATTAACAGATTTTTTTTTTCAAATTTACAAAGTTGTTTATTTTTCTTGGCAATTTAAAAATACAGAACAATTTAAAATGAACACACATTAAATTAGTGTTTTATCCCTACTATACAATTGTTATTATATAAGGAACAGCTCCATTCGGTTAAAACCTAATGAATACCATCAACTTTTCCTGGCTTACTTTCCTGATTAGATTTAGTACATAAACATAATTTTGTTACCCTTTTGAATATGCTTAGAAAAACGACAATATCATAGTTCACATAAAGCCCTTAAAAAATCTCATGTCACAAGTTGTTCACAAGAGGAAATAATGACAGCATTCTTCTTAAGAAGACCCTCTTGGTAGGGAGTATCAATACTAAGCAGGTTACGTAAACAGAAAAAAACAACCACAATTTTTAGTACCAGAACCATTGCCAACTTGCATGAAGTCCATCTGTCACATTTTAAAATGGTTTGAATGTGAACATATATGCCATGGCACAGAATTTCAAATTTGATGATTAAAATCAGGTAAATAATGATGGTTAAGAATTATATCCTGAAAATAGAGGGGCCTAATATAAGGCTTCATTTAAGGTGTGACTGTATCAAAGTATTTTAAAACATATACACCCGACCTTCATTTTATTTATCAGATTCAATTTTTCCTTTAGTAGACACTTAAACCATTAATGCTGCTATTCAAATCTGTATTTTGAAATTACTGAGTTACTCTTAAAAATTAATCTTATTTTGTATGTTTCACTTTTGCACTTTAGGGTAAAAACTGTCCCCTTTTCACCACTGTTAATATTCAGGGTAAGTTTTCCTCCCCAAATCAACCATTTAATGTATTCTAAAAGGAAAAAAATGACCACCATTATGTAGTCTTTAAAAGTGAATGTAGATTCAAACATGATTTGAAAACTGGAGTTCTAAAAATGTTTTGCATAAAAGCCATATCCCACTGGAACAAATGTGAAGCCATAACTTCACTATTTTGAACAAATAACACCCATTTAGTGTATAAGAAAAATGAGTTTTATAGTTATAACTCTTAAAAGTCTCAGAACATAGCCAAATGAGGAGCTTTGAGTGCCAGCAAAGCCATTTTGTCACTCCATGACATCAACATTAAACATTACATTCCATCCCTCTACTTGTAAAACTTTCACATTTTCTTTTCTCGTATTTCTTTTAAATACATTTTCCTCTCTGTTCATCTATATTCAACATGAGCAAAAGTGCATTCAAGTCCCTGATCTGGTCATATTTTTTTTAAATAGAGTAACAGTATCTTTTCCTATGTCAGAGGAAGAAAAGATGCCCCTTCCCTCCAAATAAAACGTGCATGAAATGACACTGTGGAAAAGGGAGACATGACACTTGTGTTCTCCAAGGAGCTTGAACCCTCCTTGTGGGGGCAGTGCTTAAGAAGTGGGGGTTGGTGAATTACTCTGCAAAGGAAAACCTCACATCGTTTCTCAGACTCTGCAGGGCTATCTCCTTTTCTTTGTGCAACCCGGCTCAGTACTCACGGGGAAATACCATCCCAGTTGGTTTTACCTTAGGAGCAAATTTATGGAGCCCCTGCTAGAGGGATCCTAGCTACAAATACCAAAATTAGAGGTGGCTTTGTGATCAGGTAAAAATAGCAAGAAGTGTGAAGTCAGATAGACCTGTCTTTTCTTCCTACTCTCATGCCTTACTGACTGTTCAAATTTGCACTAAATGTCTTAACTTCCCAAGAGATTCCTCATATGTGAAATGCTGAGATAAAAATGCTAACCTTGAAGGTTTGTTGATAAATAGACATAGATAAGACAATACAAAGAACTTGGCATAGGGTGAGTGTTCAGCATCATTTCCACTTCCCTATTTGGTCAACTCAAGAGAATGAACAAGATCTGAAACTCTACAAAGGAATTTTAGGGAAAGGAAAAATGAGATTTCCAAACAATAATCTTTTTTATGAGACATAGCATAGAGAAAAGATTTGGGGGTTGGGGTTTCCTGTCTTTCTGAAATTAGGTTTGCATCCAGGAACAAATATATAGTCAGTGGCGGTGGATTTGGTTTCTTTTCTAACCTTCTTTGCCCCCATTGTAGTAACAAAAGCATCTTGATTGATCAATACATAGTCTGCCCTCCATTAGTTACCAACCAGCTCACTGGGAAGGGGTTTAGGCTGCTAGAATTCTAACCTTTGAGCATCTACATAAAAGAGTCACGAATGAAGAGGGAGGCAAATGCTGTCTTTTGCGCTCATTATTCAATACCAAGATTTTCTGATTTTATTTGTGGGCAGGTAATCTCAGCTTCAAGACTCTGTCACCCCCACACCTAATCATCTGTTTGACTTCTACCCACAGAATTGCCTTTAGCTGGGAATAATGCCTCCTCTTAATCAGCATAGATGACTCAGCTGTGAGTTTTTTGGTTTTTTTGTCTCTGATTATTTTCCTGTAGTTTTGACTTACGTAGTATAATGCCATGACCCTGGTAACATTCCTTTTCTCATCACAATACCATCTACAAATGCACTGCTATTTCAGAAAGTGACATCTTAAAGCCAAGACTAGGTAAAAAAAAAATTCCAGAATAATGTAAGAAGGCTTTTTTTTTCTTTTTTTTTTTCTTTTTTTTTTTTTTTTTTAAGACAAGGTCTCACTCTGTCACCCAAGCTGGAGTACAGTGGCATGATCATGGCTCATTGCAACTTCAGTCTCCCAAGGTTCAGGCAAACCTCCCACCTTAGCCCCCCACATAGATGGGAAGCTGGGACCACAGGTGCATGCCACCATGCCCAACTACTTTTTGTATTTTTTTGTGGAGGCGAGGTTTCGCCGTGTTGCTCAATCTGGTCTTGAACTCCCGGGCTCAAATGATCTACCCACCATGGCCTCCCAAAGTGTGGGAATTACAAGCATGGGCCATTGAATCCATCAGAGAAGGTCATATCTTAAAGGGATGTTCAGGCATAACCAAGAGCACTCGGTATATTGGCTCAATTCACCCTTCAACATCAACACTCCTTGTGAAATCTTTCTACCTCTACTCTGGCGGAGTGGAGGAGACCGAAAAGACTGGCACTGTGGGGGCTCCTGTTTGTGGAAGGAAAATGTCGTTTTCTAGCGTGCTCTCACAGCACATTTATCAACATCATTTTTACAAAGCTGTTTTGTAATATAGGGTTTTTAAAGCTAGGGTTAGCTACCAAGTGATGAAGTTTTATCAGAATATGCCAAACACTGTGTTAACCCTATCTAGACCTTTGAACACTTATCCATATAGTAATCTGTATGTGAAATATCCTCAGGATTTTAGACTGGAAACTAAAGCTCGGAGAGATCAATTGACTTACCCAAATTCACACAGTTAAAAAGTCCTAAGTGCATCAAATTACTTTTATTTTGCTTAAGCTTATAAGGAATAAGATGTGATAATGCATCTTGATAATGAAACATTCACTGTGTTATTTTCCTTATTGTTTTTCATTCAGTAGAAAGATGTTTTATGAGTATTTTATTCCAGTTTTCTCTTTAATAGCTAAAAATCAAGAATACCTTAAATTGAAAAATAAGCAATCTGAGAAAGTCAAAAGGAGGTAATTCAACCTAAGAATTCAATAAAAAAAAAAAAAAAGGCAAACTTAGGAAATTGTTACATACAGTGTATATTAATTTGGCCTTGTGGCTCTTCGTTGTGCTCTTACCTCTAGGTGCCTCCTCTTCTCTACCACATCCAATTGACAACAGATCTTTTTTTTCTTTTAGTTTCTTCCTATATTCAGTCTGGTTGCAAGGTTTAGGGAGCTAACTGCAAGCTCCGCCTCCCGGGTTCCTGCCATTCTCCTGCCTCAGCCTCCCGAGTAGCTGGGACTACAGGCGTCCGCCACCACGCCCAGCTAATTTTTTTGTATTTTTAGTAGAGACGGAGTTTCACCATGTTAGCCAGGACAGTCTGGATCTCCTGACCTTGCGATCCACCTGCCTCGGCCTCCCAAAGTGCTGGGATTACAGGCGTGAGCCACCGCGCCCGGCCGACAAAATCAGATTCTTAAAGGTGATTTTGCATATCTCTGTTCTGCTATGAGTTAGTCTCATAGGTAAACTCTCAGAGGGAGACCTTCCTTACTTCCAAATTCTTAGTAGCATCACAGAGTCAGTCAACAGGAAGGATTGTTCACTTTACTAAAAACCTCTCAATTCCAGTAAAGGATCCCAGTAATTTCCTTTATATGACTCTTGAGCAGACTTAAGACACTCAAAACCATAATGGAAGTCCTAGGAGGCATGTGCCATGAGTTAGCCTGACTGTCAGCAATTCATATAGAATTAAGAATGAGTTATTATTTCTGTCCCTGGTTTTGATCATACATATATGGACTATCTGAGCCAGTTAGACTAGTTTGAGGTTTGCTTCCTGTGGTAAGAGCTGTTCTGTCTTGCCTGAATATTAGGCAGCTTACACCAGACACAAAGGCTAAGTGAGGCTATGACTAAAGCATCATTTCTATTTCGTAGTCTTGGTCCTGGGCCAATACCCACTGTCCACAAATGAGAGAGATGTTCCAGACTACACGCACTGCAAAACAAAGTTAACTGGAGTAGATTCTTTGATGTGGCATTTGAATAAACACCTGAATTGAATTACTGATAGACCAGTGCTGAATGTCGTTCCAGCCGGTTCTCCAATAAGTGGATCTATTCCAGACACAGGTCACTTGCAAAGCTTGAACACCACAGATTGGACTTAGGACCAAGCAACAAGCACCTTTTGCTTTGAGGAACATTTACCATGTTTTCTATAACCATAAAATACCCAAATATGGAAGGTACAAACTCTAAATCTTATGTTTTAAACTCTCCGAAATAGTGACATGATTTGACTTTCTGTACTATTCATTCTTCTATTAAAAAGTGAGTGATTTGTTGTCACAGAAATGTAAAGCACAAAAGAGTTTGTTGTAGAAAGAAGGAAGAACAAGGAAGGTGAAACAAGGTTTCTGTGAGCATTGGTCTTTCACAAACAAGGTGCATCGACGCCCAAAGAAAAGCAGTCCACTGACTGCTTTTATGCATTGTAGGAAGACCAGAAAAGTCACACTGATCTTGTATTAAAAGGTAACAGTCCTGTGTTCGTGGCCTGCTGGTGAAAATTTTAAATCATTGAGCTGCTACAGGAAACATATTTCTCAAGCTATTAAACCCTGGAGGGAGGTAAAGATTGCAGAAAACCACATAATTGAGCTGAACTTCGTATTCCGCCTTTGCAAAACAAGGATACTGTCCTCAATCTGTCTTGCAGGAATATTAAGAGCTCTTCTTTCACAAAATATTTTGAGTTTTTCTGAGAGAGAAGCTCTGAAAATATTGAGACTGTTTTTTCTAACATAGCAGCAAAATACTCTTTTTTTAGTAAACTATATTTGCACATGTGAACATTCTCAGATTTTAAGGTCTTACTCTAAATCTTACTCTCTGTAAGTGAATTTTTATGTTTATGGTATTTTGTGAAAAATCAAGAGCAGCAAAACTGAATTACAAATATAATTGCTGTTTTACTACAGCTAAGAATGAAAACAGACGGTAATTATGCCCACTACAAATTGTCCCCTGAGCGCATGGGTCATCCACGTTTCTTATGGATGATCAGTTTCTTACAGGTGCAGAAGAACCATACCTTGCTGCATCCTTGAAAAATGGATTTTTGCTATGATAAGTGAACTTTCAGGATGTGGAGCAAATATGAACACACTCAGTTGCATAATCTATTATTTCCTAAGCAGGATTTCCATTTGAAAATGCCCAGGGTCCTTTAGAGAAGAGAAAGTCTAAACAGGATCTTAACTGTCATTGAAGCTTCAGAGATGTGAAGATTAATCATGATTTTTTTTTTTTTTTTTTTTTTTTTTTGGCGTGGGGCAACTACATTTTTTTACTTACATCTCTGAGTACTGATGTCCAGTCAATAGAAATAGTTCCTTTGCCAGATATGAAGTCCTTGTTGTATTTTTCTTGGTATTATTTGTTAAAATTTATAGGTACTACTGTGATAAATCATTATAATAATTATGAATCTGTTATAATTTTGATATAGCTGCTATTTGTTAAGGTCTTGACAGTATAATGAATAAGATTTTACACAAATTGTCTCCTTTAATTCTCATCATAACCTGTGAAGCAAGTACTATCCCCATTTTACAGTGAGAAACAGAAGCTTTGAGAGGGGAAATAACTTGGCCAAGACAAACCTCCAGAAACTAGCAGAGTTGGAGAGTATTTATACAAATAAGTGTTATGAGTTTTTTTTTTTCCTAATTTTCAGTGATCCGCATAAAAGAATAGAATAAAATGTCAGTTTTCTGTATATGTTATTGTCTTTCTGGTCAGTTACAGTACTACAAATCAAGTTAAAAATGTTAATAATTTCTATTACCCTGCTTCATTGATACAGAGGTCTAATTAACCTACTGATATATTGATTAATTCATTCCTTTAACAATTGTTTCATATGTGAGTCCTCCGATTTTATTCATCCTTCAAGCCCCTGCTCAAATTTACCTCCTACATAAAGCCTCCTCAGTTTATATTTGTCTGTTTTACTTTACAGCCACTTAGTTATTTCTTTATTTCCAAAATGTGTGTTGTGTACCACTAGGGATACATGAGATAGTTCTAAGTGATACACAGGCAAACATTTCTAAATGTTTCAGTATTATGTTGTTAACTAGAGGAAAAAACCTAACTAGCACATAAAATCTGTGATTTCACAAATACTATTTTTATAACAAAGCTAAATTTATTTGTATAATAAAATATTAAATAAGTGATAGTAGAGTTGAGAAGATGGTATATGTCTTCTGAAGTTCAGGAGATGGGGAATCCCATATGCTTTGGCTCATTATTGTTCTCTAATGGTGTTTAATTGTTACTGTGTGTACTTTTCATTTGCAAACAAGATCATTATCATCAACACATACTGAAACTGACCACGTGACTGCTTCTGTACTACTCATATGACTACATCATCTCAATTCCTTTTTATAACAACTCTGTAAAGTAGGTACCATGGTAAATCCATTTCATGGAAGAGGAAACTAAGGCTTAGGAAGAGGTTAAGGAACCTGCCCAAACATAGTTAGTAAACCGTAGAGCCAGGATTAAAATCCAGGTTTATTTAATTCCTGACCTCATCTTCTACCTATGCTACCTCCTCAAGAAAGCATATTCCTCAAGGAGAGATGGGGTCAGCAGATATTGTGGTATCTGAAATTATTGCTGGAGTACCTTTTCTTGTCAATGAAAGTTTGGCAAGTTAGAACTTCTCAGAAGCAGGGATACATTTTTAGAAAATAAGGATTTTTCTCTTTTAGAAGAACATTAAGTATCAAGAACTGAAATAACACTGTGGTCTTTTCAGTAATCATTAGATTATGTGAAGCTCTAAGATAATCATTCTTTGCATCTTCATTTATTCTTTAGAGATACTACTGATTGGGCAAAGAAAAATCTTTCAACACCTTCTTTGCCCCAACATACATACATACATACATACATACACTCACATATGCATACATAGGGCACATATGCATACCCACACACAAACACACACTCACATTGCAAAGATACAAACACACATACACACAAATAGACACACACCGTCTCTTTTTCAGATATCAAGCCAAGTTCAGTTTCAGGAAACCTGATTTGAGGAACATAACTGATTTGATAAGACAGTCTTTGGGGTGTCATTCTGGGGGAGCATTTGCTGATTTTGTACAATGCATTCATTCTGCCTACTTTTCCATTACATTGTTTGAATTAAGGCTATCAACTTTATTCTCTTTGCACTAGACAAAATGATAAGAACATCAATCTATTAAAATCTGAGTTGATTTAAAAAACAAAATTATAGAAAGCATCAACAGTCAGATTGACTTCACTTCAAATCCTTTTCCTTTTTAATAGAGAAAAATCTCCTTTCTTGTTTGCTGGTGAACTCTAGAGAGTGGTTTAGATTTTTGGAACATGACATTCTCAAGTATTAAAGTAGGTTTATTACAGTGATTGTGGGAAGTAAACTCCATCCAATTTTTTTCAAGTCATTACTTTTCTCAATTTCAATCTGAAACTGAAATGCTGAATTCCCCTTGGGTAGGTAGTGAATGACATTAATTCCTTCAGTCCTGACCCAGGTTTCCTGTCAACATTGGAGTGAAGCACCTTAGACTCCATATATTTGAATGCTTAGTCCCCAAGTGTGCAGAATTTCCCCAAGGCAGAATGAGTTATAAACTGCTTTTATGTACTTTCCAATGCTGGGCCCTTAGTAATGAATCAATGAATGTGCTGAAATGAAATTCTTTTAATATCAGGGACAAGAAAAGCTTGAGGAGGAGGGTGACAATAGATTCTATCAAGTCAACTATTTTCTATATGCTCATTATAGATGCTAAGAAACTAGATGGAGCTCCCTAAGGACAGGGACAAATGAGGCTAGCAGACTGCATAACATATTGTAGATAAGAAATACTATATTGAGGGTACTCAGGAGTGCCATAAAAAGTACAATTGTCACCAGTGTATCCGATGTTAATATTTCCATAATTATTAAAATGAGATGGTAAAAAAAAGAAAAAGCATAACCACTAGAAGTTACCATAAATTAATAATATTCTCAGGCAAACAGTTGCTTTCATAATGACCTTTGGTATTTGGTTTCAAAAAGGAACCAAACAGTTGAAATACTTCCACATGTTCTAGAAACTGAGATGGGCATACAGGGTTTTGAGGATGACTATAAACAATGGTTTGCATTTTCTTCTCCATTGCCCAAAATCATGTTAATCCTCTCTGGTGCTCATGACAGGGAAAATAAATGACTTTTGTCTTTCCCTTTGTCAGAAACACACTAAATCATTCAGGATTGTTTGAAGTAACTTCATCTATTTTTGGTCCTGTTTTTATGAGCACAGAATGTCTCCTCGGGACCTGGAGAACACTTTCTGTTCAAAAGCCATATTACAATATGTTAATTTGTGATGGACCTTAGTATGCGCATCGCATGGTCTTGAGGGACTCAAATCACTTCCGGAAAGTGATGTCCTCTTCTTGACTTGGGCATTCAGCCAGAAACTGGGGGTTCTCTCTTTCCTGAACATTCTACTGGACATATGACAGCACACTGACACCATGTGTCGAAACTATTTTTTACGAAAAATGAGCGAGCACTATATGTTCTGTACCAGGCAAATGACAATAACCTTGAGTCCCACCACCATCGATAATCTCTTCCCACCCAGTGTCATTTTTAATACGTTCTCTAGGAAACTAGTTCCATCGTCTGTCACACTGCCCTCTGCTGGCCCGGACTGTATTTACTGACACAGAACCTTGAAAACTTAAAATGTTAGGAAGGGAATCCTCAGAATCCTCTGGACTTGATCATTGATTGCAGCTCTTCCAATACAACCCACAAGTCTATCAATTTTAAAATGCCATTTATTCAACACGTATGGAGCCCTGACTCGTGGCCAGGCAATGTAGGCACTGAGAATATAGCAATGAACAAATTGCATACCCTGTGCTAAAGAAGTTTCCAGCCTAGCAGGCAGGATGGTCTCGTAAACAAGTAGTTATAGTAAGAGGTGAAAATGCCCACATCTGGATAATGCAGTGTTGATTTTCTTCCTAATCGTGACTATAGATCTTACTCATTCTGTTGGTGTAAGAAAAAGGCCATATCCTGGTCTTGATGCACTTGACCACAAATTTGGCATCATAAGATTTATGTCAATTCACATTTCCTTTAGGTGTAGTTCTATTTCATTATTTGGAAGTTCCATGCTAATTGATGCCTGTCTAACAAATTGGATATGGATAAAATATGGTGAGTGGTTGGGCGCCATTTTTCAGCCCACAGTTATAGAGATATTTTACATCATTAAGGTGCGTCTAGAACAGCCACCCAATGTTCTAATACATTTGTTAGTCTTCTGCTTTGGACCAATATTTCTTTCTTGAGAAAATCACATCAGCAATATAATTTGGTTGGTTAAAGCTCAGAGAATAGCAAATGAATCATTTGTGATTATGTTAAAAGTATGGCCGAAATTTTATTCCAACTATTTTTTTTTATTTAAGTTCTAGGGTACATGTGCACAACGTGCAGGTTTGTTACATATGTATACATGTGCCATGTTGGTGTGCTGCACCCATCAACTCGTCATTTACGTTAGGTATGTCTGCTAATGCTATCCCTCCCCCTCCTCCCTCCCCCCAATAGGCCCCGGTGTGTGATGTTCCCCTTCCTGTGTCCAAGTGATTTCATTGTTCAATTCCCACCTATGAGTGAGAACATGCGGTGTTTGGTTTTCTGTTCTTGTGATAGTTTGCTGAGAATGGTGGTTTTCAGCTGCATCCATGTCGCTACAAAGGACACGAATTCATCTATTTTTGAAGTGTGTAGGAATACAGGTTGTGTGAGGTCAGGGGAAAGGTTGAGCCTGAGAAGGTAATGGTGATAAGAAGAGTCTTCATCTTAACTATACTTTGAAGGTATGAAGCTGCAAGATCAGAATCCCAGGGGCTATTGTTTTTTCCTGGTTGTTTTACTTTTGAAAAGTTAGAGTATTTGCTATTCAGTGGAATCTCGATCTAAAGATATTGGTTAGCTGAGTCAAACTCTATGGTTTTCCACCCATTCTTTCCTGTTCTATGATAGAATTCAATTTTCTTAAAGTCCAATTAAACTATTTATAAATGCAAGATTAAAGCAATATAAGTAGGTATTTTGTTCTCTAATTATAAATTTTCATTAATCATTACTTAGTTTAACCAATTTTTCTCTTATACTTGAGAAGAATATGCCTGCCTAATTCACCCTGATTTTGTTGGTTTGGTTTTAGCATAGCCATGGCTCCAATATCCCTATTGCTATTTTTTCTTAAAAATACCACATTGGTGTTTTTTTTTGTTTTGTTTTGTTTTGTTTTTTAATGGCTCTGGAATTTTCTTAAGTGAAAAACTCAATAACTTCCAGCTTAATGAAAGAAGATATCAATGTGCCTTCTTAACACACTTGACTAGTTCTCTGAGTTCTAAAACGTTCTGTTTTGTCCCTTATGACATCCATTTATCATCTCCCTTACTATAGAAAATAAATGTTCAGTTTGTGTGCTGCAGAATTATCCCAGATCTCTAATAGCAGATGAAGTTAAATTGCTCTTAATTTATTTAAACTGGAAAATGTCCATCTAAAAACAGACTTCAATCATGGGACCAATGAGGAACATATCCGAAGATTCCTCCGTCAGAAATAGCCAGCATAACACGAGAAATGGGAGCCTTTTTTGGACACCTAGTGAGGGCTCAAGGGCAGGTACTTTGACATTCTCTGATAAGTGAAAATGACTTAGCATTTATCTGGATTAGGAGTTTGACAAAGGGGAGAGATGAAGCAATGTGGCCTGAAATTATCTACAGGATAGGAATGAAGACCAGCTTTTTTTTTCTTTAAGTGCTTTTCAGATGTTTCTATGTTTTTAATAAAATAAATAGGTTCCAACACTTGGACTTGTTTATATTACTATGGCCCCATCATCAATCATATTTTAATGTCTCTTTTATTATATGCAGGTTTATTCTTAATCACCAGCATTGCTTTCTATCACTGTGAATCTTAAAATTTTGTCTTAGATCTTCTAACTTTCTTACAAAAAGATAGTAAGGGAAATTCTTAATGTTTTTCATCCAATTGAATACTCACCAAGTGGCATGTCACTGAGGTTGAATATAAGGCAGGAACTGAGGTAGACGGGCTGTTCAGACTCAAATCCTAGCTTTGTCACTTGCTAAAAAGCTCTGACCTTTGGACAGCAAGTTTTGGGCCTCAGTTTTTATATACTTCATGGAAATGTTAAAACCCTCATAGAACTGTTAAGAGGAGTGGATGTAAAGCCTTAGTGCAATACCCGTTGCTTTTGTTTTTTTTGAGACAGAGTCTCGCTTTGTCACCAGCTGGAGTGCAGTGGTGCAATCTCTGCTCTCTGCAGCCTCTGCCTCCCGGGTTCAAGTGATTCTCCCATCTCAGCCTCCTGGGTAGCTGGGACTACAGGCACGTGCCACTACGCCCAGCTAATTTTTGTATTTTCAGTAGAGACAAGGTTTCACCATGTTGGCCAGGGTGGTCTTGATCTCTTGACCTTGTGATCTGCCTGCCTCAGCCTCCCAAAGGACTGGGATTACAGGCGCGAGCCACCGTGCCTGGCAATGGTTAGTTTTTATTGCTGTTTTTGTTTCCTCATCTCCACTAAGGATCTGACACTCTAGAATTAGCAGAAATGTCAAGAAGGTGTGATGGAGTAGGCTAAGTAGGGAGTTGGGGAGTATTTTGCAGCTTTTAGTACTTTGATGACTTGGGACCTCATTTTACCATAAAAGAAGGGGAATGTGTGTATGTGTGTGTTGCAGAGGGTGGTGGGGATAGGCAAGAGAGAAAGAGAAGTAATCTTGAAACTTCTCTTAGTTTCTATGACACAGCTTCTAAATATCCTTTGGTTTTTACATATGCAGAACAGCATTGCAGTCCATGCTTTTTGGAGTCCATTTTGGTTGTCTCCATCTTTTCAAGGGCTTCTCTTTCTCTGTCCATCCCTCTTCAGTCTGCTCTTGCATCTCTTGTTTTCTTCATTGTCCCTAGATGATCACATCCATAACCATGGCTTTAGCGCTCACACTTCTGCTCACGGCACCCAAATCTCTATCTCCAGCCCCTCCAAGTTTGAAGATTGGTAGTCAGATAGCTCTTTGAGCATTGCCTTTGAATGTCCAATAGGCTGTTCAAACTCAGCGTTTAAAAATCTGACCACATGATTTTTACCCCCTCTCTCAGCTGCTACCCTGTTCTTCCTGGGTTCATTTTCTTGGTCAGTGGTGTTTTTATCTACTCCAAACCTCTAGCTTAATAACCTTGGAGTCATTCTGAACCTGATCTTCGAAATCAGGTTGGCTCTTACCTCCACTTCTACATCAACTCTTATTTCTTTGTAGGAATGCTTATTGGGTGAAATTCGGTAGTGACAAGAGTGACATGTCTCTGAAGAGACATGTGCATATCAAACACAGCTTTTCTTTCTCTCTCTCTTTCTTTTCTTTTCTTTTCTTTCTTTCTTTTCTCTTTTCGACAGAGTCTCGCTGAGTGCAGTGGCATGATCTCAGCTCGCTACACTTCTGCCTCCCGGGTTCAAGTGACTCTCCTGCCTCAGCCTCTCATGTAGCTGGAACTACAAGTGCCCACTGCCACACCCAGCTAATTTTTTTGTATTTTAGTAGAGACAAGGTTCCTCCTTGTTGCCCTGGCTGGTCTCAAACTCCTGAGCTCAGGCAATCTGCCCACCTCAGCCTCCCAAAGTGCTAGGATTATAGGCACGAGCCACGGCGTCCAGCCCAAACATGACTTTTCTTACCTATCTTTTATTCTTCCCTAGATTAGAACTTTCACCATCTCTCCTTCTTTATGACTGGAAAAATTGCCTCTTTAATTTCCTCCACCAGACTATCTATTTCCAGTTTCTCACCAAATTTAGCATAGATCTCGTTATTGATTCCCCTTCTTAAAGTGAAATGTCTCCTTATTGTCTGTAAGATGTACTTCAAATCCCTTAGCTTTCATACCCAACTCTTTACCCCTGGCTATAGTATATTTTCTAGACTTATCTGCCAATGCTCTGTCCTCTACATACCTGTACTCTAATTGCTTCAAAGCCTTTATCATTCTCTAGTACAACCAAATACTATACTGAGTTGCCTTGAGGCCAGCCTCAGCTCAGTGTTTCATTGAAAACAAACACAAATTGATTCCAAAATGCATTGGCTACAATGTTGTACTTTACCGAAGTTTTCTGGTAAAGAAAAATCCCAGCACTTTGGGAGGCCAAGGCGGGTGGATCACTTGCAGTCAGGAGTTTGAGACCAGCCTGGCCAACATGATGAAACCCCGTCTCTAATAAAAATACAAAAGTTAGCCGGGCATGGTGGTGAGCACCACTGCACTCCAGCCTGGGTGACAGAGCAAGACTCTGTCAAAAAAAAAAAAAAAAGAAGAAGAAGAAGAAGGAGGAGGAGAAGGAGAAGAAGGAGAAGGAGAAGGAGAAGGAGAAGGAGAAGGAGAAGAAGAAGGAGAAGAAGGAGGAGAAGAAGAAACCACTGCATAGCTCAGAGAAATATTTTCTCTCTAATATTGCAGCCTTCATTGCAGCTCAAAGTCTTGCCAGCTTCTCCCTCTTCCTTTCCTTGGCTCTGTCCCTACTATCACCCCCAGCTTCATCTACCATCTCTTGGATCTCTCTTTCTGAATATCTTCCTTCCTTTATCTTGCGCAGTAATGTTGGCCTCTTTGTACTTATTCAATTCAGGAGTTATAGTTACAACCGTATCCACCAGTGACACCGACAGGAGACAGGGAAATACTGGGTAGAAGAGGGCAGTTCCCCAGCAATGGCCCTGCCCTGAAGCCTGGAGACCCATGTCCCTAAATGGGGACAGGCATTCCTGTTTTCACACCCAAAAAGTTGCCTTTTGGCCTGCCACACGCCCTATCTTGCACCCATATAAACCCCAAACCCCAGGCTTCAGAAGCAGAGGAGCAGACAAGACGAGATAAGTAGATGAATGGGTGAATGATGTGGCAGAGGAAGAAGGAGGAATGTGTGAACACCGAGAGGACTTCAGCTGGGGATGGTCGGAGTGGAATCGGCTGCTGGATGGCAAGGCTCCAGGGGAAGATCATCTTCCCACTCCTCCCTCCTTCGTGCTCCCCATCCATCCCGCTGAGAGCCACCTCCACCACTTGATAAAACCCCACATCCATCCTTCAAGTCTGTGTGTGACCCGATTCTTCTGGGACGCTGAGCAAGAAGAGCTTGAGATACAGAGAGCTGTCACACTGGCCCTCTGCCCTTGCAGAAAGGCAGAGAGTCCACTGAGCTGGTTAACACTCAAGCCATCTGCGGATGGCAGGGCTGAAAGGGCACACTGTAACACATACCCACTTGGGCTCCTGCGTCTGTCCATCTATGTGCGCCCCCTTCCCTCAGGGGTTTGAGCAGTGGCAGTGACTGAACAGACAAGCCACACCCCTGTCGCACGACAGGCGAGGTGGATCAGGGGAACTCTGCTGTTTCAACAGAGTCCAGTATCTAAGCAGAAAAATAAAACAAAAAAAGATGATAGAAGGCAGAGTCGTTCAGTTCTTGACTTCTCTCAGTGTTGAGAGTTGATTCTAAGCGTACAAGTATAATATGCAGGAGAACTTGGTAGGAGCCTATTGTAGTTATTTAGATGAAATGGTGGTTGCTAAGTCCAGGGTAGTAGGGATTCAGATGGCAAAAATGAGCAGATTCTAGGTATGTGTTGATGGTATGATGAAAACGATTTTGAGAAAGAGGAGTCAAGATAACTCTTGAATTGTTTGGCTTGAGGAACTGAAAAGGACTTTGGATTTACTGACTTAGGAAAGACTTCGGATGAAGTAAGTTTGAGAATATCAGCATCTTATTTTTGGGCATAATGACTTAGAGATGTCTCCTCTACATCCAAGTAGATATTTGGGTATTTTGATTTGGAGCATGAGCAAGAAGTCTGAGCTGGAGATGAAAATGTGGGGATCATTAGTACATAGATGGTATTTAAAGCCCATGTGACTGGGTGAAAGGATCATGGGAGTGAATGTAAATGGAAAAGGGAACGGGACCAAAGACAGCCCTGACACCCTCCACCATTAACTGGTCTGTACACAAGGGAGAATCAGCAAAGGAGGCTGAGGAGCCCCCAGCAGGGTACGAGGAAACCCAAGACAGTCTGGTGCCTGGAAGGCAAGTGAAGTGATAATAAGATGTGGGCTAAGATACAAGAATAATTTCTGTAGAATGTGGGGAGAAGAGACCTGCTTAAAATGGGTTTAAGAGAGAAGTGGGGAGAAACTAGAAACAATATAGGCAGCTGTTTTAAGGAGTCTTGTAAGGGGATCAGAGAAGTGAGTAGGAAACAGGTCGGAGGAAGTGGGTTGGGGAGGGAATTGTTGATTTGTTTGTTGTCTTGTTAGTTTTGAGAGGAAAATATGTCTGTGTGTTGCTGGGAATGATGCAGATGGAGTGGTGCGGATGGATGAAATAGGAAAGAAACGGGAAAACTGCTGGATACATGTCTTTGAGCAGGTGAGAGGGTATAAGTTCTAATGCATAAGCACTGGCTTTATTAGTTCATCTGTTTTAACAGGATCAAGATTTATCTGTTTTCCTGAACTAGCACAATACTTTGTCCATGATGGGTGTTCAATGAGTGTATATTTAATGCTTTGCTGTTTCTTTTTTTTTTTTTTTTTTTCCGAGACAGAGTCTCGCTCTGTTGCCTGGGCTGGAGTGCAGTGGCTGGATCTCGGCTCACTGCAAGCTCCGCCTCCCGGGTTCACGCCATTCTCCTGCCTCAGTCTTCCGAGTAGCTGGGACTACAGGCGCCCGCCACCATGCCCGGCCAATTTTTTGTATTTTTAGTAGAGTCGGGGTTTCACCGTGTTAGCCAGGATGGTCTTGATCTTCTGACCTCCTGATCCGCCCACCTCGGCCTCCCAAAGTGCTTGGATTACAGGCGTGAGCCACTGCACCCGCCGGTTTGCTCTTTCATTAATGTAGAGAAGAAAGGAAAGCATACTGTCCTCCATTCCTTCTCTCTTCTATCTGGACCATGTTGTGCTATAGCTCATTCCAGCGATTCACTGAACAGTCTCATAAGAAGAGCAAAAAGACTGTAGTATGGGGAATTAGGGGGGCAGAGAGAGAGAGAGGAGAGGGAGAGGAGACGAAGAAAGAGAAGAGGGAGATCAAGAAGAAAGAGAGCAAGAGGAGAGGGGAGCAAGGGGGAGCACGAGGAGTGGGGGAGCAAGAGGAGGTAGAGAGAAGAGGTGGGGAGAGAGGGGAGAGAGTGGAAGATGCAGGGAGAGGGGAAGAGAGAGGAGAGGAAGGGTAGAGGGAGAAAGAAATAGAGAGGAGGCCAGGTGAGGAGGCTGACGCCTGTAATCCCAACACTTTGGGAGGCCGAGGTGGCAGATCACTGGAGGTCAGCAGTTTCAGACCAGCCTGGCCGACATAGTGAAACCTCATCTCTACTAAACATGTAAAAATTAGCCAAGCATGGCGGCACACTCCTGTAGTCTCAGCCACTAGGGAGGCTGAGGCAGGAGAATCACTTGAACCCAGGAGGCAGAGGTTGCAGTGAGCCAAGATCCTGCCACACTGCACTCCAGCCTGGGCAACAGAGCAAGACTCCATCTCAATAAATAAATAAATAAATAAAAACAGGAAAGAAATAGAGGGAAGTTTATTTTCCTTGTATCACACAACCTGCAAAACTTCATAAAACTTTATGATTCAATTATTTGACAAATGGAAGTCAAACAGTTATGGAAATGCTGTGTTCTCTTTCCCTCCCTGACATTATGTCGCTCAGCAGTGTTCAGGGTAACCTCGTCATGAATCAACCATGTCCCTTCTCTCCTGCAGCTTCATCTCTAGTAAAGAGGGACTGTTTTCCTGCCCACTTTCTCTTCCTCTATTCGGATGCAACAGTGTTTTGACCTCCTTGGCTCTGTTCTGATGTACCCAACTGTCTCTCCACCTACAGAGAGGCTGATTCATTCTGTGAGACAAACTTTATTTTTCTTATAAGACTTTAATGTACTTTGTGTTGCTAAATCAGTCTCTTTCTGTCCCATGTCTACATGGCCTATTCTAAACACTGGTGAGAACTGACCCAGTGTAGAAAGGCACTCCAACTTCCCCTTCCTGATATTTTCTAGTAATTTAATAATTAAGTATCTTCTTGGGAGGTTGAGGCAGGAGAATGGCATGAACCCAGGAGGCGGAGCTTGCAGCCATCTCATATAATAATAATAACAATAATAATAATCTTAATTATTGTTTTTCTGATCTAAAACTCTACTAATGAAGCAAATCAGACCATCTCTAAACTAACTAAAGAATAATTTAGTAATAATTGGGGATGTCTCACTCATCATAAATGTGTTTGATTATTTTCCATGTCTGTGGGTCCCCTAATGAGTGGCACACACTGGAAATCTGATTGCTAGGAAAATCTGTGATACCCCCACCCCTCCATACAGGGTGAGCCATGAAATTCCAGAGAAGAGCTGGTCTGGGGCTATTTTAAGGTCTCCCTAAGTCAGGACCCTCTGAGACCAACAGTAAGCCCAGAGAGCAGAAGCTGATGCCAAATTTCTATGGATCTGGAACTTTCTATTCCATATTTAAAAGTTACAGAATCTTGACATAGCCTTACCTAATTTTCGCAATGAATTTTGCATGTCCTGTACTTTAGTCCCTGGACTTTCAATCAAAAACTGAGTTTCTCTGTTGAATGAGAGATGTGAGTATAACAGATGGCGGTCAGAGCCCCTGCTGAAGGAGTAGATGGCAGTGGTGTGGCCCGTGGGGCCCTCCTGTGTCTGTGCTGGACACCTGACACAAGAGCAATCATTTCATAGGTTGTTCCGTGATTTCTGATGTAGTCTAGTACAAAAGGACAAGCTGAGCCAATCCTCATTTTACTCTTGTATTTTAACTGGGAAACATTGAAAGAATTATACAGTTGCTAATAGGAGAGAATCTGACTTTTCATCATGAAAGCAAGAGTGGCCAAAGAAATCATCACAGGCTTTGGGGACTGAGTTCACCAGAAAGCAGAAAATCTGGGTAATCATCAGACATCAGTTTGTAGACAAAAAGATAAGCCTTACTGTGGAAATGAAAGGGTTAACTGACAACCAAGGGCAGACCCAGGCATCCAGGGCCAGAAGTTTACACAATTCTAAGGGTCTTGTATAAGAAAAAGAATATACAATTACAAATATAAAATCGCTGCAGGCTCTCCCAGATTCTTGGTAAAGATCCACTCATAGGTCTGAAGCTTAGGCTTTACTGGGTTCACAGAATACCCATCTCTGCTAATCACTAAACAGGGTTGATGTCTGATGGTGTTCAGATCTTTCTTTTTCCAGTTGGTGAGTGTCCTCAAAATAAGCATTTAACTTTTGTGAGGTGCTTTTTTGCAACAGAAAACTTGATTAAATGATGTAATGTGTGCATCAACTGCATTGACAAATTAGTAGATGTATTTATTTGTCTGATCATTGTGGCAACAGAAAAAAATACTGAGTCCGCTCATGATAAATTATCTAGGTTTTCTCTCCCATTAACAAGGTATATAAATCAAGTCTCCATTATTAGAATACCCTACGTTCTAAGCTGTTGTGGTTTTGTGGTTACATTCTGAGGTCTCAAGCTTCTTCTTACACATTATTTATTCTATTAGAACCTAAGTCTCCTATAGTATTAGAAAGGGGCCTAGAGAGAAAAATATTTTTAAAAGGTATCAGTAAGAATGCATTTTCTTTAAACTTGATGCATATATGAGACTCAGTTTAATAATTCCAATTTGTAACTTTTTTTTTTTGAGATGGAGGTCTTGCTGTGTCACCCAGACTGGAGTACAGTTGCACCATCTTGGCTCACTGCAACCTCTGCCTCCTGGGTTCAAGCTGTTCTCCTGCCTCAGTCTTCCAAGTAGTGGAATTGCAGGCACCTGCCACCACGTGTGGCTAATTTTTTGTATTTTTAGTAGAGATGGGGTTTCACCATGTTGGCCAGGCTGGTTTCAAACTCCTGACCTCCAGTGATCCATCCACCCCGGCCTCCCAAAGTGCTGGGATTACAGGAGTGAGCCACTGCTTCCCAGCTTAACTTTTTAATGTAGTCAAATTTATCAAATTTTCTTTATGGCTAACATATAGAGGTCCTTTTTAATATAATTTTACCCTTCTTAAAGTCATAAAGATATTTTCCTCTTTTAGTCTAAAAGTTTTATTGTTTTACCTTTTATATTTATCTCTAGGGTCTATCAAAGATTGTATTATGGTGCAAGAGTAGGAATCAAGATTATTTTTTTTCCATATGTATTTTTTACTCCTATCCCATTGACCCAAACCATTTATTTAAAAGTTGAGTACTTTTCCCATTCAGCGTTGTCAGAACATCAAATAATCATGCAAACATGAGTGCTGTAGTCTCAATGCATCCCTCCTAAACTAATGTTGAAACCTAATCCCCATCATAGTAATATTAAGAGGCAGGCCTTTGAGAAGTGGTTAAGTTATGAGGGCTCCACCCTCAAGAATGGGATTAGTGCCCTTAGAAAAGAATGGAAATTTCTGGTCCTCTCTGCCCTTTCGCCATGTGAGGACACACAGAACCACTGTCTATAAGGAGCAGGCCCTCATCAGACACCAAATCTCCTGATGCCTTGATCTTGGACTTCCTGACCCCTAGAACTGTGAGAAATAAATTTCTGTCATTTATAAATTACTCAGTATAAGGTATTTTTCTAGCATCTCTAATGGACTAAGACAGTGAGGTCTCTGTTTCTGGACTCTGTTTTTTCCATTGTTTTATTTGTCTATTTTTGGGCCAGTACCACAATTGAAAATGTCTTTGTCAAATGGCATATTAAGAGAATGAAAAGATAAGCCACAGGACGAGGGGAAGATATTTGCAAAACATATGAAACAAAGCACTAGTATTCAGAACATATGCAGAATTCTCACAAATAAATGAGAAAAACCACCACCACCACCAGACAAACCAACAGAAACATAGGCCAAGACACTTGATCAGGCGCTTCTTAAAAAAGGGTATTCAAATGGTCAATAGACATGAAAAGGCACTCATCATTAGTTATTAGCAAGATGCAAATTAAAACCATAATGTGCTACCACCACTGTTGAGAGAGCATTCTCCATAGGTCTTTCATGCTTCTGCAAGTCTGCAAGACATGTTTTGAGAGTCTGCTTTTTGTTGTAGGCTACCTTCTCAAAAACATCTGTATCGTGGACAGCCTTAGACAATGAAAATGGTGTCTCTGTCTGGAGCAAAGCAGGCATGCTTATCACCCGCTATAAAAGATTCAGGTTCCGTAAACTCAGGATTTCTCCCATGGAACACAACCCACTGCTCCTGCAGGTGCCATCTGGCTTTCTTTGCTTTGCCTTGTGGTCACTGAGGCTTGGGGAGCCAGTGCAGAAGCGTTGACACTCTAGTTACCGTTATTGCTGTGAAGTGATAAACTATCCTTCATCTCTGACCCAGAAGTATCAAGTCTTCTTCCAAGCTCCACAAAGTTGTGGTAAGTTAATTAGCCTGAGTTTAGCATAAAAATCTCAGACCCTTTTTTGTTCTTGACAATGTACATCCTCCACAATGGCTAGAAATAAAAAGATTGATGATACCAAGTGTTGGAAAGGATGTGAAGCAGTTGGAACTCTCCGTGTTTGGGGGACTATAAATAGGCACATTCACTTTGGAAAACCATTTTACAGTATCTACGAAAGCTGAATGTCATACTCAATAACTAAATAAATTGCTCCCATAGGCTTATGTCCAACAGAAATGTATTCGTATGTTTGCCAGAAAACAAAAATGATCACAGGCACACTCTTCACAATTGCCCCAAATGCAAAATAACCCAAATATTCATTGAGATAGAGTGGGAAGATAAATCATCACATATTCACACTATGGAATACGATACAGAAATTAGGATGAACAAACTGCAACTACACACAACAAAGGGAAATTAAATACACATATGGATTGAATATCCATCTTGGCAAAGCATTGTGCTAGTTCAGGCAAACAAAGATAAATCTTGATCCTGTTAAGGTAGATGAACTAATAAAGCCAGTGCTTATGTGTTAGATCTTATACCTTCTTCCTGTTCAAAGACATTGATCAGGAATTTTTCCATTTCTCTCATATTTTATACACTCCACCATTCTTTCTAAATCATGCCCATCCATACACAATAATCTGAATGAATCTTCCCAACATAACATTGAGTGAAAGGAATCATATGCCAACGACTACCTACTGTGGTATATTCCAAAATAGAAAAGCTAATAGTGTTAAAAGTTATGACAGTGGTTTTCTCTGATGGTGGTTAGTGATAGGGAGACTGAGGGAATTTTGTAAGGTGCTAATAATGTTTTATTTCTTAATAAGTACTGGTTATACAAGTGTATGTTCATTATGTGAAAAATGCATCGAGCTATACGCACATGATTTGTACATTTCCCTATGCTTATGCTGCTTTTCAATTAAAAGACTAAAAACACATAACTCTGAGGCCCATTGACATACTGTGTTATGTCAAGATAGTAATTCTGCCTAATAGTTACGTCATTCATGACTAAGCATATTTAGAGTCCCAATAGGTTTGGAGGACTTGGTTTAAAAATTCCATAAAGAAAACAACCATAATACTAAAGTCACTTTAAAATGAAATGCTTTTATGTTTAAATGTTTTTTTGGTGTGTAATCCACAATTTGAATTTGAACTGTTGAAATATGTTATAGAATGAATGATACTGATGTAGGTTATATTCATTAAGATAAAAAATAAGAAATTTACTTAAGTCAAGTTTGCTTAGAGCTTAAAAAAAATCCATAACATAACTTTAGTAACAATGACTAAAATCCTACTGTTAGTAAGTAACCTGTGCTTGAGGGCTCACTATTTCAAAGCAACCTTAATCTTTGATGGGATTGTTCCATTTAATCTTCACAACAGCCCCTTGGAATTTTATCATCTTTGAACCCCATAAACATTCCTTCCTCAAGCATTATACTTGGACCATTTTATTACTTTAAGGAACATTACAACCTACATCATCAACCACCAATATATTGAAATAAATGTAGCAAAAGTCATTTATGAAAAACAGCCCATCATGGTAAGAAGAATTTAAAGAATAATTTTCAAGTGAAAAATTACTGAAAATTGCCATCATTCCCTCAAAACCTCCTGCTCTGCAAGACTTCAAAAAAGATTGATTCCCCCATAATACTTGCTTGTTTGTGTTCTGACTCTTTTGCCATTTAATACTTTGTTTAATGAGGGTGGCGACACAAAGTTCACCAAGCTTGTCGAAGTGGGCAGTACAGAGTCATCTATAAACAATGTCATGTTCATTTACTCTATTTAAAAATCCTTATTTTTTGAGGCTACACTGTATTCTTACATTGCATAATACCAAGGAAATGGGAGTAATTACATTTCTCATAATGCTGTTTTTGATGTGCTACTTTTAAGGATTTCTGCTGTTGGCTCATGGTGGGGCCAGTGTAGGGGAAATTCTTCATGTGTATTTCTAATCCTTATTTTTAACAAGATTTAGAACTATTTTTGAGAAGATTTTAAAATAAAAATTAAATGATTCTGTTCATTTAAATGAGAAAATTATGTTAAAAGAGTTTTGGGATAATTTTTACTAGATTACATATTAAGTTATAAGATGGGTAATTTACCTGAGGTAATAATATGAATTTTTATAAAGTTTGCACTGGGCACAGTGACTCATGCCTGTAATCCCAACACTTTGGGAGGCTGAGGCAGGTGGATTGTTTGAGCCCAGGAGTTCAAGACCTGTCTCTGCAACATAGTGAGACCTCATCTCTACAAAAAATAAAAAATTAACCAGGCATGGTGACAAGCATCTTTAGTTCCAGCTACTTGGGAGGCTGAGGCAGGAGGATTGGTTGAGGCTGCAGTGAGCTGAGATCATGCCACTGCACTCCAGCCTGGGCGACAGAACAAGATGAGACCCTGTCAAAAAAAAAAAAAAAAAAAAAAAGGTTGCTTCCGAATTGATAGGAGATGCCCAAAATAGGATTAAATAATCTTTAAAAATTGTGCTTGAAAAACCAAAGGGTTTCCATAGTTCTACAAATATTGATACTGTATCTTCTTATGAGGGTGCTAATCTCATTATGAGGGCTCCACCCTCGTGACCTAATCGTCTCTCAAAGACCCCACCTCTTAATATCATCACATTGGGAATTAGAATTTCAACATATTAATTTTAGGGAGAGACATTCAGTGCATAACAATTTATTTTCAGGACTTTTACTCCTGAACCAAATGTGTACATACAAGATAGTAACAGAAAGATTTCTGAAGTCTTGGGGGACCCCATCAAATGTCCTTCATAGGGTTCAATTTGTTCTTTTTTGCTAGAATTTTTGTTCACTTGTTTACTTTGCTCTTACTATCATAAAAAATATAATAACGAATACTTCTAAAGCCCTACATTAGTAACACATTTAAATTATATGCATCTACTTTTTATAAGCCAACCTCTTGTAAAATTCTCTGAAAAACAGAACATAATTGATAATGGTTTGGCTGTGTCCTCACCCAAATCTCACCTTGAGTAGTTCCCATAATCCCCATGTGTTGTGGGAGGGACCTGGTGGAAGGTAATTTAATCATGGAAGTGGTTACCCTCATGCTGTTCTTGTGATAGTGAGTGAGTTCTCATGAGATCTGATGGTTTTATAGGGGGATTTTCCCCCTTTTGCTCAGCACCTCTCCTTGCTGCTGCCATGTAAAGAAGGGCTTGTTTGTTTCCCCTTCTGCCATGATTGTAAGTTTCCTGATACCTCCCCAACCATGCAAAACTGTGAGTCAATTAAAACTCTTTTTTAAAATACATTACCGAGTCTCAGGTATGTATTTATAAGCAGCATAAGAGTGGACTAATAGAATGATTTATTAACACAATAATAAAAATGAAATTGACTTCCTAAGACATTTTTAAGTCATCATTGCCCCTCAGACTCACATTTATTAAGTTAAAGCATGAACACTCAGATATGCAAAGTGACTCTGTGTAGTGTTTACTTTTCAAAGTTGAGGAAAGAGCCAAAGGCTTTTTCTTCATGGATAATTTGAAGAATGAGCTCATTCATTCATATACAAACATATGCACATATATGCATACAGATATATAAATATATAGATATATTTATATCACTACTATATGGTGGATATAATGCTAGAAACAAATACAGAGGAAAGAGAGTTAAGTTTTTCAAGTTAGAGATCACAGGACTTTGGAGAGAAATGATAATGGCAAGAAGAACTTCCACTGGGGCAAGAGAGGCTGAGACTCCCAGCAGGCAGAACTTGTTAAAAAGTTTTCTACAAATCAGAGACTTGTCAAGACTTGATCAGACTTATCAGCACAAGAAGTGTTTTGTTGTTGTTGTTGTTCTAAACAAATCTGTCAGTGTTCAGGTGTGGATAGAGAAAGAGGCCTCCAGGCCACCACACTGCAGAGGTTTCCAGATGTAAAGTGAGAAATCCAGATTTTATGTTGTTGACTAGGATGATGACAGAAGAGAAAAAAATAGAACTTCTTGGAAAGATATATGTAAGGGAAAATTAATAGAATTTCCTATCTGATTGGATGGACAGACAGAAGAGAAGCATGACAGCATGGAAGATTCCAGCCGAAGGGATTAGGAGAACAGTATTTCTAAGATGGAAAAGGAAGTCAAGACATTTGGTGACAAGGTTTCATTTTAGATCTATTCAGGGCTTTTTCTTTTGGTATGTTTGTTTAGATGGCACTAATGTCAGAGATAAGTTTGTTCATCAGCAAGAAGATAGAAATGCAGCATTTTATGATCTGAATGTAGGGCTCCTGTGATAATCAAAATGGATATTTTCTATTTGCATTTACTTGGTGTCTGCCTTTGTGTTTTACATGTGGGAAAAATTGTTAAGAATATTAGCCTTCTTTTTTTTGAGATGCGGTCTCGTTCTTTGCCCAGGCTGGAGTGCAGTGGCACAATCATAGCTTGCTGCAGCCTCAACCTTTTGGGCTCAAGAGATCCTCCTGCCTCAGACTTCCCAGTAGCTGGCACCACAGGTGCATGTCACCACAGCTGGCTAATTAAAAAAAAAAAAATTTATACAGACAGAGTCTCACTATGTTGCCGAGATTGATCTGAAATTCGTAGGCTCAAGGGATCCTCCTGCCTCAGCCTCCCAAAGTGCTTAGATTACATGGTGCTGGCCTTTAGCCTTCTGCTTTTTATGAATGTCTTTTTTCCTGCTCTCATCCCTCAGGATTGTGTATGTGTTGTGTGCAGTGTGTGTGTTGTGTAGTGTGTAGTTGGGTTGTGTAATGTGTGTGGTGTGTGTGGTGTATGAAGTATGTGTGTTGTGTATGGTGTATGAGGTATATGTGTTAAGTGTGGCATCTGAGTTCTGTGCATGTGTGAGGTGTGTGAGGCATGTGTCTTGTATATGGTGTGTGTGTGTGGTATGTGGTTGGGGTATGTCATGTAGTGTGTGATGTATGTGTGTTGTATGTGGTGTGTGTGAGGTGTGTGTGTGTTGTGTTTGTGTGTGAGGCAGGTGTGTATGGTGTGTGTGGTGTGTGGTTGCGGTGTGTTTGTGGTTTGTAAGCTATATATATTGTGTGAGGTGTGTGTGTAAGGTGTGTGTGGTGTGTGAGGTATCTGTGTTGTGTGTGTTTATTTGTGTGGTGTGTGAAGCATGTGTGTTATTTGGACAGCCATGTTCATTGCTGGGTGCAAAGGAGGCAGTAGCTTTACCCTGCACATCACAAGCAAGTAGGCTCCAGGGCCACTGTATAAAAACCCTGTATTTGAAGGGTTCACAGCTACCAGCCAGTTTTTCAGATAAGACGCTGAAGGAAATAATTATGGCAGAACTGTTAACATGAGCTTTTCAACTGCAAAGTTCTTCCACCTCCACCACTCTGATCTCCTTACTGCTTCTACATGTCAGTGAAATCAACCAAACCTTAGAGAATATCATTTCTTCTCCCTTCCAATAGGAAAGCAAAGAAAAAGAATGATGAATATTTATGGCCGGTTACTATTTGTTAAGTTCTTTGTTTATTAATATACTTAATCCCCACAACTTCAAGAAGAAGAGATTATTTTTCCTAATTTACAGGTAAGAAGCCTGATCTATCTTCAGAGTGGCACTCCTCCAAAGCCACATGGAGTGGGGTGCTATTTGTGGGTACCCAAACCCAGACCATAGCCAGTGCCCTGAAGTATTGAACCACTTTGAACACGGTGGTTTTATTCATATGTGAGGGCTTGGACTACCTGGCCTGTTTAAAGCAGGCTTATGACATTAATTAAATAACTGCCTTGATTCAACAAGGTTTCAGCAGACTGTCCTCTGTCCTTCATCTCCTACCCTTTTGCTATTTCTCCTTTCTTTCCTTCCCTCCCTCCCTACCTCCCTTTCTTCTTTCCTTCCTTCCTTCTCTCAAAACATTCTTTTGTTTCATAAGTTAAAATTCAACTACAATGCTGGCTGATGATAAAATTCTGCCATTTTGAATTCCTATTTATCCATCTTAAAATTAAGTTACTTCAAGACAGATCTCTAATATGAATAGCAGAAATAACACTCCAGTCAGTACATATACATACATAGATACATAAACACCCATATATACATTTCTTATCAATATTTGTGGCCAATCATCTGTTTAGCCTTGGGCAAGATTTCTCATCTTGCTGAACATCTGTACAGTGGGGATAATAATGTGGCCCACCTCACAGAAGTATTGCAAGGATTAAATCTGCAAAGCAGTTGCACAGCGCCTGGTACATAGCACTTACTACATGTAAAACATTCAAATTGTGCATACATTTCATTGAAATATTATGTTTCTCCTGTTTTATGTTTAATTTGTGTACTTATCTTTGTAAACTATTATTTCTTAGTGAGGTAGAAGACTGGCAGGGCTTATTTTCCGATCCTCACCAGATGAAGGGAAGAAGACACTGGAAACCAGCAGGAACCAGCAGACGGCAACGAAAGTGACCCCTAGCTGCCCTCAATGCTTATTAGCCTAGAACACTCCCACCAGTGCCACGACAGTTCACAAATGTCATGGCAACAACCTAGAAGTTGCCTCCCTTTCCATAGCAATAACCCAGAAGGTACCACCCCTTTTCTAGAAAGTTCTAAATAACCCAAACCTCCATTTGCATTAACCCACTCCTTAATTTGCATGTAATTGAAAGTGAATATAAGTGGCTCTAAATATAGTTGCCAGCAGCCCACACTGGGTGCACTACCTGTGAGTTAGCCCTGCTCCATAAGGAACAATACCATTCAATAAAAGGCTGCTGCCTAACACCACCACCTCATCCTTGAATTCTCTTTCTTTTTTTTTTTGAGAAGGAGTCTTGCTCTGTTGCCCAGACTGGAGTGCAGTGGTGCAATCTCAGCTCACTGCAAGCTCCGCCTCCCGGGTTCAACACCATTCTCCTGCCTCAGCCTCCCAAGTAGCTGTGACTACAGGTGCCCACCACCATGCCCAGGAAACTTTTTGTACTTTTAGCAGAGAGAGGGTTTCACTGTGTTAGCCAGGATGGTCTCGATCTCCTGACCTCGTGATCCACACACCTCGGCCTCCCAAAGTGCTGGGATTACAGGCATGAGCCACCGCTCCCAGCCACACCCTTGAATTCTCTCCTGGGCAAAGCCAAGAATCCTCTTGGGCTATGCCCCAATTTGGGGGCTCATCTGTCCTGCATTATCAGCGTTCCAACATGATCTTTATCTCTGTCATTGAGGAATGCTTCGCTGCAGCTTCGAGTCAACATAACCCTTGCTCAGACTGCTCTGTACTGCTAACAGGTGTCATCAAAGGCGCACTTCTGTGTTCTAGTCTAGAGGGGGGCTGTGTTTGGTATATTCACTTACATTTACCAAACCCTTTGGGATTTTTCAGGACAAAAGAAAAGCATTTTCTATATTACTATTGCTATATGGCATTTTGTCTGTGTATTTCTGTGGCTTAAGTGACAACAGTATGTCACTCCCCCCAAAGTCCTTTATGGGCAGTGTGAAATCTAGTTTCCGAATATTATTAGGCTACATTAATTTGTAGAGTCCTTTGGAACACTGCATTTAATGTACTATATCAGCAGAAAATACTGTTGTTAGCACTCTAATTAAAGGCTTTTTATGGTGCCTTTGAGTATGATTGAGACATTTTCCTTAAGTATGTGATTCAGAGAGCTAGTAATCCTGGCATCGGGATGGCTTATAAGAAGAACATAAAACACTTCTAAATGTGTGATGTCTTTACTACTTATAATCTGTAGTAAGAGATTAGGCTCAAGGAAATATTCTTTTATATTCCCAAATACATCAGCACACATCTTATTATTGAACATGATAATACAGGTTTTAGATTCTCTCTGATACTTTGTTTCGAATGCGATCTAAAAATATTGAATGATCTGGGAATCTACTTTCAGAAACTATTTCCTTTGAAGAAGGCATCTCCAAACAAATGGTAACGGAAAGAGTGCTTCATTGGCTTTTAACTATTCTTCTTAAAAGCATAGGATTTCAGAGCTGAAAGGAACCTTGAAAAGTAATAAAAATTTACTCTAAGTTCCTCATTTGACAATGAAGGACATTAAGGTTAAGTGGCAAAGGCCATTTGTGTTTAAATCTAATGAGCCACAGCGGGCAAGCTGTCATCTTAAAAACACTATCTAGCTTACCATGGGAAACTGCCGATTGTGTTTTGTGATTTAGACGTGTCACTTTTAAACTTTCAATGCCTAAAACCGTCATCTAACTGGAAACATTTTTCCACATGCTTAGAAAAAGGCAGAAAACCGGGGAGGTGGGAGAATTGATTCAGTACATCTATTTACAGTAACAGTACATAAAATCACCTAGAGCCTGGCTAGTTTTACCATCATAATTGTTCATAGTGATGAAACTTCTGGGACTTCAAGGTCAGAAAATACTTAACTATTTTGAAAGTTTTTTCAGTGTCTCCTCAGTTTTCCTCTGAATTCAATAAATAGAAGTATTACATCCCCTGAGAACTCTGACTGATAGAGTTTTCTGACAATGGCTTTTTATTTTCAACATTTCGCGCTTTAATTTTGATGCACTTTAAAGAAGATGGTAACAAGTAAAATATATAGCCAGAGTTATCCACTAAAGTTGGATTAGTAATTCTAACTTAACTATTTTTACTTTTGTTAAGTCATCACAAATAATTTCTTTGTGTTAAATTATAAACATAGGCCACATAATCAAAGGCCATATGCTTAGTACAAATTTTGTTCTGGCATCTAGAATAGGTTTTATGTCACCTGGGCAGACCCCTTATTGTAGAGCTAGGGTGTTGAAAGTCTTACCTATGTGGTCTCAGCTGGTAGGAGTCAGGACTGAGAAGAAAATTAGGCCAAATCAGTCTCCAGATTAGCACTTGCAAAAATTGGTCAAGACAGATTAATCCTTTCAACTTTCTATTTTCCCCAAATTATTTTTTGAAAAATTACCTACTTTACTAATTGTCTACTTTGAATCTTTGATAGTTCTAAGAATGATATACTGAAAGCTGTATTTAGTGAGCCAAGGTTCTATATAATAGCCAAATGCTTTTTTTCTGGACTATCTGGAAGATTCCATAACTCAACTATTGTGGGGAAACTTCGAAGTTTCAATTTTATTAACTTTTCTATGACCAAGAATAAAAAAAAAAAGACTAGATTTCTACGGCCTAATTTGGTGAGATAAATGAAGCAAAATACTACTAACTTAGCTAATAATTTGGGAAAGCCCAGATCTACGATTGTAAATGTGTCTTGCTTTTAGATGCATAGGGCAATTTCTCTCCCTTCCCAAATTATCAGGATGCTAAATGAACAATTATTTATGGATTACATGTTTTTTGTTTTTTGTTTTTTGTAATTCTGACGGAAAACTGGATCTGCACAGTAATAAAAGCATTATCCTACAAAACACTTCATGGCATAGTCAACAGAAAAATAATTATTCAGAATATTCAAGAAGGTATTATTAAAGTAGGCTTCTGTCCTTTTCTAAAAATATGAAGGTTGTTATATGAACACAGTCATGGACCTATTTCCATGAGCTTACATATCCCTAGGTTATAGGAATAATAATAATATGATCTAGGCTACCCATACTGTAAACTAAGATTTAAATTATAAACATAGTAGGTTTAAATTGCTTCAGAATGCAGATGAATGGTCTTATTATTATAGGGCTGACCTTGAAGCAGCTATAATATTTAAAATAATTAAACTAGGAACAGAAAGGAATTTCCTCAATATGATAAGCATTCATGAAAACCCATGGCTAACAGCATACTCAGTGGTGAAAGACTGAAAGCTTTTCCATTAAGATCAGAAAAAAGACAAAGATGCCCACTCTCGCCACTTCTATTCAACATTATATTTGAGTCTAAGCCAGAGCAGTTTGGCAAGAAAAAGAAATATGAAGCATCCAAATCAGGAAGGAAGAGCAAAATTATCTGTTTGCCAATAACATGATCATATATATAAAAACTCCTAAAGAATCTGTAAACTAATGGGGCTAATAAACAAATTCAGCATAGTTGCAGGATACAATGTCAACATACAAGAATCAGTTGTATTTTTATACTCTAGCAGTAAGTACTCTGAAAATGATACTGAGGAAAAAAAACATGTACAGTAGATATTATAAAAATAAATACTTAAGAATAAATTTAACCATAGAGGCATATAATACTTGAACAATGAAAAATACCAAATATTGCTAAATGAAATTAAAGAAGACCTAAATAGATGGGAAGATATCTGATGTTCATGGATTGAAACAATGTCATTAAGATGTCAGTGTTTCGCAAAGCCATCTACAAATTAAATGCAATCCCTATCAAGATCTCAACAGCTTTTTTTCAGAAATGGAAAACCTGACCCTAAAATTCATATGGAATTAGAAGGGAGCCAAAATAGCCAAAACAACATTGAAAAAGAACAAAGTTAAAGAAGTCACACTTTACAATGTATCAAAATGGAGTTTCTGTTTAGAGTGATGAAAATATTTCAGAACCAGGTAGAGGTGGTGGTTGTATAACACTGAAGGTACTGAGTGTTGTATACTTTAAAATGCACACTTTAAAATTTTTTGTTATGTAAATTTTCCATCAATAAGTTAAAGTATCAAGTTATTTGCTAGACTAAAATAAAAAAGAGAGGTTCACAAATATGTCATTAAATACTGTAGGAATTGCTGGATAATTTTTGTTCTAAATACGTCTTTGCGATTTGGAAAATGGTGAACATTTGCTCCCATATCCTCTTATTAAGACGAAAACCTTAGTCCAATAGCCTAAATAAAGACTCATGCAGTAAAAAGTGCTAGAACTGCAGCAACTAAAAGTAAAAACATAACAGAAAAATTAAGAATGTTACCCTGACAACTTGAGTGGCATTTTATTGTGGATCTGCTTGCCAATGAATATGGTGGGAACAGCTAAAAATAGACATGAGGAAGGAATCATAACAAATGCTAGGGATACATCTGTAATACGATTGTAGTTGAATTATAAAAATAAGCTCCTTTCATGGTTGACACTAGTATGTATTCCTTTCCTATTGAAATAGGGGTTAAAGTTTTTAATTTTATAAGAATTTTGCTGGTTATTAACTAAATGTTTGGAGACAAAAATGTGTCTTTTCTGAGTCTCAGGTTCCTTAATTGTAAGGTGGTAATAACTCCAAGCTTATGAGGAAGATAGCATGAGATTATTTATATACAGTTGACTGCATAACACAGAGTAAACAATTATTAAACAGTTCTCCCATTTAAAGAAAAAAATCTCTATCATAAAGCCATCTCAGTGAGGTTTTTGTTTAATAATTTTACCATGTTTTAGGTTTTTGAAAGGTAAGGGTAAGAGGACTTATCTGAAAAATGGATCTTCCCAAAGAAGAGTGCTTTGAAGATAAACGTGAATCTTTTTCCATGCTTTAAGGAATGGGTTAATGCATGTACTCCATATAAAATTCTTTATACGGTTAAAGATGATCATAAAGGGCCATCTCTAAATCACCCCATTCCTATTACTGTTTCTCATAGATACAGTTTTCTAATTACTAGTTATCTAAGAAGATACATGACTAAAAATTGGGAATGCAAAGTATTTTCTCTGTGCTTACCCCATTTGCGGCTTTATGTCGGAACTCAATCTCCTGTTTGCAAAAAAAAAAAAAATAAATAAAAAATAAAAGGAAAGCCTCAGTTGTCTTCCAGGAGCACTGTAAGGATTGGTGGTTTTCCAATAGTTTGAAACTGAGGTTTATAAAGAGATTAAAGACCTACTAAAACTGATCATTCTGAAATTATTTTGTTAAAGTTAATGAAGTAGAGTCTATCTTTTAAAATTAGGTGGGTAAATAGTTGACAATTGAGATGAGTTCCAAAGGAATGTAAAGATACTCATTTTAAATGTCTGTAATTGTGAATGTTTTAAATTTTTTGTTTGTTTGTTTGTTTTGTTTGTTTGTTTTTTGAGACAGAGTCTCACTCCGTGGCCCAGACTGGAGTGCGGTGGCGCGATCTCGGCTCACTGCAAGCTCCGCCTCCCGGGTTCACGCCATTCTCCTGCCTCAGCCTCCCGAGTAGCTGGGACTACAGGCGCCCAGCTAATTTTTTTGTATTTTTAGTAGAGACGGGGTTTCACTGTGTTAGCCAGGATGGTCTCGATCTCCTGACCTTGTGATCCGCCCGCCTCGGCCTCCCAAAGTACTCCGATTACAGGCGTGAGCCACCACAGCCAGTCTTGAGTTAATTTTTTACATGTTATACATGCAGTTTCAAATTATTAATTGACAGCAAGTTAAACTGCTTAAAAATAGAGTTGGTAAGAGAAACTAAGACTACAGGCTATTTTGCGGGTATTGAATTTTCACGCAGTAATAACTACTTATCTTTTTTTCTCAGACAATAAATATAATATCTGTCTATGGCGCTTTTCACCCATAAAAATGATGTACTTGGTCAGGTGCGGTGGCTCACACCTGTAATCCCAGCACTTTGGGAGGCCGAGGTGGGCAAGTCACCTGAGGTCACGAGTACGAGACCAGCCTGCCAGCATGGTGAAACCCTGTCTGTACTGAAAATAGAAAAGAAAAAAACAAAAAAATTAGCCGGGCGTGGTGACACACGACTGTAATCCCAGCTACTCGGGAGGCTGAGGAAGAGAATCGCTTGAACCCGGAAGGCCGAGGTTGCAGTGAGCCGAGATTGCGCCACTGTACTCCAGCTTGGATGAAAGAATGAGACTCTGTCACACACACACGCACAATGTACTCATTGCCTTCTAGGGTCTTTGCAGAAAGATAGCACCATAGTCTTAAAACACTGAATATAGTAATCAAAACAGTGTGGTACAGGCATACAGACAGACATTTAGACCCGTGAAACAGAATAGGGTGCCCAGAAATAAAACTTTGAATATATGGTCAAGTGATTTTTGGCAAGGAAACCAAGACTTAAATGTAAGACCTAGAACTATAAAACTGTTTAAAAGCACAGGGGAAAACTTCGTGACATTGGATTGGTAATAGGCAGCAAAAGAAAAAATATACAAATTGGTCTTCATCAAAATTGAAAACTTTTGTGCATCGAAGGACACTATAATGCTTTTGTGGTCAAAGGACATTTTTCACTTTGTTGAATGAAAAGTTAACCCATGGAGTGGAAGGAATATTTGCAAATCAAATATCTGATAAGGATTATTATTCAGAATACATTAAAAACTCCTAGCTGGGCTCAGTGGCTCACACCTGTAATCCCAACACTTTGGGAGGCCAAGGTGGGCGGATCACGAGGTCAGGAGATTGAGACCATCCGGCCAATATGATGAAATCCTGTCTCTACTAAAATTTCAAAAATTAGCTGGGTGTGGTGGCGGGCGCCTGTAATCCCAGCTATGCAGGAGGCTGAGGCAGGAGAATCTCTTGAACCCGGTAGGCAGGGGTTGCAGTGAGCTGAGGTCACGCCACTGCACTCCAGCCTGGGCAACAGAGTGACACTCTGTCTCAAAAACAAAACAAAAACAAACCCCTGCAACTCACAACATAAAAACAAATAATGCAGTTTAAAAATGAGCAAAGGACTTGACAGTTCTGCAAAGAGGATATACACATATATGTATATGCCATATTTTGTTTATCCATTCATCCACTGATGAATGTATGCGTTGTTTCCACGTTTTGTCTATTGTGAATAATGTGCCATGAACATGGGCGTATGAATATCTCTTAGGGTTCCTGCTTTTTAAATAAATTTTGTGTGTATATCTAGAAGTGGAGTTGCTGGATCATAGAGTAATTCTCTCTGAATTATTTGACAAACTGTCATATGCTTTTCCATAGTGGCTGCTCCATTTTACATTCCCATCAGCAGTGCACAGGGTCTCAGTTTCTCCATATCCTCACTAATGCTTGTTATATTCTGTTATTTTGATAACAGTCATCCCAATGGGTATGAAGTGGTATCTGATTGCGGTTTCATTTGCATTTCCCTAGTGATGAGTCATATAGAGTTTCTTTCTTTTTTTGTTTTTTAAGACAGATTCTCTGTCACCCATACTGGAGTGCAGTGGCACAATCTTGGCTCACTTCGCCTCCTGGGTTCAAGTGATTCACCTGCCTCAACCACCCAAGTAGCTGGGATTACAGGCATGCATCACCACACCTGGCTAATTTTTGTATTTGTAGTAGAGATGAGGTTTCAGCATGGGGTTGCTCTGGAACTCCTGACCTCAAGTGATCCGTCTTCCTCAGCCTCCCAAAGTGCTGCGATTACAGGTGTGAGCCACCACACCCGGACTAGAGCTTCTTTTTATGTGCAGTCTAAACAAGGTAGACAAAACTTAACAACAGTTCTAGTATACCACTCTGGTGGTAATCTGCTTAAAAGACCTTCCTCGATTTGATAATATGACAAACTAGCAATGTGAAAATTGACTAAATGCAGAGGTCCGGGGAATACCTATTTATGGTCTTAAAAGAGAACCCGAAGAAAAGACAGCTGGCTGTGCTTCCTGGGATGTTTTGTTTATTTCTGGCTGGGGAGGCAAAGAATGATCCAGGGGATAGTGGAGGGACGAGAGAGATACTGAAGCAGCAGTGAACAGGTGGTGAAAGACAAGTTAACAAAGAGGCATCTGTGTTTGGGAGGAAAATAGAATTTTATCTTGGGACTTTTTCATCTTTACATCACCATATCCTAAGTCCAAACAATTTATTCCCCCGTAGGGCTATGAGAGTTTGAATGTGTTATTTACCAAGTGTGAGTGGGCTACACATTGTCCTTCTCCCCTGTTTATAGCACAGTACTCTAGAGATTAGGTCATATATTATGTGCAGAAAAGCAGGCAAATAATTAAAATCAAATATTGACTTCATTTATATTTTGGTAACAGATTAAGAAGACAGAAATGCTCTCTAGTTCATTCTAAATAACTATGTGTGCATATGTTTACTTTAGTTTAATGAATTGTTAGCGTGGCCCTAGGTATCAAGGAGTGTAAAAATGAAAGAAGCTCCCTGCTCAGCCAGTATAGTGCTGAAGACAGACAAATGGCCATTTTTACTTAATATGGGAAATGCAAAATAAAAATAAAAATAGTAAGGGAAGGCTTTCATCCCACATTAGGGTGGTGAGGGTAAGCTTCTGGGATAGAAGTTGGAGTTAGCCTAGTGACAGGACAGACGACAGAGTAACCAAACATGAAGTAACTGCCCATCCATGGGAAGAATTTCAAAGGTGCAACTTTCTTTATCCAGAAGCATTGGCCATTTATGGCCTGTGTAATTTACTACGTGTGTGCTAGTTAATTTCTTGATTCTGAAGATACTAACCAATTAGCTTGTTATTTGAAATAGTTGCACGTGGTGACTGTGGAAATTTAGTAGCCTTGAGTGACTGGTTTTATGCTTTAAATGAGTTGCTTAATGTTACTAAATTACTAAACGTTACCAAATTTGTATACATAGATGTAATATGTGAAACGTGATATGTATTCTTTGCATTTGTAATTAGATTGCAAATAAGAGAATTGCAAATAGTTTTAATTAAAAATCTTAATATGAAACTTCAAAATAGTAGGTAACACTTTGGTTTTATTTATAGTTTTACTTAAAACAGTTCATATTCATTAGTTACAACTTATATTGACATTTACATTTTAATAGAAAATGTTTAAATTTTAGAAGAAAAATATCTGGTTTAAAATCATATGCAAAATAATTTTTGTATCTTAATATTTACCTTATTTTTCTTTTCTAATGAAACATTTAAATTTTATACATTCTTTTTTTATTCCTTTTGATTAAGTGTTGGCAAACTACAGCTCACAAGTTAAATGGTTTAAAAATCAACAGTCTAAATTTATACTTTAAGTACCTAGAAGAAAGCAACTTAAACCCAAAATATGTAGGCTAATGGTAACAATAAAGATAGGAGTGGACATTCATAAATTAGAAATGGCCAGGTAATATAGAAAATAATATAATATAAATAAAAGTTAAAAACAACAAAAAACACTTAGACGCATTATAGTTGAACTGCCAAAATCCTCAGATAAAGAAAAAGCTTCACTTATAGAGGAACAAAAATAAGAATTATAGCAGATATCATGTGAAAACCTACACAAGCTACAGCAATATCCCCCCGCCCTTTTTTTTTTTTTTTTTTTGAGACGGAGTTTTGCTCTGTCGCCCAGGCTGGAGTGCAGTGGCGCCATCTCGGCTCACTGCAAGCTCCGCCTCCTGGGTTCACGCCATTCTCCTGCCTCAGTCTCCCGAGTAGCTGGGACTACAGGTGCCCGCCACCACGCCCGGATAATTTTTTTGTATTTTTCGTAGAGACGGGGTCTCACCGTGTTAGCCAGGATAGTCTGGATCTCCTGACCTCGTGATCCGCCCACCTCGGCCTCCCAAAGTGCTGGGATTACAGGCGTGAGCCGCCGCACCCAGCCAGCAATATCTTTAAAGTACTAAAAGGAAAATAAAACAAAAACACTGTCATTGCAGAATTCTATAACCAGAGAAGATATATATTTTAAAAAGAAGGTGAAATAAATATTTTTTCAAACAAAAGCTGAGAGAATTCATTTCCAGCAGATGTGTACTATAAGAAATGCTAAAGCAAATTCTTTAGGCAGAAGGAATATGATACTAGCTGGAAATTTGGGTGTACACACCAAAATAAGAGAATATGATACTAGGCATGGTAAAAATGGTAAATATAAAGTATTTTTATAATGTTTAATATCATTAAAGCATCAATGGCTCAAGCAAAACATGTAATAAAGCATTGGCAGGTTTATAACATATGCAGAAATAAAACACAGAATAACACAATGGAAGGAACATTTGGAGGTAGACTATTTTTTAATTTTATTTTACTTTAAGTTCTGGGATACATGTGCTGAACATGCAGGTTTGTTACATAGGTATACATGTGCCGTGCTGGTTTGCTGCACCAGTTAACCCGTCATCTAGGTTTTAAGCCCCACATGCATTAAGTATTTGTCCTAATGCTCTCCCTCCCCTTACCCCCATCCCCCAACAGACCCCGGTGTGTGATGTTCCCCTCCCTGTGTCCATCTGTTCTCACTGTTCAATTCCCCACTTATGAGTGGGAACATGCAGTGTTTGGTTTTCTGCACATGCACACGTGTGTTTATGGCAGCACTGTTTAAAATGGCAAAGACTTGGAACCAACCCAGATGCCTATCAATGATAGACTGGATAGATAAAATGTGGCACACATACACCATGGAATACTACACAGCCATAAAAAAGAATGAGTTCATGTCCTTTGCAGGGACATGGATGAAGCTGGAAACCACCATCCTTGGCAGTATACTATTTAAAAATTCTTGTGCAATTGGAAAAGAAGTCTATTATTTGAATGTAGACTGTAGTAAGTTAAAAATATATATGGTAAACCCGAAAGCCACCACTAAAAATGTTTATGTAAAGTGTAACTAATGAGCCACTCATGGAGATTTTTAAAAATAGTTCTGAAATGTACTCATTACTACAAAGAAATACAGGAAAACAAGGAAAAAAGACCAAGAATGGATGAGAATATGGAAAACAAATAGTATAATATTATGTTTAAATCAAATTATATCAATAATTATGTTAAATGTAAATGTATTTAACAATCCCCTTAAAACTCACGTTGTCAGATTAGATAATAAGGCTAATACAACTATATGCTGTCTATAAGAAACCCATTATAAACATAAACATATAGCATGGAAGTAAAAAGATAGAAAAATATACCATGGAAGTAGTAATCAAAAGAAACCTAAAATGGCTTTGTTAAAATCAGAGTAGACTTTAGAACTAGGAATATTACCAGAAATAAAGGCAGACACTACATAATCATTAAGGGGTCAATTCATGGCAAAGCTATAATAATCTTTATAACAGAGATTCAAAATACATGAAGCAAAAATGAGAAAACTGAAAGGTAAAATACAAATCCAGAATTTCACTTGGAGACTTCAATATTCCTTTCTTACTGATAGAACAAATAGATCAAAAACAACAACAACAAAAAACTATAAGGATATAGAAAAGTAGAAAAACACTCTAAGCAACGTAATGTAATTTGCGTTTGTCTGACTTTCCACCTGACAACCGTTTCAGCTAAAAACAGTTTTCATAACAAGGAAGTATAAGCAACTAGGAATATCAGCTGCAGATAGCTGACTACTCTGAATACGTAAATTCAAATGTGTTTCTTAATAAAGTGGGTTTCATTAGTGTTCATACCTATGACACGAACACACACAGGGGTATGGGTGTGAGTATGGTATCTTCCGTAAGAAAAAATTGAGATGGCTTGATAAGAAAAGGCATGGGAGGTCAGAGACAATGCCCGTGAATGGAACATTCCTATGAAAAGATAGGTTGGATCCTTAGGAGAGCAAAAGATATGAAAAGTATATTTTTCATAATCAATGCCTACCCATCTTTCCACCTTCCTACTGTACTTTCAAGCTGTACTGAATTCCTTCCCTTCCATAGGCCAGAACATTTTTCCTTATCTTTAAAATCTCTGCCACAGTGGCCGGGCGCGGCAGCTCACGCCTGTAATCCCAGCACTTTGGGAGGCCAAGGTGGGTGGATCACGAGGTCAGGAGATCGAGACCATCCTGGCTAACACGGTGAAACCCCGTCTCTACTAAAAATACAAAAAATTATCCGGGCGTGGTGGTGGACGCCTGTAGTCCCAGCTATTTGGGAGGCTGAGGCAGGAGAATGGCATGAACCCGGGAAGTGGAGCTTGCAGTGAGCCGAGACCATGCCACTGCACTCCAGCCTGGGCGACAGAGCAAGGCTCCGTCTCTGAAAAGAAAAAAAAAATTTCTTCCATAGTATTTTGCACTCATATTCATCATACTTTATCTGTGTCCTCCCTGATCTGTAGTCTATATAATACAGGAGCCACACCTTGTTCAGTAGTCTTGTCCCTGTTGCCTGGGTCATAGCAGGCATACACACATACAAGATGCCATAAATTAATAACATTTCTGCTATTCATAGCTATTTGTGAGATGAGCCCTACTTCCAGTAAGTACATTGCTGTGGTCATCACAGCATGCACGCAAAAGAACTATGTAAATCTGTTTCTCCAACCGTCAACCCAGTGTTAACCTGAGTGGTAGGTTTCTTTGAGGTCTACCAGACAGATGGCTGTGGTGCACGGAAAAGGAGTCAGAGTTGGGGTTTAAAAGACGTGCGGTTAAGTCCCGCCTCTGCCACCTTTAGCTATTCAGGTTTGGTTAAGTCAGTCCTTGCTAACTGTTCAAAGTCCACTCTCCTTTCTTCCTAAGGCATACAATTGGACTGTGTTTCTCAGACTGTCTTGCAGTTTTAGTCGGGTGACAGTTCTAGCCAATAAAATATAAGTGGAAGAGATGTGTAACACTTCCAAGTTTGGACAATAAAAACTTGCACGCACTACCATCTACCATCACCTAAGGCACTAATGTTCTTTTTCCTCCTTGCAAGTAATCCCGGTGGGAATAACATGGTGACACTGGAAGTTGCATTGTGAAGATGGTAGCTAGTTACTCAAGCCTTGGTTCCTAAATGTCAGCATGATGCAGAGCTATTTCTTTTTTTCTTTTTTTTCTTTTTCTTTTTTTTTTTGTTTTTTTGAGACGGAGTCTTGCTCTGCTCGCTCTATCGCCCAGGCTGGAGTGCAGTGGTGCGATCTCGGCTCACTGCAACCTCCCCCTCGTGGGTTCACGCCATTTTCCTGCCTCAGCCTCCCAAGTAGCTACAGGCGCCCACCACCACGCCCGGCTAATTTTTTGTATTTATTATTATTATTATTATTTTATTTTAGTGGAGATGGGATTTCACCGTGTTAGCCAGGATGGTCTCCATCTCCTGACCTCGTGATCTGCCCGCCTCGGCCTCCCAAAGTGCTGGGATTACAGGCCCGAGCCACCACGCCCAGCCCATGCAGAGCTATTTCTAACGGGGAACTCCTACTCCAGCATACATTTCTTTCAAATCCATTGAATATTCAGACTGTTTATTATAGCAGTTTGACTTGCCCTAATTAACATGGAGGAATAGTAGTATCTACCTCACAGGCAAAGATAATGCGTTTAAGTTCTTAATAGGAAGCCTGGCACCTCATATGTAAGCAAAAGTATCAGTTGTTATAACAAGGTTTAGATGAGAAATAAATCAGATAGATCACAAATGAATGTGCTTTGTAAACTAAAAAGTGCTATATACTATTGAATATTCCAGAGTGCTCTCCTGGGTAGTTTTAGGAACTCAAGGAATCCCATTTCTGTGAAGTCTTTTCTCTGGAAGTGGAATTAAACTTTCTGTGAACACTTATACATTTCAGTTTTAAACTTTTACCATCCATACAGATACATTCAATCCCGTTATAATGGATTTGCTTGCATCTTTATATGCTTTTAAATAACAATCTGTAATTCAGGGCATTCACTTTACAATGTAGGTTTACAAAAAGCAAACATGTAACTTCATGGAATGCATCATGCTAAGTCAGGCCAGTGGCCAATACAGATATATATCCTTATGAAAATGCTATTAATAGTGGCAGAAATCCAAGACTTTCGGCAAGGTGAAAAATGATTTACTGAGTAAAATGAGAAATCATACATGTGTTTCTGTCCTAAAAAGCTTACTCTTTAAGGTGTTAAATGCAGTCACAAATCTGCAAGCAGGAGAGGAAGAATAAAGCCCTCGTAATCACTGTTTTCTTCCACTTATAGAAAAAATAATCTTTTAAAACGTCTGGCTTCCTTAGCCAGTGTTTCTTACCAGCCCCTGTTCCTATTTCAGAGCATTAGTAGTTCTCAGAATATGCCTGTCCATTACAACAACTAATGAGCACGAGGAAGCTAACATGCAGCTTGAAGAAATTAGTCATCTGCATTTGAATGCCTCGATGGCACATCCATTATTGCTGGAGTCTCTTGCATCTGCTTAACTTTTAACATTAAAAGAATTAGGCTTTACTTACCAAATTTTTGTTTTTGTCTGTGGCTTTTAAATATTGTGTAAGTCAAAGTATCTTAAAAAGATCGACCATGATCGAAGGCATCCATACATTTTCCAAGTCTTTTTATTCTGTTTATTCTGAGTTTGCTCCCCTTTGCAGGAGTAACATTTTGTTACTCTGTATTTGAAATCTTTTACAATCCAGACAAGAGTCTGAATGGGTACATTGTATTGGATTAGTGTTCAATACATGCTAATTAAACTAGTCTGGGTTATAAAGGAAGAATTTGTATAACGTTCTCATTGGAGTCAGGATTAGGTAAATGTTGTCATTGTATGAGTTGTATGCTATGTTTTAAGACATAAGAAGTCATTCATTCATTCATTCATTTAGACAACAAATGTTTTCACGTTCTAAGTGCTAGACACCATGCTGGGTGGTGCTGGGGTACTAAGATGAAAAAGACGCCATCACTGCCCTCAGGGAACCCTGTCTAGTGGTAGGGAGAAACATAAAAAACAGGGAGTTCATATTATAAATTATATGAAATGAATATATTGTATTACATTTGAACATTTAATTCAAACTTGCCCTCTGGTTATATGCATTATTAAAATTATTTTCAAGGTTTTGATTTTTCTGCGGTCTCTTTAAACATCTGATGAAAGATGAAATTCTACTTTCCAAATGGTCCTAATTGAAAGCGAATGCACGAATAAGCATGTTATAAGAAATTGGACAGATATCATGAGAAAACAGTTTCACCAAGCCTGGTTTTTTGTTTTGTTTTGCTTTGTTTTTTAAATAATGTTCCTTCTTTTGTTTTCTCCCTCCTTCCTTCCTTCATTTATTAATTGACTTTTAAGTGCTAACTAGCAAGACTGTAAGCCCCATGGAGCTGGTGACCTGGTCTTTGTTGGCTGTGCTCATTGAGTGGCACAAAATAGAAGCTTGATTCATACTTTATTGAATGAATGTTGAAAGAACTCAGAGGGCAACTTGCCAGATTCTGAATGTGTCCTAGAATATAAGTACGATTCCTGTCCACACAGAGTTTGCAGTCTGAAATGGATTTAATGTTATCCCTAAGAATTAAACTCATGCTCAAGAAGACTCCAGGGTTTGATTAAATGAGTAGGCCTAAAAGAGTGATATTATCAACAGATCATGGGGCAAAAGTAGACTATAAGTCAAAAACTTTCAATACAATTTCTTTTCCATTTTCACACACACATACACACAGGCATACATATAAAAGCACGGCTGATTGTTGCTGTTCAAAATGTTCCCTATTTAGAAACTAATACAAACCAATACTTAAGTGCTTCTATTTAACATTCAGCAAAATTTAAATAAAAGTGGTATTTTAATTTTTTTAATTTTATTTTTCCATAAGTTATTGGGGTACAGGTGGTATTTGGTTACATGAGTAAGTTCTTTAGTGGAGATTTGTGAGAACCTGGTACACCCATCAACCATCCCGTGTCCCCCTCCCAATCTTCCCCCCAAGTCTCCAAAGTCCATTGTATCATTCTTATGCCTTTGCATCCTCACAGCTTAGCTCCCACATGTCAGTGAGAACGTATAATGTTTGGTTTTCTATTCCTGAGTTACCTCACTTAGAATAATAGTCTCTAAAAAAAAAAAAAAAAAAAAAAAAAAAAAAAGATGAATAGTCTCTAATCTCATCCAGGTGATTGCAAATGCTGTTAATTTATTTCTTTTCATAGTTGAGTAGTATCTCATCATCATATATATCAGAGTTTCTTTATCAACTCGTTATTGATGAGCATTTGTGTTGGTTCCACGATTTTGCTACTACAAATTGTGCTGCTGTAAACATGCATGTGCAAATATCTTTTTTGAATAATAACTTCTTTTCCTCTGGGTAGATACCCAGTAGTGGAATTGCTAGATCAAATGGTAGTTCTACTTTTAGTCCTTTAAGGAATCTCTACACTGTTTTCCATAGTGGCTGTGCTAGTTTACATTCCCACCAGCAGTGCACAAGTGTTCCCTGACCACTGCATCCACGCCAACATCTCCTGTTGTTTGATTCTTTGATTATGGTCACTCTCACAGGGGTAAGGTGGTATCACATTGTGGTTTTGAGTTGCATTTCCCTGATCATTTTAGATGTTGAGCAATTTTTCATATGTTTGTTGGCCATTTGTATATCTTCTTTTGAGAATTGTCTATTAGTGTCCATAGCCCATAAAAGTGCCATTTTAAATACCAAAGATTAGGAAAATCAATGACGCTTCATGCCTAAATCTTTAACTGTGTCAAGACCCATTCTTTAAGCCTGGCTCAAATCAGTACTATGGTGGAGATGATAGGTTTAAAATGTCTATGCTTTTCTTTGAGGAGAACAAGTACTATATCTCATATAATTTAATATATCATAGTAAAATACAGAAGGCAGTTGAAGCCTATTACAGTAAATTTTTGCATGTATATTTCAATATACCAAACTTGCATTTTGTTGTTACAAAATAACATATTAATAGACGCCTGGAGCTGGACTGGCGCCATGGCTCACGCCTGTAATCCCAGCACTTTGGGAGGTCGAGGTGGGCGGATCATGAGGTCAGGAGTTTGAGATCAGCCTGGGCAACATGGCAAAACCCTGTCTCTACTAAAAAATACAAAAATTAGGCTGGATGCAGTGGCTCATGCCTGTAATCCCAGCATGTTGGGAGGCAGAGGCGGGCAGATCACCTGAGGTCAGGAGTTCGAGACCAGCCTGGGCAACATGGTGAAACTCCATTTCTACTAAAAATACAAAAAAAATTAGTTGGGTGTGGTGGCAGGCACCTGTAATCCCAGCTACTCCAGAAGCTGAGGAGAATCGATTGAACCCAGGAGGCGAAGGTTGCAGTGAGGTAAGATCGTGTCACTGCACTCCAGCCTGGGTCACAAGAGCAAAATTCTGTCTCAAAAAAAAAAAAAAAAAAAAAAAAAAAAGCCTGGAAAACTCGTTACAGAGGTTTCCACCGTAGTAAAATTTGTTGAAATGAGATGCACTCAATCATGTAAAAATGTGCCTCCTTGGGACTATCTGAACGGAATGTTAAGTGAAACACCCTCACTGTAGTCACTACCCTGTTATCAAGAGTTCTGGATCTTAAGTAAGTGCTTGTTTTGTCAAAAAATGTGACACTAAGAGTTTTCACCCCTATGGAAAAACTCCAATCCTGGCTGGGTGTGGTGGCCCACACCTGTAATCCCAGCACTTTGGGAGGCGGAGGCCAGTGGATTATTTGAGGTCAGGAGTTCAAGACCAGCGCGGGCAACATGGTGAAACCCCGTCTCTACTAAAAATACAAATATTAGCTGGGCTTGGTGGCATGTGGCTGTAATCCCAGCTATTCGGGAGGCTGAGGCGAGAGAATCGCTTGAACCCAAGAGGTGGAGGTTGCAGTGAGCCGAGATCGCGCCATTGCACTCCAGCGTGGGCGACAGAGTGAGACTCCGTCTAAAACAACAACAAACTTCAATTCTGTTTGGAAAGTAGTGCTAATTTAATTTGGCAAAGATGAAGACAGGAGAGTCATAAAGGAAAACATTCCGTCTCAGGTTGCGTAGATTCCCACTTAGTTGACCAGGCCAGTGGCAGGTTCAGGTGGGATCACCAGATAATCTTTATCAACGCCATTTCTTTTTCTGGATCCTTATTACTGACATCAGCAAGGCCTTTCAGCTGCCCAGGAGATGTTCTTTGCAGACATTTGCTCTCCCGGGCTGCCAGCAGCCTTTACAAATTTAAAACTTTAAGTGTAGGAACCCAGCCTCTGTCATCCTTCCCCTCCGAAGTTAAGAGATCTGCTCTTAGGGTTCCTGAGAGGAGGTGTGGGGCCATGGGAAAAGGATCAAGCCCCCCCCCCCCCCCCCGCCCCCCGCCAGGGTGGAGCGCGGGGCCTGGCTTCTGTGGCTTCGCAAACTTTTCAGCCTGTGTGCCACGGCGACGCGCAGCAGCTGAACTGGAGCCCACGCGGCGCGCGCCTCCCGCGAGGAACTTTTCGGCTTGTCACTCTCGCTTTCCGACGCACCTCCCCCTGGCTCGCGCTCCCGGAGCTCCCTCCCCTCCTGGCGAGGACTTTCCCGGCGCCCGCGGCTCCGATCCCCGCCGCGCTGCGCCCGCTCTGCCCGGCCCGGCTGCCCCGCGGAGGGCGCCCCTCTCCCCAGCACCGCAGCCGCGCCCTCGCGTCCCGCCTCCCGCGCTGCTCGCTTCGCCCGATGCCCCGGCCCCGTCCCGCGCACTGAGCGCCTGGCAGCGCGGCGCCGAGTCCCGGGGCGCTGCGGGGCGCTGCACCGAGAACAGCCGGGCCTGAGCCCTGGGCGTCCCCCAGAGGGGATCGGAGCGCGGGGAGGCGGGGGCGAGGAGGAGGGGACCCGCCGCCGGGGCTGGCTGCTTCGCTCCGAGCCGACTTTTCGCCAATGGTCCAAAGCGACATGTCCAAGTCGCCTCCCACAGCGGCGGCGGCGGTGGCGCAGGAGATCCAGATGGAACTGCTGGAGAACGTGGCTCCCGCGGGGGCGCTCGGAGCCGCCGCACAGGTAGCGAGAGCGCGGCGCTTTCTCCTTCCTTTGTGAGCCGCCGGGCAGGGCACCGACCTCGGGCTCTCCCGGCACCTCCGCTCCAGGGATCTCTAGCCTCGCACCTCCCCGCTGCCTGGGTATCGTCAGCCACCTCCTCCCCTCGCCGCTTGCCCAGTCTCTGCTCCTCTCCTGGCGCTGGGAACCCTGCCCCTTTGCGCCTTTTCCTGGCTCTGCCTCGGCTTCCATTTTTCTCTGCTTCCGAAAAGCCAGTGGGGAAGGGCGGGGGAGACCTGCCCGTCCTCCCAGACTTCTCCCGGGCTGCCCCAGCTGGCCCTCCTCGCCCTTTCCCGGGAGAGGCACATGGAGAGACATGAACCAGGCGAGTGGACTGGACCTGCTGAAGATCGTGAGTCCGGGTGGGCGGGAGGGGGCCCATCGCAGCGCTTTCTACGATGCCGACCCTCCTAGCCACGCTCGGAACCGGGATGGGCGTGGGTGTGAGGGTGTTGGGGTGGAGGTGGGCAGGAGGGGAGAGAATGTGGGGGCGCCCTGCCGAATTTCCCCCCAGAGCTGCCCGGACCACGCTGCGCACCTGAGGCTGACAGCTCTCCAGTCCCTCGGGCACTTCCCAAGGTTTGCCTGTCCCACCTCGTGCCTTTCCCGTAAGAAGCGAGCGAGCTAGGGACAAGAAAGTTTTTATTTTTCCGTCTCCCCTGAAATGTTAGCTATTTCAGGGATCTCCAGGATCCCCTTTCTCTCCGATAAGTATTCGCGGTTTCTGGAAAAAGTCAGCTTCGCTGCAGGTTGTTGTGAAATTGGAGATGTCAGTTGTAGGCGCTGGGCAATGACAAGGTGGCTTTTTTTTACGTAAGGCTTCAGCAGGTACAGTTTGGGTTACAGACACCTCCAGGTCTCAGCGGTGAGGAGTCGCTCAACTTTTCTCCAAGCAGGGAAATGACTTCAGACTCTTAGCTGCGGGCTGGCTGTTGGCTGGCCAGTGATGTGAAGAGGTCATGGTTACATTTCAGGAAGCATTCTGGAGAAATGTCTCTTTGCTTAACGGTATTGGCTTGTTGATTTCAAGCCTATATTTGCCAGATTTTAATTTGTGGTATTATATATATAGTGTGTGTGTATACACTTATATATTAATACATAGACACACATACACACACTAGAGAGAGCATGTTAGAGTATCATTTGCTGTAGTCGTGGGGGCAGGAGTGTGACAACCTAATAAAGGTGGCAAATGTTTTCTTGCTGTTGTTTCCATAGGTGGAACCTGAGTGCTCTAGATATTTTGATATTGTAATCATGGCAGTTCCAAGTGGCATAGTAGTCTAGCTTTATTGAACTTTCTTTTACCATTGGGAAATTAATGTGCTAACTTAAAACACATAATTCACTTTGATTCGAGAAGGGGAAGAATGTGGAAACCAAGGACTTGTGTAATCAGAAATCTATTTCTTTTGTAGTGGTAAAACAGCTAGATTTTAGTCCGCCCTGGGCTGTTTGCTTCACAAGCCGAGTGGGGACATGTAATGAACCAGTTACATTCCCATCTGGTCTCTGCCAGAGGATCTGGATTTTAACCAATAGAGTTTGCATTTGTTCTAGACTCCTGATTTTTATCTAGACGCTTGCCAGGTTAGATAGAATGAAAAATGTACCCGGAGACCTCGGTTATTCTAGGATGAAGGTCTTGAATACTATCAATATTCGAGTCCTCCATCAAAGGAAAGGACATTTAGACCCTCATTTGCCTTTGATCTTCCTTGAGGGATATTTTAGAAAAGTTTTTATTCTTATGATAAAAATAGAGTTTCTAAATTCCTGGAGATCAAAGTCAGGGCTAGCATTCAGATAAGAGATACTAATTTACTTTGTGATTTATGTATAATGATTAAATGTAAGTCAACAAATTACTGTACAGCAGCAATGTGGAAATGATTCTGATGTGAAAAGACACAATTTCTGCCTTCAAAGAATTTATATTCCAGTAGCAGCAATTAGGATATATGTATAGGGGCTGTAAGAGAAGTTCTGACTAGTATACGGCTTCAGAGGAATAAAGATAATAAACATGCCATTTGGAGGAATCCGTAAGGACTTTATTGATGAGGTGGCATTTGCAAAAAGATTCGAAGGATGGGTCAGATTACACCAGATATTTTCGAGACAGTTGGTAAGCAGTCGTACATAAAACAAAGCCCCAGAAGTAAGAAGTCTTACAGTATATATTTATCATTTCTAGTTTAAAAAGAGCATGGTAAGGTCAAGATTGGGCACAGTTAGGCATAAAACTGACAAAGCAATTTGAGACTACATCTTGGGGACTTGGAACCTTTAGTGTATTGAGCGACAGGGAACTGTGGAAGGAGTTCAAAACAGGACCCACTTAACAGCTCATTTGGGAATATTCACTTGCAAATGTTCTGTATGATGGTTTCAAATCTCAGGAGTCCAGAAGTGAAGTTACCAGGAGGCAGACAGATGTAACAGTTTGGGCCAGGGGTAATCAGGCCTAAGAGAAAAAGAGATGAAAAGATAATGGATATGACAGTTCTATGTATCAAACATTTCAAAGTTCACTTCACAGGAATTAGCAAGTGATTGCATAGATAAAGGAGAGAGAACAGAGAGGGCAGAATGGATTTTAAAAGCAAGTTTAAGAGATATAAATATTCAACTGCATCAACATTCATCTCCTTGCTTTCTCTGCCTTCCAAAAATGAAAGCAATTTGACTTGAATTGCGTTCATCTCACATCCATTATTTGAGGGAAACATTGCCTGTTTATTTTATATCTAATAAATCATGGCATCATAGGGTCGTGTGAGGCTTGGCAAAGTCATCTCTTCCACCTCTCTGTTTGGACAGAACAGACCAGCAGTAAAAACTGCCTGAGTAAGGTGGCTGGCTCTAAAGCATCCTCCTTTTGTGTGGCACCGAGTAATTCTACTCAGAATTACTAGGCAGTTCTACCTAGAAATGGAGTTTCTATTTACAAATAGAACCTCTAAAGCAATCATTGGTTTTAGGAATCATTCTACTTCACCTCTGGATTATATTATTATATTTGTCTGAAGAAAGCAGAAGATGTAGATTTGCAAACTCTGCCATTTTCCTTTTCTGTATCAATCAGTCTGCCTAGAGAGAGGGAGCACGCTAATACATTCCGGTCCATTTGCCCCAGTACATTGCCATAAACAAAATGATACATTTCTCAGAGCCCTGGTTTTTGTTTGTTTTGTTTTTGTTTTTGTTCTGTTTTGATTTTTGAGACAGAGTCTCACTCTGTCACCCAGGCCGGAGTGCAGTGGCACTATCTCAGCTCACTGCAACCTTCACCTCCTGGTTTCAAGCAATTTTCCTGCCTCAGCCTCCTTAGTAGCTAGGACTACAGGCGCCCGCCACCATGCCCAACTAATTTTTTTGTATTTTTAGTAGAAATGGGGTTTCACCATGTTGGCTAGGTTTGTCTCAAACTCCTGACCTCAGGTGATCTGCCCGCCTTGGCCTCCCAAAGTGCTGGGATTACAGGTGTGAGCCACCATACCCGGCCCAAAATGGATCCATTTCTCACATAAGAAGTGAGTGGCAATCTAACTGCAAATTCTGGAAAGTTCCAAGTTAAGAAAATTGCATTGCTTTTTAGGTAAACTGTTGAACAGTTTCAGTGTGAACTTGGACACAGTCTACCTCCAAAGTCCAGATGCTCATGGAGGACCCTTTCTCCAAGCTCCAAATCTGTGCTGTTCACTGTGGTAGCCACTAGCCACCTGTGGCTTTTGAGCCCTTGAAATGTGGCTAGTCTGAACTGATATGTGCTATAAATGTGAAATTCACACCAGCTATCAAAGCCTTAAGATGAAATAAAGAATGTAACACATCTTCATTAGTAAATTTTAAATTGATGACATGTTGCAATGACCATGTTTTGGATATGCTGGGTTCAATAAATGCATTGTTACAATTAATTTCACCTGTTACTGTTTACCTTTTTAATGTGGCTGCTGGAAAATTTCAATGATGTATTTGGCTCATATGATATTTCTATGGGGCAACATTAAACTGGTAATTCTCTAGGGAATTGAATAGCTCCTGCATGAAGGTTGGGTGAACGGGAAGCAGGTGACAGGGATTGATAGGTAACAGAAGAGGAAATGGAGGAGTAACAAGAACCGTATCTCAGCACTCTAGGCCTCAGGGAGATTGTCAGTGGCACCTCCAGTCACACCTGAAACTGAACAGACAGTAACCAGCGGGCCTGTTTGTTTTGCTCCTAGCAACAGGTCCCAGCTGGTCCCACCCAAGCCGAGTCTGCCAGATGCTTTTCAAGCATGTGATGGCAACATCCTGAATGGCTGTAGCAAGGAGCTTTATCGAAAAAGAGTAGCAGCTGTTTTCTAGTGGCTCTCGAACTAAATCAACACTGTTTTCCTGACATAGTCTTAGGTTCCATGTGCAAATGAGTTTTCTGCAGTCTCCAAAGTTAGTGGCCATAGGTCCTGTGCTTTATGTTTTGCTGAAATCTTCACTTCTAACCACCATCACTTTCCTCTTGAATGGTTTTTTTGTTTTTTTTTTTCCCTGATGTGGCATGGGAGAAATTTACAGACATGCCAATCAGAATTTCTTTGTATGTTTTAGAATTTGAAATATATCTGAGTGATTTGAGGTTTTGTTGTTCTTACAGTCTCATGCTCTTTTTCTTTTTGTCTCTCTTTTTATATGAAGACTCGGTTTACCTGTTGCTGTATTTAATTCCTTTGAATTATGTAGCCTTGGCCCGTTCAAGAGAAGCTAAACAAAATATGTTAACCCCATAGAGGATGGTGATACTCTCCAATTGTGTAGCTTGTCTCTATCCTACATATAGTATAGGTCAAAAACCACGTTACAAACTAATTGTAACAATGCATTATTTCACAACATAACAGAGAGAGAAAACTACTTATGACATCACTTGAAGGAACCGGGCCTGTCTTACTGATCTTTCCAAGCCTGGCAGGAGGTAGATTGTGAAGAAGGCATGTGTTGTTCCTGGCTTTCTGCCCTCCCTGCCTGTGCTCCTCCTCACTGGGCAGATAGACCTCTGCTTCCTGGCCTTCTTCCTCCCTCCTCCCTCCTCTACCTGCTAGACACCCACCCCCATCCCCAAGAACTCTATTTATGCAGGCTCCTTGTTCCTTTCTGCTTTTGTGTGAACTGAGTCATATAAAAGGCAACTCCCTTTTCTAGGAATGTCATTTAGCTACTTCTTGCCTAGTAAAGGATCTTACCCTTAGCTTATTCACACTAAGCTACTGGTAAATGAGGAGATTTGATACATGATTTCTCTACAGATAGTTTTGGCTTTGTTTGTTTTTGGTCATAAGATGAGGAAAGTTTGGAAATTCAAAGGGATAAACATCATTGAATATTAACTGAGAGAGATGGAGACTAGTTTTTAAAATTTAATTTAATTTAATTTAATTTTTTGAGACAGTGTCTCACTCGGTAGCCCAGGCTGGAGTGCAGTGGTGCGATCTTGGCTCACTGCAACCTCCACCTTCCATGTTGAAGCATTTGTCCTGCTTCAGCCTCCTGAGTAGCTGGGACTACAGGCACATGTCACCACGGCCAGCTAATTTTTTGTTTGTTTTTGTTTTTGAGACAGGGTCTCGCTCTGTCACTCAGGCTGGAGTGCAGTGGTGCTATCTTGGCTCACTGCAACTTCCACCTCCTGGGTTCAGGCGATTCTCCTGCCTCATCCTCCTGAGTCGCTGGTATTACAGGCACCAGTCACCACATCTGGCTAATTTTTTTGTGTTTTTAGTAGAGATAGGGTTTCAACATGTTGGTCACTCTAGTCTTGAACTCGTGACCTCAAATGATCTGTTCACCTCTGCCTCCCAAAGTGCTGGGATGACAGGCATGAGCCACCGCGCCCAGCCTAATTTTTGTATTTTTCAGTAGAAACGGTTTCGCCATGTTGGCGAGGGTAGTGTCAAACTCCTGACCTCAGGTGATCCGCCCACATTGCTCTCCCAAAGTGCTGGGATTACAAGCGTGAGCCACCATGCCCGGCCTAATTTTAAGTGTCAGTATTATGCTCACAGGAAGTAATCTGTAGGCAGGAGAGCTGTCACAATAACCATCAAAGCACAGAAGCCATATCATTCTTCAGGTTGTCCCCAGGGGCTGCCAACATTGTGTGCACGGCTAAAATCTCCAGGTAACTGACAACTTCTATAATTAATTACTCCTGTCTCCTTCAATCATACAGAAATTAGATTTTCATTACTTGTGAAAAGGTCAACATTTATTTGCTGATTTTTAAGACTGGAGTCCACTCTTAAGTTATTTAGTGTCAAGAAAGATAGATATTCATTCACACTAAGCTGACATTAACATCACGGTGGATTTTGAATGTCTTTTTAATAAGTCATTAATATATTTTTGGAAATGTCTTAAGAATTTTTTTCCCTAGTTTCTGAAATCTTAGCCTGATGTTTTGAAACAAATAAAGTAATATAAATATAAGAGTTTTTTTTTCTTTTTAGTATAGTGACATAATTTGTTTTTATTACGCTTCAGGTAGCTAATAGCAATTAGTGGAAATTAGTGACTTTTCGGACTCTTTCAAGAAGGACAGAGAGTCCTGTACGTGTCAGGGAGAATCTATAGGTAACACCTTGTACTATAGCCAGATCCCCTTTCCTGTCTCCCCTTTTCTTTGTACAACCTGGGCCACACTAATGATGAACAGTTTCAGATATTGGGTGTTCATATATTTAATGTTGGTAAAAAATATTTAGAAAAACTATTGTTCACAAAAGTGGCTGCACTTGAAACAATTACACACATTTGTATATATATATATTTTGCAAATTTAGTCAGCTAAATATTTGAACACTGAATCTTACCTGTCTTTCCCATCTGGGAGAGGTCTGGCCTTCCCATTTTTTCCCCCCGTAATTCCTTCAGAAGAAGTCGTCTAGTCCTTATTTTCAAGGATTTCAAGTAACTGAAAACCGAATCTTTCGAGCAAGATGGACTTAATTTTAAATACGCATTAGATTAAAAGAAATTTAATTTCGTAATGGCAGGCTGAATTCTCATTAACATTTTTAAAGGTATATGAAAATGGGCTATTAGCTTTCCAAAGATGCTTTAAATGTTTTTTTGTTTTTTGATCCTGACTGTTATTATAAAAAAATATAACTGGTAAGTAGTCACTCTACAGTTTAATAAAAAAAAAAAAAAGAAACTTTAGAAGAGAAATTACTGTGGAAATTAGTAAAATCGCAGAATAGAGGTATAATTAAGCATGTCTATTTATTTTGTCTTTTAATAATTATGATATATGATAGAGAGTTGATCTAACACTCTTAAGGCATGAGCAAATGAGTACTTTAAATAAATCATGACTTACACACTTAAGTAATGAAAGAATATTTTTTTCCTCAAAACTATCACCAGCATGCATGCAGTTCAGTGTGCCATAGTTGTTTAGTGTGTAAACTGTCTTAGTACAGTTGAAAACTGTAATGATTTCATTACATATCCTTTGCATAGGTAGCTAAGTATGCCTGAAATAGCGTTTATGAACAGGATTCCCAGGGGCCTGGAAAAATTAATGTGAGTTTTTAAATGTGTCCAACTTTTTGCAGAGAACGACCACCTCCTCTGTGACTGAATGTCTTTAACTTTGTGTGACTCTCACAGTGCCTGGTGTACAACTGTGAGCAACCACAAAAAACCTCACACATCCAAGAAGCTGAATAATGAAACATATTTATCACTAAAATGCTAAAATTAAAGGACAGTAGAATTGTGAAGATATTCTTTTCTGTTCATTTAAAAATGGTACTGCAGGCTGGGCGTGGTAACCTACTCCTGTAGTCCCACCACTTTGGGAGGCTGAGGCGGGAGGATTGCTTAAAGTCATGAGTTCAAGACCAGCCTGGGCAACACAATGAGACCCTGTCTCTACAAAAAACCAAAAAAATAGCCAAGCATGGCAATGTGTGCCTGTAGTTCCAGTTATTTGGGAGGCTGAGGTGGGAGGATTGCTTGAGCCCAGGGGGTGTGGGGGTAGTCAAGGCTGCAGTGAGCCATGATCATGTCACTACACTCCAGCCTGGGTGACAGCACAAGACATTGTCCACCGCAGCCCCCCAAAAAAGGGAAAAGATTATATTTTGTCTTTGTTCTCAAAGATAATTTACGTTCCTCATGAGGGTAAATGATGGATTTAACACAGATTGTCCCTACACCCCCAAAGAAGCATGTTAGGCCTTAAAAATACTTTCAAGGTAATAAGTACTTTTGCACATGGGTTAATATATATTTAAAAGAAAATTTTAAAGAGATTTTCATACTTTATTTTACCTTTCTTAGGCCTCATAAAATGCATCCATCCAAAACTTTACATAATAATTGGAAAAGAAAAAAAGTGGTTAAAAGAATGTTATTTTTCAACAGTTTACTGAATAATGTTTACATAAGAAAAAAAGAATAAGCTGTTAACTGAGGAGAACCTTGTATATTACATTACGAAAGCCCAGCGTAGCTTTCTTGCCGTTTATGAAGTTGAGAGTTAATTAAATGTCATGGAAACACATTTGTATTATATAAATCCCTTAGATACTCTGAAGAGAACAAACATATATAAGAAAATTTTTTGCTTTAAGATTATACCACCCTCTCAATGATTGCAAATTCATCTAAATTACTCATAACGCAAATGTTTGTAATAGATTTCAGCTTGCCTAAGTGCTACATATACTATGGCAGATATTTTAATGAAAACCATATGAATAGAGGAAGCATAACCAAATAGCATTTTCAAAACCTGAATATGACGATTTGAAAAATAAATGGTGTAAATTCTGATCATCTAATGAAGTCTCTATGAGCCTAATAATTCTCAACGTGTTATATACACTTTTGTCCAGTTCATTTCCACGTCTTCCAACCCCTGCATAGGTATCACTTTTTATGTATTAGTTTGAGTCCTTACCATGTGTTAGATCTTAGGCTAAATGCTATAAATACATTATTTCATTTCATACTTAATCCTATGAGGTATTATTTCATCTAATACTTAACCCCATTTTAAAGATGAAAAGATTGAAAAAATTAAGAAACTTGGTCAAGATCTGCTATGGCCAGGATTCTAACCTGTGTGCTGCATTTAACTCTAAACTCAGTGTTAAGCTATTGTTCATTTATATTTTAATGTTTAATATTTGCACTTACTGTATCTGTGCTTAGAATTAAACATAGATTGATGTGTAGTTTATTCTTAGGCTTCTGAATGTAAACTGTAAATGTAATAGGAAAAGCAAGTTCATTTTTAGATGTTTGTGCTTGGCCCAATCCTATTATTGAAACAAACCATCTTACCTTTAACTTATTGTTTTAAATGTTTATTTTTAAATGCTTTATCATTATAGGCTTTTGCCTCTTGCCTGCTAACATATTTAGAACAGATAACATCCATTGTTTTAATTCACTAGTTATTCAGTGCTTTGCCAAGAAAACTCTCCTCCCCGGCCGGGCACGACGGCTCATGCCTGTAATCCTAATGCTTTGGCAGGCCAAGGTGGGCAGATCACCTGAGGTCGGGATTTCAAGACCACCTTGACCAACATGGAGAAACCCTGTCTCTACTGAAAATACAAAATTAGCTAGACATGGTGGCACATGCCTGTAATCCCAACTATGCAGGAGGCTGAAGCAGGAGAATCGCTTGAACCTGGGAGGCAGAGATTGCAGTGAGCCGAGATGGTGCCCTTGCACTCCAGCCTGGGCAACAAGAGTGAAACTCTGTCTCAAAAAAGAACAGAAAGGAAACTGTCCTCCCTACATCATCACTGATTGGAAATAGATTTATGGAATCCCACCAATATTAACTTTCTAATGATGCTTACATGATGGCAATGTATTACTTGTTTTCGGTCTTAGATGTTTTCTACAACTAGGCCTACATTCCTGTTAAAGGGTCTTATAATAATCTAATTTTTTTTTTTTTTTTGTAGTCATATGGAAAAGGAGCCAGAAGGAAAAACAGATTTAAAGGATCTGATGGAAGCACATCATCTGACACTACCTCAAATAGTTTTGTTCGCCAGGTAAGACAGTTTTAAGTTCATGGTTTTGAAACGTATCTTAAAATGACTTCAGATTTTTAAAGGCGGTTTTTCACTCTTTTCCTTAAGATTTATGTAGTATGATTGTACTTACTTTTAATTGAAGTGAAAACTGTGCTGTTTAATGTCATAATTAAAATATTTTAATTTTAAGTGAGACTAAGTAATAATTACACTCTTTCCTGGCAAGTTGAGGAAAGACAAGTGTAGAATTCATTACAGAGGATTTCTTTGAAACAGAGTGAGAGAACTCCAGCAGAAATGATTATGGATTTGAGGGGAATTTTTTTTAGTGGGACAGAGAGCTGGTGGTGCATCTGTATCTCCATCTATGAGATGCTGGGGTTCTTCTAGTTGAGTTTTCTTCTCACTTTGAGCTTGAATCGAAAACTAGAAAATGGTTCTTGGTCTTGAAATGGTTGAGGCTACTGAGGTTAAATAGAACATGCAGTATCACTGAGACATAATTTAGATAATTTCTGCCTTTGGAGACATAGCCTTCGTCTCATTTAACGTGTAGTATATTCCTGCCAAGCAGCCTGGAATGGTCCCCTAAACAGACAGTGCCAGGCTCCCTAACATATAAACACACTTATATATGGTAACAGAAAGGAATTCCATTAGCAGAGGAAGGGCACAGAGGCAGCTGGACCTCTGAGGGTTGTGGTTGCGTGTTGAGAATGAAGTCTCATCAGGAATGAGTGAGCTTGTTTCTTCCTCTAACCCCTCTTCATGGAGTGGAAAGTAGGGGAGGAGCATGCTGCAGAGAATCCACTGTTGTGGCTCACGGATGGCCAGTGTCTGACCAGTGCTCTCTTCATCTCTTGTCAATGACAGCTCACTCCCCAGAACAGTGGTTGTCAACTGGAAAAGCTGCCCTGTGTCATTTGGATGCCGCTTTCCCCAATGCTGCTTGAGTCCGTCATCATGGCCATGGATTCCATCCCTGCCCCCTGTTTGTGTGGCAGGAGGGTCTCCTATAAATCCTTGATGATCTTTTGGGTGTTATTTTTGTTGGGGACTGTTACATTTCACCAGCTGTCTACCCTTACTGGCTCCTTGTGGCACTCCCCAGGTGTCTCCCTCATGTTTCCTTCCCACAGTTAGCCGCAGTTGAACTTGAACTTGTCCACCTGCAGCATTGGTGGGGATTTTGATCGTGGCTGGTTGCTGCTGCTTTGCACTGTCCTTAGCCAAAGGATGATCTGTCCCCAGCCATCAGTCCCCGCTTGCAACGTTTGAGTATGCCAGTGGTACATCCAAGTCACTTGGCAACTGGAAAAAAATGGATCTGGCCCGTACCAATTGGGAATTGTTGTGGTTGCAGGAAGTGAGAAAAAGAGTTAAGAAGGGGCAAAGCAAAGCTTTTTTGGTTAGAAACATTTAGAAAGAAAATAGAAGATGAAGCCAAGTGAGGCCCAGCCCTAGAGCTATGTTCTAATGGTGTCAGCAGGAGCTGGGAAGGCTCTCAGAGGAGCGGAAGGTGTGTGCGTTGGCCTGATGTTATAGTGGGCAGAATCCAGGCATCATGGTCCTGCTGATGAAGGGAGGGCCTTGGGACATAGTGACTTGGGTGAGTCAGTTAAAGGAAAGTTGCCCAATGCCTTTTCCATTTCAAGTATGCGTATTTATTCTGTCTCTGAGACAAGGAGATTGAACCTGGAGAGCTAGAGTTAGAATCTACAACTCTGAGTCATCATGCGGGACCTGAAACAGAAAAAAAAAAGAAAAAAGAAAAACTAGCTCATTAGTGTGCATAGTAGCTGCAGCAAAGCAACAAACAATGCCAGGCCGCTTGTTGAAATTGTATGGAAACAAAACTGATATGTTTCAAGTAAGCAAGACATAATGAATAGAAACGAATAGTGTAGAACCCATTATTACTCATTTAATCCCTGTAGAAATGCCACATAAAGGCAATCGCTAGACTCCATTTTCAAGTTATATTTTTGACTGTGAATTCCTTTTTCGTAGAGTTTTGAGAACTCAATTCACATGGCAAGGAGGGATTACCATAGTGTGTATAACTAAACTGGAATTTGTTTTTCTTCACAGTAATTTTCTTTTGTGTTCTTAGTAATGTATGTAGCTTAAAACACCGTTATAAGTGATAACAAGAGTTGTTAAATGATGCAATGTAAATTTAGATATATATTGCCAAAACATACATGAGCATGTAAGAAGGCAAAAGGAAATTTATCCCAAAGGGTAAATGTACAGGTCTGTTTCATAGAATATCAATAGGATGAGGTGTTTGCTATGGCATGGATTTTGGGGTAATGATTACACAGGCATATCATTGAAAACCCTTAAATGCTGGTTTGCATCTGTCACAAAAGGAAAACTAGTGTCTTTGGCAAGAGTGCTGAGTTAAAAATTGTATTTCTCCTTTGGTAATTTAATCTCTATTCTGTTAAAACAGCGTTCCTATTTTGCTGCCATTTGAAAATAAGTAAAAGCTACCATAAGATAGCCAGATATTTAATAGAAATGGTTTCCTGGAGTGTTTGCAGGAATGCATGGCAGATAGTAACAATGGGCACATTAGATGATTATTATTATTATTTATTTAGTTTTGAGGCCAAGTCTCACTCTGTTACCCAGGCTGTGGTACAGTGGCGTGATCTCGGCTCACTGCAACCTCTGCCTCCCTGGTTCAAGTGATTCTCCTGCCTCAGCCTTGCGAATAGCTGGTATTACAGGCACAAGCTATGCGCAGCTGATTTTTGTATTTTTAGTAGAGATGGAGTTTCACCATGATGGCCAGGCTGGTCTCGAACTCCTGACCTCAGGTGATTCGCCCACCTCAGTGTGCCAAAGTGCTGGGATTACAGGCGTGAGCCACCATGCCTGGCAGCACATTGGATTATTAAATAATTGGAAAAAATACCCTTTACATGTTGTTTTTTCATATAAGTGTATATTTTTTAAACAAGTGACTTGCATCGACACATACTGCTTACTTGTCTGTAGCTAGGGAACATATATAATTGGTATTACAAAGGTATTTGCCCAATAGAAATGGATTTTGTTTTAAAATATCTTGCAGTTAGAGTCTACTATTGCCCTTTAATTAAAAATAATTCCTATATAATTTTAAAAACCTTATAATTTTATTGTTATAAACAGTATATTATTTGTAAGAAATTTAAAAAGTAAAATATTCAGAAACACTAGGTATACTTTTAGGTAGTCTTTATAATACTAAGATTTAAAAGTTTTAGATAATGTGAAAATTTGACATAAAGGAAATGAATTAAGAACTTAAAAAAAAACAACTTGGAGAATATCAGAGAGTTCATTATGGAATAAATTGTCCTCCTATCCAACTCTCAAATTCATCTTTAGAAGCCCAAACACCCAGTGTGACTATATTTGGAGATAAGGCCTCTGGGAATAGGACTCTAATTCAATGGGACTATTATCCCTTTTTTTTTTTTTTTTTTTTTTTGAGGTGGAGTCTCACTCTGTTGCCCAGGCTGGAGTGCAGTGGCATGATCTTGGTTCACTACAACCTCCACCTCCTGGGTTCAAGCAATTCTCTTGCCTTAGCCTCCCCAGTAGCTGGGATTACAGGTGTGCACCACTATGTCTGGCTAATTTTTGTGTTTTTAGTAGAGACAGGATTTTGCCATGTTGGCCAGGCTGGTCTCATACTCCTGACCTCAAGTGATCCGCCTGGCTCAGCCTCCCAAAGTGCTGGGATTACACACATGAGCCGCCGCACCTGGCTCTTATCCTTTTAAGAAGACAAAAAGAGAACGAGGATGCATGCACACAGAGAAAAGGTCATGTGAGGACACAGTGAGGAGGCAGCAGTCCGCAAGCTAAGGAGAGAGGCCTCACCAAAAACCAACTCCGCTGCACCTTGACCTTGGGCTTTTAGTCTCCAAAACTGCAAGACAATTAATTCTTAATGTTGAAACCACCCTGTAGTAATCTGTTATGGCAGCTTGAGCAGACCAATAGAGATTAATATATAATTAGGCTTGAAAATGGGCCTTTTAAAATCAACCTTCTTATTGATCATGTAACATATATGCCAAAAAGTACACAAATCATGTATTCAGTCTGGTGAGTTGTCATAAGGTCAACCCCCGTGGAGCCACCACCCAGGTAAAGAAATAAGCATTCAGCCCCACTTGTTCCCTTTTGGACCTTTCTCAATCATATTCCCTCTTTCCTCACTAAAGATAATCACCATCCTTACTTCCAATACCGTACATTTGTTTGACCTGTGTTTGCAGTTGTATATAAATGGAATCATTGTGTATCTGAATTCTTTCACTGAACATTATGGCTGTTATATTTATCTATGTTGGACATTTTAATAATTTGTGGATTGTCTTTGGTTGATTTTGGCTTGTTGGTGTGATTTTACAGCATTCCATGGTGTGGAAAGACGTTTGATTTATGTGCTCTCTGTTGGTAGACATTGGGCTGTTTCCAGCTGAGGGAACTGAGACTGATGTTCCAATGCACGTTCTTATGTGCCCCTTTGCTACACATATGTATGCGTTTTTGTTCAGTGAATAGAGTGGATGCTAGGTAATATGGCATGCCTGTGTTCAACTAAAGTAAACACCGTGAAACAGTTTTCCAAGGTGGTTGTACCAATTTGCACTCCTACAAGCAGTGGGTGACGGTTTCGGTTGTCTTACATCTTTGCTAAAACATAGTAGTGTCAATGTTTTTCATTACAGTAGGTTTTATGACAGTGCAGTGGTAGCTCATTGTGGTATTAATACCCATTTTTCTGATATCTAACCCACAATTTAACTGTGGCTAGACCTAGGGAACAGCTAGAGAACAGAGAGAGAGAGAACATATCATATATACACATATACATATATATGTCATATATATGTCAATATGTCATATACATACCGTATATATCACATTATTTACATGAAAGGTTTTATGAGAGCATTTTATCATCCTGTAGTCAATTTCTCATTAGTCATATTCTGTAGCAATTTGATTAAAATTATAAATATTTATTGGAATATGGTGAAACATATTGGAATATATTGTAACATCAGCAGAAAAAGGCTACACAGTAAAAGGGTAAAAGGCATTTACCAGTGGTTTTATCTTTCCAAACTTTTAGTTGTATAGTTAGCTAATGAAAATTTACCTTAAGAATTGTCTTAAGGAAAGTTTTCTTCTGGGTATGTTTCTGTGTTAGACTCTAAAGCAGAACAGCAGCTACCTTGAAACAATTTTTGCAGTTATATAGATGAAGTTTCCATTTTGTTAATAAATCAGTTCACCATTAGTTAGTCAACTAATTAGTCTTCTGGCCCTTGACGTTATCAACTTATCTGAAGTCAATGATATGTTACAAGAGGAATTGGGGAAATGGCATACCTCAAGAAGTTAGTTCATTTTCCCCTGGACATTGGCTCCATGTTACCCTTTGGGGAAAGGGTTGAGCCTTGACCCAGTAGTACAGGAAGTGGTCTGTCCATAGGGGTCATTGATTGTGCGTGGCAGATGTTAGTGGGATTTCCCATGAACTGTGGAAGATGAGGTTGCTGTTGGTTCTATTCCATATAAACTTGTCGTAAAGTGATAAACCAGCTCATCTTATACAGTATATCAAATATTTCAAAGACAGAATCTGTTCTTCCTTGCAGTTTCCTAAAACATTAATTAGAACAAAAGTTAACTGTGGGCTGGGCGTGGTGGCTCATGCCTGTAATACCAGCACTTTGAGAGGCCAAAGCAGGAGGATCACTTGAGTTCAGGAGTTCGAGACCAGCCTGACCAACATGGAGAAACCCTGTCTCTACTAAAACAAAACAAAACAAAAATTAGCTGGGCATGGCAGCACATGCCTATAATCCCAGCTACTTGGGAGGCTAGGGCAGGAGAATTGCTTGAACCCAGGAGGCAGAGGCCGCGGTGAGCCAAGATTGCGCCATTGCACTCCTGCCTGGGCAAGAAAAGCGAAGCTTCATCTCGAAACAAAAAACAAAAAACAAAAAGTTAACTGTGGTTTATCTGATTGCTTTTTAAATGTCATTCTTTTAGGTTGCAGACAAATACGTTGCCTAGATGCAATACATACTTTATATACTGAATGCAAAATTTCTCTATTTATCTTTTATCTAAATTATGGTGTTATAAGATTTATTTAAACAGTTTTCTTCAAGAAGCTGGTTAGGGGTAAGCGCCTGGACTCGAAAGCCAGCCTACATGAGTCTGAATTCTGGCTTTGCTATTTATTAGTTGGCCTTTGGACAAGTAACTGAATCTTTCTGTACAGCAGCCTTTTCCTCTGGAAAATAGCGCTTACTTCAAAAGTTAGTTGTAAGGATTACATGAGTTATGACTTGTAATTTGTTTAGAACCATACCTAATATGCATTATTTAAGAGTTTATTACTATTACTTATAAATATTACTACCTGTTTGTAACATTAGTTAAAACCCGAATAAGAAATAGACTATGGCAGAGGGAAAAAATAGTATTCATTAAATGCTTACTATAAGTTCTGTCTCCCTGTTTTACAGATGAAGAAACGGAGGCGCAGAGGTAAAATGACTTTTCCACAGTCCCTTACATGTAAGGTTGGAGTCAAAATCTGAATCTAAGTGGTCGACTCCAGATTCTTGTCCTTATTGGTTATGCTATACTTCCTTGTAGCTGAAGGAAACGTATAAATGATAGTAACCATTTCATTCTTTCATCTAAGGAAAACATGAAGAAAAATTCCTACGACAAATACGTACAAAGATAAAAGTTAGTCTTCTACTTTTAACTTCCTTCTGTACCGGAAAGTGAGAATGTCTTCAGCGTTGTAAATTTTCACTAGGCATCATGATTTTTTTTTAGATCAGCATAATTCCCTTCTCTCATGAAAACTTCCTCAGACTCCTAGTTTGTGATACTGTTTGGCATCCTACACCACTCTTGCTGGTCATGAAAAGTGGAACTGGAATTGGAGGAGCATTTACTTTTTTCCTTTCTCCCACAAAAGTCATAGGAACATAACTTTTTGGAATTCTGAAAGTCCTTTATTTAAAAGAAAAATAAACAGAAATGAAATCAAGTATGAATCACCTGTTTTGAGGTTTGGCTGAGGCTGATGTGGGCCCATGAATCACCCCTGCTGTGAATCTGGGTAAAGTTCGGCATATTTATGGCACCTAGTTTAACAGTAACCCCTTTAGAAACTGTGTTGCAATTCACAGGGGCTTTTGCTTTGTAAGTTGTCATAATTTTAATTTATTAAGGAGAACCAAGTGTTAAACATGACTTTTAAGCACTGTTATTAGAACGAATGAATATTATTTTCAAATCGTTTATGTGCTATAAGATATTTAATACATGAAAGTATAGTTATCTTGGACTTGTTATTAAGATTATTGTATCTATCGAGGTTGTCTTTGATTCCAGTATAAACTCTTTGGCTATGTGTTGAGAACAGATACATGAATGAAGAAATTTCATTTATCATCGTCATAAGCCTGGAAAAGCTATAATTCTTAATCTTTTGTATTTAGTACTCTGCACAAATTTACAGCCTATTAAGTGAATTAGTTTTTCCTATAACTTCTTTTCTCCTAACTTCATCAAAAGAAGGAAAAAAAAATCCCTAAGGTTAGTTGTCTTAGAAGTTTATTTTAGAACCAAAATCTAAGCAGATAAATTAACTTACTGAAAGAAAAATAGGTGGAGAAGAGTAACAAGTCCTGCTTGGCATGGATGGGTAGAACATTTGTGCTGTTCTTTTCAAGAGATTGTGCAAGAATTGCTAAGTGTATAAATTCTTTGATGCTGCCAAGGTCAGGGAAAAATATGTACATCTGCAAATAAGTACTGGTCATCAAAGTTAAAGCAGCTTTGATGAGGGGGGAGGTAGAGGAGGCAGTGTTAGTAACTACAACTGCTTATTTAGTGCAGTTCTGGTCTCTATCTCATTCTCTCTCTTCCTCCCTCCCTCACTGTTTTCTCTTCTTTTTCTTTTTTGAAAATGTCTTCATTTTCTTAAAGACATGTGTTCTCCTTGGCTACATTTACGTACCTGGCAGCATTCCAGAGTTGAACACCAAATGCTGAGAGGATGACTGCCAACTTTGCTTTATTTTTATGATTCCACAGCATGGCCATTTTCATTGAAAGTACATTGTCATCTGAGCTTTCTACTCCATGCTTCTGCCGTGTATAGCCTGGACTCACAAACTGTTTACACTGATTTTTTTTCTGTAGGGTGCTGCGTTGCACACTGGTGTCCTTTGTGCAGAAAGTTGAGACTTAGGAATCCACAACTCTTTTTGGGATTTTCAAGTGCCATTATTCTTTGGGGTTAACGGGGAAGAAGTTTGCAACTGATCAGGGATTTTGCTCACCAACATGTGTTGTGGTTGTAATGAAATAATCCTGTAGCTTCTAACGGCTTCCAGAATACAAATTAGGATGACAAAATGGAATGAACCAAATATTTAACAGAAGGTTGCATGACACTTTCAGAACATGGTATTCTAAACAAATTCCATCATCTCTCCGTACCTTGTTCTTGGTGCTGCATTTTTGGATCTTTTATATTAGTTCAGATTGGTGTTAAATGCAAATGATTAATCACAGAAGCACACAGTCTATTTTTTAGTTTTGTTTTGCAAAGACAGATTAAACTGCAATAATGATTACAGACTCCAGGCCTGCGTAGACTGATATGTTTAAGGTTGGATAAATCTTTCAACCCTTAAATACTGGCCTGTTGCCTTGTTATGCTGTATTCTTCGCAAACACACTATAAACAATAATTCAGTAGATTTATTACCACTGTGATTTCCTGTAAATTTCTTTTTATCTTATTATGGATTCACTTAGATGTTGTGAATGGCAGAGTCTGTTTGGTGTCCTAAGAACTTGTCTTAAATATAACAGTATAAAGATACTGATCTTTTAAAATAAAGAAGTTCCTTGTTTTTTCTGTAGGATAAGCCTATATACTATTAAAACGTTTTGCTTTTTTCTTTTTAGGAGATGTATGTTCTTTAGAAAGTATTAAAACAAAATTTAGATTTTGCACTTCAACACATAATTAATTTTAACATGTCTCTTTGAATGTAATTTTGTGGGAGAACAAGGGTTTGATTATAGAAAAAATCTTCCTCATTCACATATTATTTTTAGGTATTTGGAACACTTTATAAACTAGGCTTGATTAAGTGCTATAGTTATTAAAATAATTTTGCAAATTGAGATGTTTTTTATGTTTGCAGATATACTTTTCTATGAAGATACATCATTTTAAAACCAAGAATTCTTTCTGAAGTTGCTTTTTTCTTCAACTCTGTCATATAGGCTTTGAATTACACTTTCCACCTATACCTCATTTTCTTCAATTTTTGTTCATCTTCTGTTTGGCTAAGCCATATAAAGTCTTAGAAGTCATGCAAACTGAATTAACCCTACTAGATTGGTTGAAAGTTTATCTAGATTATCTAATATAAAGTAACTAGCGTGACTAGGAAAATAGAATTTCCTTAAATTCTGAATTTAAGAAAAGCATGTGTTTCAGATGAACCATAAACTTTTAGGAGTACTACTGAGATTACTTACTTAGCTTAAAGTTAATTATTCATGTGTCTCAGGTCTTCCCAGATATGGCATCTAAGGTGGTGGTCTACTATGATCAAAGATTACTTCCCTCTTCCCTATTCTGTCTCTTATGGATGTAAATATAGTCAGTTCCTTTCTCTATTGTTCTGTTTCTGGAAATCTTCATGTTTGATGATTATCACATGCTGGAGAAGTCATTTTTGAGGGTTCAACATTGAGACATAATCTCAAAAATATTTGCTATGGCTTAGTTCAATAAGTAAGTATTCCAATTTTTATCTCATCTTTAGTCTGCAACTGTGACCTAGCCTGTGTGTCTGTTACAAAGACCTTAGTTGGCAAAAAAGGAACGGAGTCTCACCCTACCCATCTCAGAGTTGATCATGCTCCCATTCACCATCTATTTATTGCAGTTTGAGAATAAAGAAGAGGGGAGAACAAGAAGATAATCCCAGAAGGATGGAAGAAGCTTTGTAGAGTCTTCCATTAATTCATATTTAAGAAAATGTAGTAAAAGTTCTTCAGGAAGTCCTGTCCCCTGCCATTGCCTTGGCCATCTGTGTTATCCTTCCAAAACTGTCATCAGGTTCTAGAAAATTATTTTGGCTTCAAGTCTGACAACTGCATTAATATTTTCTTATGTCCTTAGTATCTGTAGAAAAGTGCCAGCCTCCATTTCTTCTTTTGGTTATAGTATGGGGATCGTGTGATAGTTTAGACTTCTGGCAAGGTTACTTTACCCTGACCCTACTTTCTCTTCTTCATCCTATCTCAGAGTCTGAACACTATGACCCTACCAGCTTTTCCTTCTTGGAAAGCACGTCTCTGAGCCAGGGTTCTTCTTTCTCTCATAGGTGTAACCTTAAAGTTTAGTCCATTTATGACCCCCATTCTCATTGCCATAGAAAGATTTGTTGATTTCTCAGTGGTCCAGGTGCTGCATCTGAAAGTTGGAACATGGCAACTCTCTTTTATTTTTTGTATAACAACTCCCCCTTCCCATCAAAACAAACAAGCAAACTTGAGGCCCAGGCAGGCGAATCACCTGTAGTCAGTAGTTCAAGACCAGCCTGGCCAACATGGTGAAACCCCGTCTCTACTAAAAATATTTTTAAAAAATTAGCCGGGCATGGTGGCAGGCACCTGTAATCCCAGCTACTCGGGAGGCTGAGGCATGAGAATCACTTGAACCTGGAAGGCAAACATTGCAATGAGCCAAGATCACACGCCACTGCACTCCAGCCTGGGTGACAGAGTGAGATCCATCTCAGAAATAAAATAATAAAATAAAAAATAATACAATAGATGAATTGTGTTAGTTTCACGACAACCATGAATAAACACATGCATTTTTACGTATATGTGCATTATATGTGTGTGAGTACGTGTTCTATAACTTTTAGGTTTTAGGTTTTCCTTTTATTTTTTTTCCTCTCATATTTAAAAACAAGGCTATATTTTACACTGTAATTGTATACCTAAGTCAGTATCCTTCACAGTATGCCAAGATTATTTAGAAGTAATTTTATACTTCCATTTCTCATAGCACATTACCTCATCTATTGAGTTCTTGCCGTTATTACTTTAAGCTTATAGAAATTTAACACCCAAAAGAATGAGAAATAAAGAGTCTCACTTAATGCTTCTCTCTGATAATTACAAGGAGAGCTGAAGCAAGGAGAAAACCCACATGATAAGCCAGAATGCCCTGCTGTGGATTTATTACTTGTCAGGAAAAAAAAAAAAAAATCGAGGATCCGATGTCATCTCTTGCTGATTTATTTGATGATGTGTACTCATTCACCAATGTGTGGATCATATTGAAGAACATTGTTTACTGTTTTCAAGTTCTGATTTCCAGTCTTGCTCCTTTCTGAACAGAATGTGCTTAAGGAGTAAAGTCTAGAAATCTCTAGGATAAAGATTTCTCTGTCAATTAGATTATTATTAACATCAGGGATCTGAACACGTCCATTTTCAAACCAATTCCCAGTGGATTCTCTATGACCTAGAAGAGTTCAAGGGGTCAGACTGGGTCATAAAAACCTTAGGTAAGAATCAGCTCCTAGGGAATTAGTAAACCAAGGCATGACTGACTTACATAACATCAGCCATTCATGAACCTGGAGCAAATATGTGTTCACAGAGGTGCAAAAGAAAGCCCTGTGTGAGCCCAGAGGAAATGAAGTTTTACTCTGAATAGTGAGCATAGATAGCTTTTGCACATTGATCCCAACATTAATGTAAAACAATGGGGGTGCACAGTGTGTTTCTGGGATAGTAAATACCTGTAGGCTTGGATTCTGGGTTCATGGAGAAATGGATAGAAGAGATGGAAGGATGGGTGCATGGAGGTTGGAAGCTTACAAGGGCACCAGGCCAGGAAGGACCTCCAAGCCAGGATATACATGAAGGAGTGTGCTGGAGGGTATGAAAGGCTTACAGCATATACAGAGAGGTCGAAGAGTTGGAAAATCAAGCATTGTAAAACAAACGTTTGATAAAAGGTGGTAAAATAGTGGACGCATGCTAACCATGTGCCAGTCACTCTAATAAGTACTTTATTTGATCATTTGCACAACTCAGTGAGATGGGTGATGTGAGTATCCACATTTAACAGATGATGAATGAAGACCTTGATAGATTAATGAATTGGTCTGAGTATATACCCTTATAAATATGTAGTGTTTGTCATATCAAATGGGTTTACTCTTGGGAATGTTTAGGTGTTGTTAAGCAACAAGAGACTTTTCAACAACGGTGAGACCTGAGATCTGGTAGAAAAGGGGGTGGTGATTCTAGAACCTTAGGTGCAAAGTCAGTGATCATGACCATGGGAATGAGGCACTAAGTCTTGGCCCCTGAGCCAGGACTTTGGCAATACCTTGGAAGAGGGTTGGATCCCAAGAGCTGAGTTGGCCTCAGGCAGGGCCATATCACTGGCATCAAGAAATCGGGGTCATCTGTTTTGTATTGAGCATATATCAAGAAACAGAGGTGTTCAGTTAGTGAACCTACAGAAAGATTATATAGGTGTTCATTGGACCATTCTTTTGCTTTTTCTACAGGTTTGGAACTTTTCAAAATTAATAGTGTGGGACAGGAGGAAGTGGTAGAGTGGGTGGGAGTGGACAGGGGCTAGGTCAAATAAAGGGCAGGAGTTCTGTGAGAGAAACCAAGACCCCAGGGCAGGGTTATAGGGCTATAAGGGTGGTGCTTGGTTGACTGTGTAATCTACTAAGGTACGTGGAGAAGCAGTGCCTTCACTCATCCTAAGGCAGAGTGGAATTGTGGGAAGAGGAAGGGAGTTGGTGGAAGATTCCTTAGATGATGTCCTGCCTATCTGCCTTTTCAGAGATGTTTTGAGGGCCAAAGGGCATGACTAGATCAGAGTTGGGAGGTAGAGATTGATGCTTTCTATTGGTAAGGTTATTACAGAGCTTTGCAGTTTTAAAACGATCTTTGTAAACTTTTACAACAGATAAAATACCACCATGTGCAATCACAATGTAAACAGGTTTTCTACTAGATGTCAAGATGAAGGTCACAGGGTTTAGAGCTGCAGACAGCTGTTTATCTTAAGTCCATATTGTGGGTTTTTTCTGTGAACTTATGTAAACCCCTTTAAACCAGTGCCGCTGGCTGACAGACGTTCTCCCTTGCACAGAAGTGGTCATTAGTGGTCATATAAGTTGAAAATCAGCCATTCTCTCTGCCTCAGGCCATTTGTTTGTGGGAGAGCAGTCATTGGAAGAAATTAGGTTATTTGGTTACCAAGAGACACTGCCCTTTACCCTGAGTAATTACCCTCTTTTGGAAGAAGAATTGGTTAGTGTGTGTTAGACAACCCTGCATGCGATGGGTCTTTGGGAGATGTTTACAATATTCCTAGAAAAGAGGCCAAAACAATTTTATTAGCATTTTTCATTGTTTCTGGCTCTTGCAATTAATATAAGAAGCATGAACATCCTGAAGCTGTGATCTATAATACAAACGAGATAAACTGTATAATAATGATGGTAGATTACACGTAGCCTGATTTTCAAACCCAGATGTTTCAGCCTGGACATCTGTGTTTAGTCTTTTTTATTCAAAGCAGAAGAATAACTCTGGATTCAGGACTTGGAGGTGTCTACATTTTATTATGAAACTATTTCTCTGACCATTTTGTGTGCGTGTGTGTATGAAAACTGCATGGGAAACAGGCCAAAAATACATGGACTTCCTGACTCTGCTAGACTTTATTTGTACTAAGTTCTTGTTACAGGTTCTCACTGACTCATTCATTCATTTATTCATTCAGTTTTTTTTCACCAACATATGGAGTGCCTTTGCCAGGCAGTGGACCAAATGTAGAATAAAATAACATGGTTCCTAGATTAAAATATTAAAGTATTGATGTACTCATGATGTAAAGTCCAGCATTAGGAGTTCTGCAAAAGAGGTGAATACAAAAATATTGTGGGTACTCGGGGAGGAGACTGATTAATTCTACTGTTGAGAAGAAGAGGGAGCATTGCCAAGAAAGTCATATTTGAGCTGGATATTGAAGAATGAGTTGAAATATTCTAGGAGAAGAAATTGGGAAGGAGTGCGTCATCTGAGAGCTCATTGTGTGGAAGGGCAGAGAGGAAGGATGGAAAGTGAAGAGTTCCATCTGCTGCGGCTGGTGGCTGGCTGAGTCCAGATAGGCACAGTGCAGCCAACTCCTGAAGGTGTTGACGTCAAAATGGAGAGAAATGATGTCACTGCACCTGTGCCCTCTTTTGGAAGAAGGCACAGGCTGAAGTGCAAAGCAGGATCTGTCACAGGATCTGTGAAGTGCAAAGGCACGATCTCGGCTCCCTGTGACCTCCGCCTCCCAGGTTCAGGCGACTCTTGAGCCTCAGTCTCCTGAGTATCTGGGACTACAGGCGTGTGTCACCACGCCCAGCTAATTTTTGTTTTCTATTAGAGACAGGGTCTCACCATGTTGGCCAAGTATAGCTAGTATACCTGTGGTATCATGTTGCTGTTCTCAAGACCACTCTTTTGCCAGGGAAGATGTTTATGCATCTTTTGAAACACCTTATTTACATATACCAATTCTGAATAACCTGTATAGGAAGTAGTCTATCCCGGTAAACATCAAATAAGAGTGTATTTTTATAGCTTGCTCTGTTAGTGTGGAACATTTTAAAGGGCAGTATGTTTATTAACAAATGCCACATGGCTTTTTATTTCCTTTGCAACTGACATTAGATTGACCATAGATGTTTGCATTTCTATGGTTTGAAAAGTTGTAAGTTTCTGGATCTAAAATGTTGTATTTCATTTTAGATTTTAGATCGAAAGTAGTCTATTAAGAAAGTTATATGGCTTAAAAATCAGGCTGTAAATGTCAATTGATTTTATATTCATAATATATATGACTATATATGTACAAGGATACATCTGTTTCCTTCTATGAATTACTTTAGGTTTACATTTAGAATGAATTTAGATTACTTATATAAAGTGTTATTATTAAGGTCATAAATATTTCTAGGATAAATGAACCGTGACAAATCTTAAAAATTGAGATACTTCAATCCTGATTCAATTAATAATACAGATATTTATGAGGATTTTTTTTTTTTTTTGGAGACAGAGTCTAGTTGTATCACCCAGGCTGAAGTGCAGTGGCACTATCTTGGCGCACCGTGACCTCTGCCTCCCAGGTTCAAGCGACTCTCATGCCTCAGCCTCCCGAGTAACTGGGACTACAGGTGTGTGTCACCACGCCCAGCTAATTTTTGATTTTTAGTAGCAACAAGGTCTCGCTATGTTGACCAGGCTGGTCTCAAACCCCTGACCTCAGGTGATCTGCCTACCTCAGTCTCCCAAAGTGCTGGGATTACAGGCGTAAGCCACCGCACCTGGCCAAGATTTTTGTTTTAATCTCTAAACTCATAAATATTCCTAGATATGCTTAAGAGATTAGATATCCTTTATTATTTTGTGGATAGTTACTTGACCGCCATTTCTATTGGCTTCTGAAGTCTAGTCCAGGATGGAGTAGAGGAGAATAAAAATCACTGAGGGTCCCAGATGGCTCTAGAATGCAGAGAGGAGAAAAGAAATGAGCAGAGGAGGGAAGTGCTTTGAGGCCTCTAAAGCAAGTCTTCCCGTTTCCTCTCCCACTCATTGAGAATAAGCCTGGAAAGCCCTGGGCTGGCCCTCCAGCCTCCCTTGCTACTCCACCTGCACCCTGTTCTTCAAGGTGAAGGTACCTAGAACAATTCTCAGCTGCTTAAAAAAGAATGAAATCGTGTCTTTTGCAGCAACATGAGTGGAACTGGAGGGTATTATCCTGAGAGAACTAACTGGGAATCAAAAAATCAAACAGTGCATATTCTCACTTGTAAGTGAGTAGGAGCTAAACAATGGGTACATACGGGCATAAAGATGGAAATAGTAGACCCTGGGGCCTCCAAAAGGGGGGAAGGGGAGAGGGGAGGGGAGGGTTGACAAATTACTTATTGAGTACTTTGTTCACTACTGGGCTGATGAGTTCAACAGAAACCCAAACCTTACCATCATGCAATATACCCATGTAATACACCTGCACAAATATTCCCTGAATCTAAAATAAGATAAGAAACAATAAAGGATAAAGACACAATGATACAGCTTGGGGGAGGAGGGCCAGTTGGGGGGAGTGGGAAATGTTCACCATTTTCCCTTTTATTGGGCTCTTCAACCTTGCATCTCATCTCAGAAATGCTCATGTTGACTGTGAAAAATTATCTTTATTTTATTTGAGATCCTGCAACTCAGTACCTGCATGATCGGGGGAAGTTATATCAACCCCAACTCTTAGCTCCTCTGGAAAGTGAGGATAATAATACAGAATGGCCCAGGGGGTAGCCATGGATGGGAGAAGTAGTTCAGCTTGCTCATAATGTCTATTGTCACAAACAAATCTATAGTTTAAGGAAAACCAGAACATTCGCCAGGTAAATGTAAATGCAACTTTAACACAGGTGTCATATATTCAAGCAATTTTACAGCCCGAGTGAAAACCCTGTGTTTACTACACCAGTGAAGCTTCTCAGTAAGTTCCCCCAGGTGACCCCCAACTCCAGCCCCATTCCAAGCAGTCTGTTGCCTTGAAACCCCTTTGGTATGGAAATTCTGGTGAATAGATACCTCTCTATCTTAATGAGTAATCATGCAGACATTCTGTGTTCCATATTGCTGGGTTTTAAAAATAATTGTTGTGTGTTTGCATTTCTTGTTTCCTTTTTACTTCTCCTGCAAAAGCAAGCATTGCTGGACAGGATGGCTAATGCCTGTAATCGTAGCAACTTGGGAGGCTGAGGCAGGAGGATCCCTTGAGCCCAGGGATCAAGACTGCAGTGAGCTATGATCAAACCTGGGCAACAGAGCAAGACCCTGTCTTTAAAAAAAAAAATAACTAAAAGAAAGAAAGCTTGGGAGGCTGTTAATCAGGTTGGAAGAACTGCTGTTGAATAAACCAACTAGTAGGAGAAGAATTATTAATCATCAGATAATTAAGTGATTTTCCCCTGAAAATTGATGGAGTCAGTATCTTACCTAAAAGAGCCTGCATTCTGCAAAAACAGATGATTTCTTGATAATATCTTCATCTAGATTTACATCTTTCTTCCTTTTGTATGTGTATGTGTTTTTTGTTGTTGTTGCTTTCTGGAGTAAGGAGCTAAATATTGAATATATGAATCACCTCACACTGCCACTTTTTTGTTCTCTGCTCTCAGGAGCTAAACATCCATTTTGTTTATTACAATTTCCACATTTTACTGAAACACTTGAAAACCAAGCTCTAGGTTCTTTTTATCAGTGGATTTTTTCTTCTGATGCTGTGTGATCCTGGAAGATGGATTTAGGGCATGTAATGGAAAATTAGCCAGATTATAGAACTCTGTTTTGAAAAGCAAATGTATTATTTTCCCAAATACAAGTTCTTTGTGAATGATTTTAACTGTGGTTCCTTGACATAGGCCAATGATGTTGATTTGGTTAAGGCTTGTGTTTCCCTGCAAAGACCTTATAAAATGTACTTGATCCTGGGACTTTTTAATACAGTCTACTTACAGCCAAGAAATTTTCAAAACAAACTGTTTTCTTCTGTTTAGTTCATTTATAATCCCCATCTTATTAAGTATACATAATAAATGGTGACTAGCTACTAGCCTAAATAACCTTATTATACTAATAATAGCTGTAATACCATATAATTACAAAGAAAATCGAGCATGATCATACTGTTGCATTGGTGGTAATTTAAAAGGAAACGGATTCTTCTTTTTTATTATATTTTTGGCATATTTTTTAAAAACTAAGTTTGAGGTAAAGATGACCAGAAGTCAGTGGTATGGCTGTGGGTTGGTAGGACTAGAAAAGTCTTGTGTGCAATGAGTAATTCTTTTGTTCAGAAAGTAATTTACATGTTTACCAGATGATTTAATTTAAAATATATGCTACTCTCATTCTTGTTTTATGGTTACAAACAGGTTTTGTTCTGATTACAAAATGCATGTAATGCTCCCTTGAAAATAACTCAGAAAATAAAGATTGCCCATTACCTCACAACACAGATCTATTTACATTTTAAAATAAAATGTAGAAAATTGGTGATAACAGGCATAATTGTATGGTAAAAATATTGCCCTCCGAATAAAGTCATCTGAGTGCAACCTCAGTGTAGGGTACTTTGCCCAGTCACTTTTAGGCTTTTGACCAAATGCTCATATTTTATCAGGTGGGTGTGTCATACTAGGTAGCAGAGATTAATACTTTATTGGGAACTCGTACTTCTTGGGTCACAGTGTTTGTCTCTATGCTTGTCACTTGTAGTTACAGAACCAATCTGCCCACTTTTTCACATCCTTCCCCCAGAATTTTCCATATGCTGATCGTCTAAAAGAGGGAAAACGGGGTACATCAGTTAGAATTCTCTGTTGCAGGACACCACAAACGTGACTCAGGCTGGCTTTAAGCAACAAGGACATTTATGGACTCATGTAACTGCAGGGCCCAGATGTCAATAGCTCATTGATGTCATTGGGCAGCTGATATCTTTCCATCTCTGGCCTCTACTCTCTTCCATGTTGGTTTCATTCTCAGCTCTAGGTGATGACAAGATGGCTCCCGACATCCTTCCAGGTTCATACTGCAGTGCTCCTCATTGGCTCTGGTTGGATGATTGCATGTCTGTGAACTAATCACTCAGGCTAGGGATCTGTGACCCACTGATGGGCCTGGCCCAAGCTATAAGCTCACTTTAGAGGTGGGAGAAAAATCAACTCCCCACAAGGCTAAGAATGACGGGTTTTCCTCCCCGCTATTACTGGAGGAAGAATGAATGGATGTAGGATGGTTAAAAAAAAAAAAAAAACTGAGGTCCACTTCACAGAATGAATGAATGAAGTTGACCTGTGAGCTCTCAGATTCCTACAGATGGCTTAGGAAAATACCAGACTCCAGGGACAGGTGAAAGAATAAGTCCTTGCCATCCCTCCAACCTTTTTCAAACTATAGTGTGCCCTTTTCTATCTAGCAGAGGTGGATTCCTGATGGCACTGAGAGTGAGTCTGTGAAAATATATCTTCCTGGGAATATACATATAAATATACTGGCATCAGAACATGCATTCAGAGCCATGTGTACTGCCTCTATATTTTAAAATTCTCAATTTTTAGTCTTTGTCATAAAACCATTCCCCATTGCCATTAAAAACATTTTGTGGGGGGGGGGGGGTGTGTTGAAAATCCCTCGTGAGGACAAGAAGACCAGCTAAGTCGAATTTTTATAGTCTTAATAACATTTGAGCAGCACTGACGTGCTAGAGGGAAAACAGAGTGATGTTGGTTTTAGAAACCAATACGTTGTATTCTTGACAATGCTCTTTTAAGCTTGAATATAGTATTGTCACGTTTTGCCACAATACTAGACATCTTAGAGAAATTTAATAACATGTTTGGGAATCTTACTAATTGGAGGAAATTAACATATTAAAATTCTGCATATATTTTTTAAAGTAATAATGATAACTCTTGCGTGGAATCTTAATTCAATGAAAGGGAAGATTCATTTGCCGCCTTGCAAGGTGCTCAAGACCATGTGTGCTCTATTTGGTACTGCTGGCTTCATCACTAAATGCACACTCCACCTACCTGCAGAGAAAAATCGCTGTTCTTGTTGTTTTCAGATCTTTGTAGTCATAATTGTCTATTATGTTTAACAGCACTGGAGATTTTGCAAGTGGAATTGGGCAGATCTGTTAAGGACATTCAGTTCTGTCTTCTGCCAGGCATTAGGGTCTCTTCTAACACGTTTCTCTCAATTTCTCCTGCCAAGAAGTGCAGGGTTATTCTTTGGAAAGGGGATTGTGATAAGTTAGGATATTTTGGTTTTAAGTATCAGAATCCCATTTCAAAGTTGCATAGGCAACAAGAGATTTGTTGCCACCCATAACTGTAACAGTCAGGGGTATTCCTGGGATGGGGGCAGGATGCTGCCTGGACTGTGTCTCCCCGCATGGGTATTTGATTCTCTATAATCCAAATAAGATTTCCCCAGGAAGGCAGCAACATGGCGGTTGGAAGCTGCAGATTCCCTGCTTCCCAGCTTTGATAGCGGAGAAAAAAAGGTTGTTTGTTGTTCTTCATCCTTCTTAATTCCAGTTTTAAAAAACACAAGGAAGGACTCTTATTTGATTCACTTAGTTCACACACCACCGTTCACATACCACCGTTTGGACTCATCTGTTTGGACAAGGATGAAGCACTATGATGAACCAGCTGGGATCAGGTACCGTTAGAGTTAGCGGCAGGGTGCATATCTGAGCTTAATGCAGAAAGGAGGGTGGGAATTGTTACCAGGAGAAGTCAAATACAATAAATAAAGATGTTAGGCAAGCAGATTATTAGTGGCAGTAACCCACCTTACATCAGTGTCTGCCCCTGACCCCCCACCCCACCACGTGCAGAGCAAAAGCAGACATTTCATAAATACTCTGTGTCTTTTCTGTGGAGCTAACTGATCCTCCTTTAGGCATATATCTAGAAGAATAGTAGAGGAAACTAAGAAGGTAGAACGTCTAGGACCCTGTGGGATTACAAAACCAGGATCTTGGCATGTTTCAAGAGGCAAAAAGTGCCAGGGCACAGTGCTCCATGCCTGTAATCCCAGCACTTTGGGAGACTGAGGTGGGCGAATCACTTGAGGTCAGGAGTTCGAGACCAACCTGGCCAACATGACAAAACCCCATCTCTACTGAAAATACAAAAATTAGCTGAGTGTGGTGGCAAGTGCCTGTAGTCCCAGCTACATGGGAGGCTGAGGTGGGAGGATCATTTGAACCAGGGAAGTGGAGGTTGCAGTGAGCCAAGATCATGCCACTGCACTCCAGCCTGGGCAACACAGCAAGACTCCTTCTCAAAAGAGGCAGAAAGCTAGCACTTCCATCTGGAGAGTTGATTGGAAATGCTTTTCTCTTCTCCTGAATCTTCACTGTTTCCCTGAGATGCCATTTGATTGTGTTTTCTAGTTTTCCATGCATTTTTTTTGTAATGTTTTTTCAAACTGTACAATATCCCTGAGAGTAGGGAAGAAAGAGATGTTCAGAGTTGAAGGTCTCAGAGCTAGGAAATGGCAGAGACAGGACTTGAAACCCTTGTCCTGTGCCCACTAGCCCACTCCAGGCTGCCCTTGCTATCCAGGTTTTATTAATTTTAGTGTCATCAGCCTTCACTGCCAAAAGCCTATACCTATTTTACTTTATCTTCAGTGGAGGGTGTAGCTAATGGACAAGTATAAGACTAGCATGTCTGTGTTTGTCCTGCATGTAATGACAAGAATTCCCTAGTCATTACAGACACAGACTCCAAGCCTGAATTCAGATTCACGCTCCTGAACTCTCTAGTGATCTGTCATCTCACGTTGGGCAAGTTACTTAACCCTTGCGAGTTTCAATTCATCTTCAAATGGGGAAAATAATAAGGCCTGTTTTTTGTTTTTTGTTTTTTTTGAGATGGAGTTTTACTCTGTCGCCCAGGCTGGAGTGCAGTGGCACGATCTGGGCACACTGCAACCTACACCTCCCAGGTTCAAACGATTCTCCTGCCTCAGTCTCCCGAGTAGCTGAGATGACAGGAGTGCACAACCACGCCTGGCTAATTTTGTGTTTTTAGTAGAGACGGGGTTTCACCATGTTGGCCGGGCAGATCTAGAACTCCTGACCTCGAGTGATCTGCCTGCCTCAGCCTCCCAAAGTGCTGGGATTACAGGCGTGAGCCATTGCACCTGGCCATAAGGCCTATCTTATAAAGCAATTTTGAGAAATGAAAGAGATGATGGAGATGAAGTAGGAATAATTTATTAAATACTCTTTAATGAAATTCTGCCATTCACAACCAAAATGTCTTAACTTGTCATAATCGCCTTTCCAAGGGCCATTTGTACACGACCTAGTGATGGTAAACTCTATACATGTTGGCTCAAATGGTGCTAATAAAGCATCCAGGCCAGTGGCTTTTGTTAGGGCGCTGTATATACTTCCAGGAAAACCACAGGTGAGAGATGTCTTCCTGGATGAGAGATTTTGGAACCTATTATGAATGAAGTTCCTGAGAGCTGAGGCTGTAAGAACTTTGAGTATGGTTTTGACTTGTTTGGTGGTGGGTTTAGGGTTCCTTACAATATCAAGTTTGTGGTTTAATATTTTTTTGCTCTTGGAATTAGCATTATATAATGAATCATTGTGGGTTCTGAATATGGAGAGGTTTCTACTTCTTCTAACCTTTTAGTATGATGTATTTTCTAAGCGTAAAAGGTCAGGACATTGTATGTGTTGTTGATATTAAATTTGTATCTGGTAGTAAGGCTGTGTCTTGTTATATTTTTGTAGGTTTTTAAAATGCTTGGCCATTTAGAAACTTTTCAATGTTTAGATTTTACATTTCTATAAAAGTGCCACAAATATTCTTGCAAATTACTAAGTTCAGGGAAACTGGTAGTAAAAGGTTGGTGAGCCTCAGATGGCCTTTACTAAATGAGGACTTTACTGGTACAACTCTAGTAACAAAAACTTATGGAGAGTGAAAACAAGGATTCATTCTGTAAGAGATAATAGAAACAGACTCTGTTCTCTAATAGTTCCTTTTAAATAATTTGCAAAAATTTTCTTGTCTTTGCTTAATCTTACCATTGTTTGAGAAAAGTGAAAATTTGGCACCTTTAAAGGTAGGAGTTTGAGACATTTCCTTCTTTCCTCACCTCCCTCCCTCCCTCCTTCCCCTTCCCCTTCCCCTTCTTCTTCCCCTTCCCTCTCCCCTTCCCTTCCCCTCCTCTCCCTCTCCCCTCCCATCCTTCCTGTTTCCTTCCTTCCTCCCTCCCTCCCTCTCTCTCTCTCCTTCTCTCTTTCTTTCTCTTCCTTCCTTCCTTCATTTCTTCCTTTCTTTTTCTTTCTCTCTGTTTCCCTCCCTCCCCCTCTTTTCTTTCTTTCTTTCTTTTCTTTCTTTCTTTCTCTTTCTTTCTTTCTCTTTCTTTCTTTCTTTCTTTCTTTCTTCCTTCTTTCTTTTCTTTCTTTCTTTCTTCTTTCTTTCTTTTCCTTCCTTCCCTCCCTCCCTCCCTCCCTTCCTTCCTTCCTTCCTTCCTTCCTTCCTTCCTTCCTTCCTTCCTTCCTTCCTTCCTTCTTTCCTTCTTTCCTTCTTTCCTTCTTTCTTGAGTTTTGCTGTTGCCACCCAGGCTGGAATGCAATGACACAATATTGGCTCACTGCAACCTCTGCCTTCCGGGTTCAAGAAATTCTCCTCCCTCAGCCTCCTGAGTAGCTGGGATTACAGGTGTCTGCCCCCATGCCCAGCTCATTTTTGTATTTTTAGTGGAGACTGGGTTTCACCATGTTGGCCAGACTGGTCTTGAACTCCTTGCCTCAAGTGATCCACCTGCCTTGGCCTCCCAAAGTGCTGAGATTACAGGCATGAGCCACCATGCCCAGCCAAGACATTTTATTTCTGACTTGAGATTTGTTCTGTTCTGCTTGATTCAAATATTACAGACAAGTATGCGTGCCAGATGTCTGTTCTAACATGAGTTCAAATTTAAATACAATTTAGATTTCTGGAGTATTACCTTTACAGTTTTCCCTTGACTAATAAAAATGTTTAAAATACAAATTCATTGGAAAGAATTGAAACTTAACTTTTCACTTTGGTTTTCAGACAAAAAAAATGTAGAAACACAAAATTGAAGAGTATTATAGCAGCACTAACAACAATCATTTATAAACAGATAAATAAAATAACATTTAAACCTGTTCTGTTCGCCACTTTCAACCAGAGATTAATAAGACTATTTCATGTGGCTGATGAGAATTGACCTCTCTGTGGTGGTGTTTTAAAGTCTTCTTAAATAGATGTATAGAATCTGAGGATTTTCCAGGTTTCTTAATGTTAGAAACAATGTAATTATGTTGGTTACTGTCAAAACTTGCAGTGTTGTTTGAAATATGTATTTACAGCATCAGATGGTCGTTGCCACTTTCGTTGTCCACACTGGTACCAGTTTGGTACTGAGGCATCTGACTAAAGACCTCAGAGAAGCACCAGAAAATGGAAAAGAAAGATCTGCCCCCAAATACATAGCTGGCCACATTTTGCTACTAGTTTACTTTGTCGCATGTAAAATAATGAAGACAGATATACATCAAAGGATGTGCCTATTGGGTCCGAATAAAAACATGCACAATTTTTTTATGAGGAACACTCGTTTTGTGAAAGTTCACAAGTTCTTATTCATTTAAGTCTTTGAGAATCTCTGTCTCTTTGTCTTTCACACACACACCCACTGCCAGGAGATAGAGGGCTCCAGTCTTCCAGCTTTTTGATGAATTTTTTTAAAGTATTTGTTTGAGATGGTGTCTCAGTCTGCCGCCCAGGCTGGAGTGCAATTGTGCAATCTTGGCTCACTGCAACCTCTGTTTCCCAGGTTCAAGCGATTCTCCTGCCTCAGCCTCCTGAATAGCTGGGATGACAGGTGCCTGCCACTACACCCTGCTAATTTTTGTATTTTTAGTAGAGATGGGGTTTCACCATATTGGTCAGACTGGTTTCAAACTCCTGACCTCAAGTGATCCTCCCATCTCAGCCTCCCAAAGTGCTGGGATTACAGGCATGAACCACTGCACCCGGCCTGTAGCTTTTTAGATTCAGAACATTTTCCCCCAGAATTACCATGGTGTTCAATAGAAAGAAAGCCCATTATATGTATTTATGGTAGGAACCTGAGAGCAGTGAGTGCTTGTTCTTGTACGAAAGACATGTACAGCATGTTGTAACTAGACTGAATTCTGAATACAGCCTGTTGTACATGAGAACATTTCATCCCTTCACCTGTATCATTTCTAGTATGCCAAAGACAGTGCACTTCCATTCGTGACCACATAGTGCTCACCACACAATTGTACCAGTGCATATTTGACTTTGTACAAATAGGATTAGGACAAGAAAAGCACCAGTTATTGTGGGGGTCAGTAACCCATCAATATATAATAGAAGACACTGACGAGGGTGAACAGTATTATGAAAGAGAGATAGTCTCTGATTCCAGGAAACTTACTGTTTGAACGAGGAGCTACAATGTGCACACAATGTATTTAAAAGAAGAAAGTGCGAATGCTTTAATAGGGAAATAGAGAAAGTGCTCTAGGAGTTCAGTGTAGGAAGATCTTGTTCTTATTAGGGAATCACAAAAGCATTGCAGAAGAAATTAAATTTGAACCTCCAACAGTGGGGATGGGAAGGAAGGGTGTTCTAGGAGTGGAGACCAGGGTAACTGAAGTTACAGAAGAAGGAAAGGCACAATTCCTATAGTTGAGTAATATTTTTCCTGGCATTGAAGGAACATTGAAAGTGATTGGAAGGTAAGTCTGCGAAGGTGGGTTGTAGCAAACGGCGGAGATCTAGAATGCCAAATGGAGGTTAGAATTTACAGGGTGTGAGTGAAATGGTCTCCACGTACCAGTCTCTATGTGAGAGGACCACTGTAGAGGTGCTAGCCTATGGGCAGCCATGTTTCAGAGATTGCTGGGTGGCCAGGCATGGTTCAGTTGAAGAGGTGAAGGATGTGGAGGTAGTAGTTCATTGCAGTTCAGAGTTTCAGGGGACATTGAGAAGGTATGCTGGGAATGAGTGAAGATAAGGAGGAGATGAGTGGGACCTTTGGTTAGGGGTAGAGAATTCCAGAACTTGATAGTGATGGCAGTGAGAAAGCATATAGAAGTGAGGGAGGGATGTACACCCCACGTTTTAGGTAGTGACTGAGGGAAACTATTCCTTTCACTGTGCAGCCTCACTTTACCTGGGGTTTAGGTTGTAAAGACATTTAGCAAGGAGAACATACAGAAGCAGAAGTGCCTGTTAGAGTCCTACAGATCACCCATAAAATCATGTACATATACATACAGTAAACCAAAAAGTGACTGAGGCAGATCTCAATCCATCAGAGGCGTATTTTACCATAGTTGAAGATGCACCTGCGAAAAAGAAACATGTGCCTCAGTAGGATCTGCGACCTGTGCTTTATCCACAGAGGGTTTTGGGAAGTTCGGCATTTAACCAAGAAAGAGGCTGGGCACAGTGGCTCATGCCTGTAATCCCAGCACTTTGGGAGGCCAAGGTAGGTGGGTCACTTGAGATCAGGGGTTTGAGACCAGCGTGGTCAACATGGGGAAACCCCGTCTCTATTCAAATAAATAAATAAAAAATAGTTGGGTGTGGTGGCAGGCACCTGTAATCCCAGCTCTTGAGTTGAGATCATACCCCTGTACTCCTGCCCGGAAGACACAGTGAGACTCCATCTCAAAAAAAAAAGAAGGACAAAGAGCAAGCATTTGGGGAAGAAGAAGAAAAGGAGGACAGGTAGGCAGTGAGGCAAGCGGTTCCATCTTGGGAGGCTCTGATTAGCACTCAGTGAATCTACATGTTACATGTGCAAAGAAGGGAGTAGAGGAAAAGCCAGTTTTGCATTCTTCTCTTGCTTGGTTAATCTACGTTTTAACATGTTACATAAGATAAAGTAAGCATGTGGAATTACAGCTGTTTGGGAACGAAAAGGAAGGCAGTTTTTGTGTGACTCAGTTTCTAAGCTTAACTTTCCTTTTGGCATAGTGAGTTTGGGGTGCCAAGATTCTATTTTCCTTTCACAATATATATGTAGGTATTCAAGAGGCATATCATGCATTTTGAAGCTAGCCTCCCATCCACTGGCACAGTGACCACTCTGGGAAAAATACAGTCATGAAGCAGATTGCAGAATAGTGATGCCTCCTCTCCTATCTTGGTTTTGCAGTTCTCCTGAACTCCTGAAGTTCTTCTGCTTTACTTGGTGGTTGCTACTGAGGATGTAGAGTTGAATTTGGGTAACGTAGACAGGAGTGTGATGCGACTTTAACATTATCTCCTTAGGTCATAAGCCTGTAGGGATTGGGGACTTTACCTTTGAAATGAGCCTTTGCTTTTTCTTTTTTTAGTGATGTTTGCTGCCAGAGATCTTCAGAGAGATTTAAAACTCATTTTAAATGGCACTTTTAGCATTAACTCTACCTTATTAGGCTTTGTTAGAGCCTAATCTTCTCAGATTCCTTTTCATTTAAGAAATGTTGGTTAAATATCTGCATTGTGCTTGTATATCATAATTTAAATACATGGTAAATACTGAAAATCATACAGCGATTAATCAGATAGAAGTCCTGTCCTCAAGGATCCAATTGACCCATAGATTTCTTTTTTGATTCCTTTTATTTTTATTTTTATTTTTTAGATTAGAGAAAGGTCACACAAAGATAGTGATTTGGGGGAAGGTTCTTTCGCCCATTTGCTTGTTTCATTTAGCATGGGTGATAGAAACATCTTTGGGTAAAAGCAAACATCTGGCAAGGGTGCCTCTTAGATGGAAGGTTGAGCAGACATTCGGTGAAATACGAATCAGTGTTCCTGCTTTTGCTACATTCAGTTCTGAAGTTTGTGTTGCCATGGGGATGGAGACTGCTAGGAGAGCCGCCATTAGCAAGTCTCTTTGAAACTCTGTGAACCTTTGAGCCCCAAGAAAGAAAGGTGGGATAGGTCTGGTAATAGACCCCTGGGGGATCCTTGGGCATTTCTGCTGCCAAACCTTGTAGGGACAGGGTGGAGGTGGAGGATAGCTGAAACAGAGCAGGAGTTGGGTCTACAGAAAGCACTTGAGCCTCTCTTTTTAAAGTGACAGAAACCTTCTGGCAGGTCTGTGCTCCGGGTGAGATATTCACATAAACCAATTAGAATTTTCTAGGCCTTACTGCTGAACAGGCTTTTACCAGTTGAGTAACCACAAACACTTTTATTGCAATGTAAACTAAACACTATAAAATAAATGTCAATAACTTTAATTTTTTTAGCAAAAGGAATAACCCTTTTGCAGAATATTAGTAAACATATATTAGGAAGTCGGGACAGAGAAAGAAAGGGTTTATAAATAGCAGACATAGCAGCCCTTGCTATCTGGGAAACTGTAGAGAGGTTGATAGTTTTCCTAAGACCATTAATAAGGGTCTTCTGTGCCTCTGGGTAAAAGGGACAGTGAGAGTCAATTACCCTGTTCTTGTTCTGTTTTTCTCCCTGCATCCCACCCCTACCATTACGCTCTTTTCATTTAGTCTACAACATACCTGGTCATTGTTGAATAAAACTTTGAGTTTTGTGGTCAGGTTCAGTTTTTTTGGAACCAAATGATTCTGAAAGTGCTGTAATAAGACATGCATGTTTATCTTTTCATTAAATTTTTTAGGATCTTCGGGTAAAGATAAGCTCAAATCAGCAGATTTTTTTTTTTTTTTTTTTTTTAATTCAGGGATTTCTTCCAAGTGCTTAATTTAGCACCGTGTGTTTTAGTTTGGTGTTTAACTTCTTGTATGATGCCCGATTGCATACCGGTTCTTTCCTTTTGCTTGTGAGTAAACACATGCATGCCAATATTTAAAATGTACTTTAAACAGAAAGAATAATATTAAAACTCTTTCAGTTCAGACAAGTCACTCAAACTAAATTTCCTCTCCAGGAGTCTAACTTTTGAATTTTACTTTTCCCTTACTTGCAGAATTTCACTTGCAGCTCACTGGTGACAGAGGGGCATGTTAATTTTCATAGTATTCTTGGGTATAGATGAGGCTTGCAGAAAGGACGTGTCCTGAAAATTCCATTCCTGTGCTTATATGCACAAGTTGGCATGACTACAGGTCTGCTTCCTCTGCTGGCTGGAGCTGGGGCTATTTATAGTTTCTTTTCTTGGCCTCTGATTTAGCATATCAGCGTGTATTTATGCAAGGGAGAACTCCGAGGCCATATAAGACTGTAGTTTAGAAACCTACTAGCCTCGTTTGCCTTTTGCTCTCCGGAGGGAGAGGAATGATCTTAGATTCTGCCAACATAGAACCGTAGCAGTCTGGAGGGGAATGACACACTGCATCACCCTGGCCTCTGCAACAGACGGGGGTGGTCCGAGAGCCTGTGATGGGGCCATCTTCCCCGATGGAAAGACTGTTCGATCCATTGCACTGGATGAAATGTTTAATTCCTTTCATAAGTGGGCAGTACTTCAAATCTCCTTGTCTTTTTCTTTTACGTCAGGCAGGATGATATAATGGGAGAGCGTGGGCTGGTTAAGGCTGCCTTTTAACCTTGGGTCCCACAGTCACAAATCCTGTTGCGTCACAAAGGTCAGCCTCCTTGATCTTCACTGTCTTCATCTGCAAAATGGGAAAATTGTATCCCTCCCTCGTGAGGCCATTACGAGGATTAGGGACAGTGTAAACCACACATCAATGTCTGGCACAGAGCAGACGCTGAGAAAATCCTGAAAACTCAGTCAAAGCAATAGAAGAGGCCAGGCGTGGTGGCTCACGCCTGTAATCCCAGCACTTTGGGAGGCAGAGGCCAGCAGATCACGAGGTCAGGAGATGGAGACATCCTGGCTAACATGGTGAAACCCCATCTCTACTAAACATACAAAAAATGAGCTGGGCGTGGTGGCACGTGCCTGTAATCCCAGTTACTTGGGAGGCTGAGACAGGAGAATTGCTCGAACCTGGGAGATGGAGGTTGCAGTGAGCCGAGATCACGCCACTGCACTGCAGCACGGGCAACAGAGCGAGACTCCGTCTCAAAAAACAAAACAAGACAAAGAAAAGAAATAGAAGAAAGTGGAGCAGAGGCTATTTTTCCCTCAAGGATCTACACTGATGCTTTTAGCCAAAATAGGAAACAAACAACAAAAACAAAAACAAACAAAAAAAGAAAGGTCAGGCATATCTTGAGGATCCATTTCTCCTTCCCTTTTCTTCTTTCTCTGTCCTTGGTATCCATTGACCCAGGGTCACCTTGCCCTCTAGAACTGTCCATCTGAGTAAATGCAAGCACTGGAATGACCTTACCTGAATCCCTACTTTCTCCCATAAAACTTCCCTCTTAGCAAAAGCAAAGAGAATTTTAAGACATTCTCACAAATCAATAAACTGAATCTTTTCTTTTCCTTTCCTTTCCTTTCCTTTCCCTTCCCTTTCCTTTTCCTTCCCCTTCCTCCCTTCCTCCCTTCCTCCCTTCCTCCCTCCCTTCCTTCCTTCCTTCCTTCCTTCCTTCCTTCCTTCCTCTCTCTCTCTTTCTCCTTCCTTCCTTCCTTCCTTCCTTCCTTCCTTCCTTCCTTCCTTCCTTCCTTCCTTCCTTCCTTCCTTCCTTCCTCCCTTCCCTTCCCTTCCCTTCCCCTCCCTCCCTCCCTCCCTCCCTCCCTCCCTCCTTTCTTTCCTTCCTTCCTTCCTTCTTTCTTTCTTTCTTTCTTTCTTTCTTTCTTTCTTTCTTTCTTTCTTTCTTTCTTTCTTTCTTTCTTTCTATCTTTCTTTCTTTCTTTCTTTCCATTGACTTAAGTTTTTCACAAGAAGCTCAATCTTAATAGCACGGAGACAGGAGACTGTAGCCCTCATTAAACCTCGTTACCCATTAGGAACTTGGTACGCTTCCTTATAGAACTCTGCTAAAGTTAGCCCTTAGAGAAAATTACCTATTTGCAGTACTCTTTTGCCATTTTTTGAAAAAATGCCTGGTAGTCAGAGTTTTGAAATTCGAGGATAACTTTTTTATTTTATTTTATTTTTGAGACAGGGTCTCACTCTGTCACCCAGGATGGAGTGCAGTGGTTCAGTCATAGTTCACTGCAGCCTGGAACTCCTGGGCTCAAGTGATCCTCCCACATCAGTCTCCCATGCAGCTGGAACTGTAGGTGCATGCAACTATATCCTGCTAATTTTTGTGTTTTTTTTTAATAGAGATGGAGTCTTGCCATGTTATCAAGGCCAACCTTGAATTCCTGGCCTCCAGCAATTCTCCCATGTTGGCCTCCCAAAGTTCTGAGATTACAGGCATGATCCACTGTGCCTGGCCTTGAGGTCAACTTTAGATAGCTTCCAAACAAATCCTCAGAACAATTAGTGACAATGTGGAGTTCTCTTAGTACTTGACTTATCTCTGTTGTGCGGGCTGATTTTGGTAGCAAAGAACAGGTCTGCAGGGCAATGAAAGGCTGTATGAATCTGAGGAGGACCTTACTGGGTCACTGGCAGAAGCAACCTCCCTTGAGCATACCATAAGCCACCTTCCCTTTGGCCCAATTATGTCTGAGGTGTTTATCAATTTTGAAATAAGGGCCGGGTACAGTGGCTCATACCTGTAATCCCAGCACTTTGGGAGGTTGAGGCAGGCATCCACCTGAGGTCAAGAGTTCAAGACCAGCCTGGCCAACATGGTGAAACCCCGTCTCTACTAAAAAGACAAAAAAAATTAGCTGGGCGTGGTGGCACGTGCCTGTAATCCCAGCTATTCAGGAGGCTGAGGCAGGATAACCGCTTGAACCTGGGAGGCGGAGGTTGCAGTGAGCCGAGATCGCGCCATTGCGCTCCAGCCTGGCAACAAGAGCGAAACTCCGTCTCAACAACAACAACAAAATTTGAAGTAAGGTAGAAAGGGTACAAATGTAAAATGTAAAAAAGTAGGTAACATTTTATAGCAATCTGAAAACTTTGAGTTCAATAATAATTTATTTTGTTGCAATTTTTTTAAACACAAAAGTAACACATGCCTGTAATAGAAAATTTGAAAAAGGAAAAGCATTTCAGGAAGAAGATTAAAAAAAATTTACCCAGGCCGGGAGTGGTGGCTCACACCTGTAATCCCAGCACTTTGGGAGGCAGAGGCGGGCAGATTGCCTGAGCTCAGGAGTTTGAGACCAGACTGGACGACATGGTGAAACCCTGTCTCTACTAAAATACAAAAGATTAACCGGGTGTGGCAGCATGCACTTGTAATCCCAGCTACTCGGGAGACTGAGGCAGGAGAATTGCTGGAACCAGGGAGCCGGAGGTTGCAGTGAACCAAGATCGCACCACTGCACTCCAGCCTAGGTGACAGAACAAGACTCTGTCTCAAAAAAAACAAAAATCACCCATACTTTCCTTCACCTGAAGTTTTAACCATTATTAATATCTTGAGGTCTTTTTACCCAAATCCTTTTATCTCAATCTCTCACACTCACGTATATGTAATTATTACATACATATACAATAGCTGAGAAAACAGTATACAAATTGAATGTAGCATCTTTTTTTTTTTTTTTTTTAATTAGGAGAAGCAGAGGAGCAATGTGGTTGAGAGATTATTTATGCAGCTGGGCAGACCTGTTGGAATCCTCATTTTGCAGCAAAGTATTATTTGATAGTGGAGGTAACTTTTCAAGGCTCGTCTTTCTCATCTATAAAATGCAGATCCCAGTATCTACCCGCACACCAGGATTAAATGAGATATTATATGTGAAGTGCTTAGGACCATGTCTGCCATATAGCCTGAGTTCTCTAAACTATAGCTGAAGCAGACAGCTATCATCGAGCTTTTCTGCCTCTATAACATTTGTTTTCTGTCCTCTCCTGCCTGTTCTGTTTTATTTATTTATTTTTTTTCATTAAAAAAATCCTGCTGGTCATTTAAAGTCTGCTTCACATTTTGCCACTGTATTAGTCCATCCTCACACTGCAAATAAAGACCTACTCGAGACTGGGTAATTTATAAAGGAAAGAGGTTTAATTGACTCCCAGTTCCACATGGCTAGGGAGGCCTCACGATCATGGTGGAAGGGCAAGGCACGTCTTACATGGCAGCAGGCAAGAGAGAACTTGTGCAGGGTAACTCCCTTTATAAAATCATCAGATCTCATGAGACTTATTTGCTATCACAAGAACAGCATGGGAAAAGCCCACCCCTGTGATTCAGTCACCTCCCACTAGGTCCCTCCCGTGACATGTAAGAATTATGGGAGCTACAATTCAAGAGAAGATTTGGGTAGGGACAAACCCAAACCATAGCAGCCACACATATGGAAATTTTCCAAGTGCAGGGATTCTCCTAGATGTGAACCTGTGGCTGCCCTAGGAGGCTGGGTGGTGCAATGGTGTAGTGGTGCATAGTACAGGTATTTCACTGAATGCCCTAACTTCAATGCCACCTCTGTTATTCACTAGCTCTGCAAGCCTGGGAGAGTTATTGAACTGCTCTAGAGCTCCATTGCTCCTCTGTGGAGATGAAATAATTATAGTATCTATCTCATTGAGTTGTTGAAAGGATTAAAGGAGTTAATCCAAGAAAAATGCTAAAACAGTGCCCAGTCAAGGTTAGCTATTATTAACAGAACTTGCTGCGTTGGGGTTATTTGGATGCTGCATTTATCTTTTAGGAGAGTATGGATTTAATCTTAATCATCTTTGTATTCACCCTAAACTTACCCCAGTGCCAGATCTATGGTAGATTTTCCGTTTATACTCATTGAACTTTCTTGCATGGGATTTAAAACTGCAAGAGAAAGGCAGGAATTCTTGAGATGATAACAAACCTACAATTTTATGTCTGAGGCATCATGGTTATGGGAAGTATTAAGCACCTAAGATTAAAACACAAAAGGAAATGAAAAATGCGTTTCTTAATTTACTTTTTACTTTGTGACAAGTTTAGATTTACCAAATTATTGTGAAGATGGTACAGAAATCTCATAAGCCCTAGACTCAGTTTCCCCTGTTATTAACATCTTATATAAGTATGGTATATTTGTTGTTTTTTTTTTTTTTTTTTTTTGAGACGGAGTCTCGCTCTGTCGCCCAAGCTGGAGTGCAATGGCCGGATCTCAGCTCACTGCAAGCTCCGCCTCCCGGGTTTTACGCCATTCTCCTGCCTCAGCCTCCTGAGTAGCTGGGATTACAGGCGCCCGCCACCTCGCCCGGCTAGTTTTTTTTTTTTTTTTTTTTTGTATATTTTTAGTAGAGACGGGGTTTCACCAGGTTAGCCAGGATGGTCTCGATCTCCTGACCTCGTGATCCGCCCGTCTCGGCCTCCCAAAGTGCTGGGATTACAGGCTTGAGCCACCGTGCCCGGCCGGTATATTTGTTATAATTAATAAATTAATATTGATAAACTAACCAACTAAAGTCCATACTTTATTCAAATTTTCTCAGTTTTTCCTTAAGTTACTTTTACTGTTCCAGGACCGTGTCCTGAATGTCACATTACATTTAGTTGTCTTTTTAGGCTTCTTTTGGCTGGGACAGTTTCTCAGACTTTTTTTTTTCAGTGTTGTTTATTTGCTTATTTGTTTTTAAATTCATTTAATTCAATTCAATTTAATTTAATTTTAAGTTCTGGGGCACGGGTGTGGGACATGCAGGTTTGTTATGTAGGTAGTGTGCCATGGTGATTAGCTGCACCTATCAACCCATCACCTCGGTATTAAGCCCAGCATGCATTAGCTATTTTTCCTGATACTCTCTCTGTTGCCCAGGCTGGAGTGCAGTGGCCTGATTATGGCTCACTGTAGCTTCAACCTCCCAGGCTCAGACAATCCTCCCAGTTCAGCCTCCTGAGTAGCTGGGACTACAGGCATGCACCACCATGCCTGGCTAATTTTTTCATTTTTTGTAGCAACAGAATCTCACTCTATTTCCCAGGCTGGTCTCAAACTCCTGGGCTCAAGCGATCCTCCCACCTTGGCCCATCCCAAAGTACTGGGATTATAGTATGAGCCACCACACGCACTTGACTTTCTTTATTTTTGGTGACCTTGACGATTTTGAAGATTACCAGTCAGATATTTTGTAGAATTTCTTTCCATTAGTACTTTTTAAAAATTAATATATCATTCACGAACCTTAAAATTCACCTTTTAAAAAGTATACAACAAACGAAATTCAAAATTCAAAATAGTTTGTTGGTAGCTTGATTCTGTTCAACCTAAAATTTATTAACAGAATCAGATTAGTTAAATTGTATACAGAGTATTTCCAGATAGGAAATGTGTTATTTAAATTCCATTTATCTGGTGAGCTCAGATGCTTCTGGTGAGCGTTTATTTGAGCAGGGTTTTAATGCAGTTTGGCAAAAGCAAACTTGAAGGTCATCTTGGGTTTGCTGTTGCCCTGGAAATGTTGAAAGGAATGAATTTGTTCTGGCATCTTGGACTGTTTTGGACACAGTTTCTAGCAGGGTACTTGTTTTTATATACTAACTGAAATAGTCCTGAGGTCAGTAGCTTGCATTTGGAAAACAGAAATGAAAATACATCTTCTACCTTGACAAAAGGTTGGCAACCGATCGCAGAGATGATCAGAAAGTAGAAATAGGGTGTGTGAGTGGGATTCCCATTTGCGTAGCTTTCTTTGCATACCCAGCACATTCATTCATTTAATAAATATTTATTCTGTGCCTACCACGTGCCAGAAACTGTTCTCGGTGCTTGGAATATGGTAGAGAACAAAGCAAACAAAATCATGTTGTTGAGGAGATGACATGCTGATGGTGCCAAAAGAGTGAACAGGTAAGTGTGAGTTAGGGGTGATCGGTGGTCTGAGGAAGTGTAAGTCGTGGTAAGGTGATAAACAGTGGTTGCTGGGAGGTCTTACTCAAAGAAAGCTTCTTTTAGTTGACATGTGAACAGAGACACAAATGTATATTTGAATAAATGTGTGTCTGCCAAATGGAAGTTCTCTTTTAAGAGTGTTTCCTATATTAGACCATTCTCACATTGCTATAAAGAAATACCTGAGGCCAGGCATGGTAGCTCATACCTGCAATCCCAACACTTTGGGAGGCAAAGGTGGTCAGATCACCTGAGGTCGGGAGTTTGAGACTAGCCTGGCCAACATGGAGAAACCCCATCTCTACTAAAAATACAAAATTAGCTGGGCGTGGTGGTACATGCCTGTAATCCCAGTTACTTGGGAGGTTGAGGCAGGAGAATTGCTTGAATCTGGGAGGCAGAGGTTGCAGTGAGCCAAGATCACACCATTGCACTCCTGCCTGAGCAACAAAAGCGAAACTCTGTCTCAAAAAAAAAAAAAGAAAGGAAGAAATACCTGAGGCTGGATACTTTCTAAAGAAAAGAAGTTTAATCGACTCACAGTTCCACAGGCTGTACAGGAAGCATGATGTTGGCATCTGCTCGGCTTCCAGGAAGGCCTCAGGAAACTTACAATCATGGTGGAAGGCAAAGGGGGAGAAGGCATGTCTTACATGTCCAGAGCCGGAGCAAGCGAGAGAGGGAGGAGGGAGGTACTACACACTTTTAAAGACCAGATTTCATGAGAACTCACTCATGTTCATGAGGACAGTACCAAGAGAGATGGTGCTAAACCATTTCATGAGAAATCCACCCCTGTGATCCAGGCATCTCCCACCATACCCCACATCTAACACTGGGGATTGCAATTCAACATGAGATTTGGGCAGGGACACAGATCCAAACCATATCACTTACTATCATGTGTTCAAATGAAATCAGTCAATAAAACCAATGGGGCAGCTTTTATACAACTGTCACTGTGTAGTGCCCTAGGGGTTTAATAGTAAGATACACATTGTCTGCTTCCGTGGAGCTTATGGCCTTGAGCAGGAGCAAGATGTTAATCAACTGAAATAAGCCCGTGGGTGACAAACCATGGAATGTGCTAAGAATGGAGGGTATAGGGAGCTATAAACCATGAGAGGGAAATCAGTCTAAGCTGGGTGGTCAGGGAAGTCTTCCTGGTGGAAGTAACGCTTGAGCTGAGAGGCAACACAGGAGGTAGAGTTAACAGCCATCAAGATGGATCAGGAGGAAGCCCAGTGAGTCTGGGCAGCAGAAGTGGGGTTAACTGAGAAGAACCTACCGTGGGGATGGCAGCTAGGAGAACATTAGTTAACACTGGGCACATTCTGTTATTGGAATTTGATATTTGTCTTGTTATAAAATGCCTAGTAAATGGTAGTAAGTGAGAATACATTAATCTGGAAAAGTCCATCGAATTGACCTGCCTTGACATTTTTAGAATGTACACTATGCGTTAGATTTTGCTAAGGTAAGCTAAAATAGGTTGTTATGTATCAAATTTGTAATACTTTGTTTGAATCACCAAAATAAGAAGAAATAGATTTATGGCAGTATTTTAAAAGTGACTGTGTTAGTAAGAAAAACAAAGGATTCTTTTTAGGAAAACAGATTTTAAGTCAAGACATAGAGAGTTCTTATATTTTTCTTTTTTTTTTTTAAACTATCATTAAGTGAAATTTTAGAGAAGGCATTTAACTGTATTATACACCATGGTCCTGAGAGGCAAAACAGCCTTTGGGGAATGCTTTTTAATCTAATAAAATGAATTATCTTTGTTTAAAGCTGTTCCTCTAGTACATTCAGTTACTTAATGTGGTGCATCATCTTTTAAGAGTGTTTTCGATATGACACGCTCAGAGGCAAATGACTTTATAAAGACCGAACGATGCTTTTGTTAAGGATGCAAAAATGCCTAATCTCTGGCCTTCAAAATGTTTCTGCCTTTTTAGGAAAATCCAGATGTAATTGTGGAGTAGTCTTAAATGAAGGGCTGACAACAGTGGTGGTGGCGAACAAGGCTGAGAGCGATGGCGGCAGTGTGGGTTTCTTGAGCTGCTGAAATATTGTTTGGATTAAGGTAGAGAGTAGAATCTGCTTGGTGACATTTGTATACTGTTTTGTATTTCTGTTAGTTGACATCAACAACAAATATACCACCAGAAATTCTATTTATTATTTTAAATCTTTTAAAATAGCTCTTTCAGAGCTTCAAAATTTTTAGCAAGCTTTAAGGGCCATTTTGCTTGCTTGTTTCCTTCCTTCCTGCCTTCCTTCCTTCCTACTGTCCTTCCTGCCTTCCTTCCTGCTGTGCTTCCTGCTATCCTTCCTGCCTTCCTTCCTGCCTTCCTTCTTTCTTCCTGCCTTCCTTCCTGCCTTCCTTCTTTCTTCCTGCTGTCCTTCCTGCCTTCCTTCTTCCTTCCTGCTGTCCTTCCTGCCTTCTTCCTTCCTGCTGTCCTTCCTGCCTGCCTTCTTTCCTTCCTACCCTCCTACCCTCCTGCCTTCCTGCCCTTCTGCCCTCCTGCCCTCCTGCCCTCCTACCTTCCTGTCCTCCTGCCTTCCTGCCTTCCTTCCCAGAGTTCCACTCTGTTGCCCAGGAATGCAGTGGTGCAATCATAGCTCACTGCAGCCTCCAACTCCTGGGTTCAAGCAATCTTCCTGCCTCAGCTTCCCAAGTACCTAGGAGTAGAGGCATGCACAAGTGCCACCATGTCTGGCTATTTTTTTTTTTTTTTTGGTAGAGACAGGGTCTTACTGTGTTGCCCAGGCTGGTCTTGAACTCCTGGGCTCAAGAGATCCTCCTGCCTTGGCCTCCCAAAGTGATGGGATTATAGGCATGAGCCCCTGTGCCCAGCCTTGTTTGTGTATTTCTGATAATTTTTTAGTTTATGAAAATAGTATGTGCTTATTTTGGAAAATTTAGGAAATACAGGAAAGTATGAGGAGACACATTTTCAATCTCATAATGAAATCATCTCCTTATAGCACGTGAAAGGGATATTTTGAATGAACATAGATTTTCTGTGATTATAAAAATAATGTCTACTTAGTGTAGGAAAAAAAGACAATTATATAGTGAGATCACCACTGTTAAGAATGCAGACTACTTCTATGTGTGTGTGTGGATCATAGTGTGAAACTCGAACTCACATCAGTACCGGGAAAGACTCTGAGAAGGGATAAGAACCACACTTGAGGGGATTGTCTATTGTTATTTATTTATATTTTTGAGGCAGGGTCTCACTCTGTCACCCAGGTTGGAGTGCAGTGTACTGATCATATAGCTCACTGCAGCCTCCAACTCCTGGGCTCAAGCCATCCTCCCTCCTCAGCCTCCCAAGTAGCTGGTACTACAGGTGTGTACTACTGTACCCAACTAGAGATTGTCTGTTTAAAAAAAAAATTTCTTCAAAGTAGTTTCTTCTTGAAAATCTTGGGCTTTTACATTTTGATAGTGTTCTGATATTGTCAGACTTCTGATTTCGTAATTTCAGTTGTGGCTTTCAGGGTTTTTAAATGAGAATTTAATGCTCATGAACATGCCTTTAAAAATAGTCACTAATCTATTTAATGAGTAATTCATATCAATTGAAGAGAAATTCAAAAATAATATAGCAAAAAGTGATAAATGCACAATCCACAATCTCCTGGATGTTGTAATTTTACATTCTTCCAGAGTTTTTTGGATGCATATATCTATATCGGGGGTATATGTATATATACATCTATCTATATATATAATGCAAAATGACTTCATATTATTTGCATTGTTCTGTAGCTTATTTTCCTGATTAAGTTGAATACTGTGAACCCTTTTCTATTTTGTTCAACAGAATTTTCTATTAGCATTTGCGATAGCAGGATACTGTTTAATTTTATAGTAGTACCATAGTTGAAATACTTTTTTGTTATAAAAATTGTGTCATTTTTATTTTTTCCATTATTAAAAGTAGTGCGATGGTGAGCATTGGTGTCAGATGATTGCCTGAAGATATCTTTTTAGAAGTTGAATTATTCAGCATTAGCAGTGTGAATACTTTTCAAGCTTTTGTTACATATTACCAACTTTTCCTCCTAGAACACTGGACCAGTTTAGATCACCACTGCATTTACCATCACATCTTGTTCAACACTGGATGTTATTCCTTTAGAT